>NC_081434.1:14266472-14866472 GCF_949786415.1 Peromyscus eremicus | reverse complement strand
TGAAATTCCAGTATTTGAAAGGTGGGGCAGGGACGTGGAGTTCAAAGTTATCCTGTCTACAGAGCACCGTGAGAGTTTGAGGTCAATCTGAGACACTTGAGACCCTGAATTAGAGTGAAATCAGAGACATATAAAATAGTAAATCAAGTAAAAGACTGTTTTTCTTTGTTTGCTGTTTGTTTGTTGGGAGAAGGGAAGGGCAGCCACCTCACAGTCTGCTCTAAGCTCTGTAAGAATGTGGCAAAACACAATGATGTTGCCTATGGGGAATGAACATTTGTTTCAGTAACTGTCAAAATGCTCTGTACATGGCAAATTGAAAGGAGACTTTTTTTTGTACTTTTGTTTTAACAAACTAGTGGATCGTTTTATATTAAATCCATAGAGCGCAATTAACTGTCCATTGGGGTTTTCTTCATCCTTGTAATTGCTCTTATAAAAGGAAAGAGTTTTTTTAAGTTTGCTATTCTCATGTCTATTGTGGGGATTCTGCAATCAGGTTCCACTGAAACAGTCTATGTAAATCTAAGAATCAGTAGAAAAGGCTCCAGCTTGAATTCCACATTTTTACCCCTCCTTTTCTATGTGTAATGTATTAAAGGCAATGGGCCATATCTGGAAAAATGCACCATTTAAGTCATTCAAACGTGTTATTTCCGATTATACTCTCTGGCAAAAGTTAAGACATATATGACAAATACAAAAAGTTAAAAAGTAATTTAAAAAATACATAAGGCTCAATATAAGAGTAAAGATGTAAACAAAAAGATAACTTAAAGTAATAATATATTTGTCTACTTCCTTGGATCTTGAGTGGTGGTAACATTTTATTGGGGAAAAAAATGGGACCTGGGGAGATTGCTTTGTGCTTGAGAGCACTTGCCATTTTCCCAGGACCTGAGTTCAATTCCTAGCACACACATGCCTGCTCAGACTCATAGATAACGCCAATCCTAAGGTATCTATCCTACGACTTCTTATGTGCCAGGTGTACAGGTGGTACACAGACACGCATGCAGATGGCAAAACACCTATACACCTAAAACAAAATAAGAAGACATTCTACAAAAGAAGACAAAAAATGTATATTAACTAATATGTGCAGACCATATATGCCTGTCAGTGTTTGTGCACATGTGAGCATGTGCCACAGAGGCCAATAGCATATGTCAGATCCATTGGATCTGGAGTTACAAGCAGGGTGTGAACTGCCTGAAGTGGGTACTGGGAACCAACCCTCTCCTCTGGAAGAGTAACACAACACAAGCACTTAACTCCTATATTATTTGCTGGAATTAACACATTCTACCTCTCTTCTGTTGCACTGCTAATGCCCCTGAAACACTTTCCACTTTTCTTTCAACCCACTCAAATGTCAATCATCCATCCACGGATAGCTTTCCTAAAGTCTCTAGGTTCTACATAGCTAAAATGTCCCCAGCTTATCTAAGTTAACTTCTCTGAGATATTTGATACTGCTGCTCTTTATCTTGCCTGACATCTTTCTCTTTGGAGTTGTATATCAATACCTCTTCTGGTACTGACCTGCCCCTCCCACAGACTGTCTTTCAAGGGTCTGCTTTTATCTGTTGTTGGTTTTTCTTTTACTTTTTGGGGGACCCGCCACCCAGCTTCCAAATAAACCACACATGGAGGCTTATTCTTAATTATAAATGCCCAGCCTTAGCTTGGCTTGTTTCTTGCAGTCTTTTCTTATCCTAAAGTATCCCCATCTATCTTTTGCCTCCAGGCTTTTACCTTTCTCTATTTCTGTATGCCTTCCTTTACTTCTTACTCCATGTCTGAATGTGTAGTTGGGTAACTGGCCCCTTGTGCCCACCTCCTCTTGTTCCTTCTTCCTTCTTCTCAGATTTCTCCTTCTATATATTCTCTCTGCCTGCCAGTCCCATCTATCCTTGCTCCTGACTTGCCATTGGCCATTCTTTACTAGATCATCAGGTGTTTTAAACAGGCAAAGTAACAGATCTTCACAGAGTTAAACAAATGCAACATAAAGAAAAGTAACACACCTTAAAATAATATTCTCCAACATTTGTCAGTATTGTGAATGCTGCTGTTCAACATAATATTTCTCAGCTTTCCTAAGTAGATATTTTTGTGATATTGTCTACTCTTGTTATTCTCTAAAAGGCAATTCCAGCCCTCACTTCTATAATTTCTAGATATTTTATGTTGAAGCTCTGATAATTATAGTTGAGCCTCACCATCAATAAATAAATAAAACTAGAAGTTAATATGTCATCCTTCCTAGTAATACTGCCCTTTTCTAAATTATGCATTTTACTCAACATCACAACTATTGTGTGTCTTTTATTGTTGCTTTTATTTATTTGAATGAAGGTCTTACTGTGCACCTCTAGTTTACCTAGAACTTGTTTAGGACAAGGCTGTTCTCAAATCTGCATTGCTCCTCCTGCCTTTCTCTCCTAAAGCTGGAATTATAGGCCTGTACCACCACATCTGATTATTCATGTGGTTTTTCTAGACTAAACTCTAGTTGTTTTTGGTACCTGCCTCAATTTCAGAACCCAGCACACTTGAACTAAACTGAACTAATATTAATACTATTGTAATATATGCAAATGTTTCAATTTTCTTTTCTCTTTCTCTTGAGCTACCTTGACAGCTGGATTACTTTCTTTTTGTTCTTGCTTGTCTTCCATACATTCTCTACCTCTTAACTACAGTAATCTATATCAAAAGTCATTCTGATCATGTACTTATCCCACTTATAACACTTCAAACCTTCTACATGGACCTTCTATGACTTACTAAATGCTGAGGCTTCACATATCTTTTGTAACCTAATTCCAAAGAATCTAGTAATGTCATAAACTCCACATCATGGAGAGAACCATCACTCAGGTTCCCATTAATGTCAATGCCTTGTTAATAGTCAAATCCTTATCATTTCAGTAAGGGCAGTAATAGTTTTTATTAGGTCCATCTAGAAAATACAAATGCCAGTTGTTTTAAGACTTATATACTAAATACATTGCAACATGCTCAATCTTCTGAGTCTTTCTGTCCCTCTATAATGCTATGCTAAGCCAGTTCTACCAAGATTATTTTACTTACTACACACTATCAATCTGAGCTTCAAGGAGTCATTACTCTAACATGACAGGATTGGCTCATAATCACATTTCCAAAAGGAACCAATATGAGGTACCTCCCATTTAAAGAATTTATCCAACATGTGCAGGGACCACACATTTGACTAAAAAATCAGTCCTATGAAGTGAGCATGAACTACAACCTCATTTATTATTTGACTTTAGTATGTCTCCTAGAAAACAAGGGCATAACAATGAGGAGCTCTTCTGGTATTTGTGAGTTCAGAACCAGATATTTAATCTTTCCCCATTATATGATGTTCTACTAACAGAAGAGTAATGGAGCAATGGGGAAGGATTGCTTCTGAACATGTGTTCTTTATATATTTCTTCTGTAGGGTACATTCTTTTTTTTTTCAATCAATAACTGAGTTTAAAGCAGGGTAAGGTTTGAGAAAAAAGGATTGTGTTTTTCTATTATATAGCCTGACATCAATCTTCTCCTCACAGTTTTTGACCTTTTTTGATTATTTGGGTTAGAAGTCAGCAAACTTTTGTAAAGGTCTAGATAGTAAATACTTCACGTTTTTCAGGTCATATAGTTTCTGTTGCACTTACTTAACTTTGTCATTGTGGCACAAAATAGTCATAAACAATAGGCAAATAAATAGATTTGACTGTGTTCCACAGACAAAACACTACATTTGGCCCATGGGCTGTAGTTTACTGACCCTAATATGTCAACTAATAATTTTTGTATCTGTCCATCTATCTCCTGGCCAGCTCTATAGCCTATTAAATAAGATAAATCTCCAAAAATAAATGCCCCCAAGTAATGGTCACATTCTTATTGCTGTTGAAAGTTAGACACTGGTGCTTGATGGTGAATATGTCATCCTTATCCATACTGACACCATGAAGTCAGGTTCCACATAGGCATCTTCTATCATCAACTCAGGATTACAGATACAGCTGGTACTACTGTTTCAGCCAACAGGTTTGTTAATATTGAATTACTTATCTTTTGAAAAAAGGAGCATCCTCTGAGTGCTTTTAGAAAACAAAATAAGATGATAACTTTATCAGAATCCTGCAAGAAATTCAGTTGAGCATGAAAGTTTCTATGAGTCTTTGCCTCATCCATCATGCTTTGCTAAGGTAGTGCTACTAAGTCCATGAAACATATTAAGCATCCATTCTAAGCTTGAAGAAGTCGCTTTACGTCATGCTAGGACTTATTCATGATCACATTTCTATAGAGTTAATATTAACTTAGAGGAAACTACCTTGATGTTCATTCTATCAGCTATCTAGCCGTCTGTACTATCTACTTACTCTGCTTACCCCATAGAGCATTTTGAGGTTCACTGTGGGTAATGATCTCTCAATTACTACTGACATGTTTTAAACCAGATCCTGGTGTTTCCCTTGGCTATTTACCACTTTTCTCATGTTTTGGATGCTGGACTTCGCAACGTGGGCCATATATTGACAATTCTAATTCTGATTTAAATGTAACGAAGAGAGGCAGAGGAAGATCTTAAGCAGCCAAACATGCAAACAAAGGGAAGATGTTCCACTCTTTGTAGGTGGGGGACTTATATTGACCTGGAACATTTGGAAGATGTAAGAATCCAGGCTTCTCAATCTCATTCACCTAAACATCTTCAGCTAGCTTTACAGCCATCACTCGACTGTGCTGTGTTTATGTAAGAGGTATGAATTCAATACCTTGTGAAAACACACTACACTTGAAGTCAAGAACTTATTATTTTCAGCAGATACTATGACCTAAGTGGTTTGTAATTCTCTTTATTATGACAGCATAGACAACATGGATTTTGCGTGATCCCTTCATTAATTGGTAGCTGGACTAAGCCTTTTGCGTATAAAGTCCTTGCTTCAGAACTTCCAGGGCAGTTAATAAAGACGGCTAACCTCTAAAATTTGTATAGTAATAATTTCCCCATATCCCTCAAGAGCTGGAGCTATAATATGTGTCTCATCATGGGACATCTCAGTAATTGTGCATATCAAAAGTTTACAAAAAGCTATCTACCACTCCTAGGAGTTATTATCTCAGAGCATTTCTTCCTTGATGTAGTTTATGACAAGATGTACTGAATAAAATTACTGTAATAAAAAGGATTTTCCTGTGTTTTCTGATACTTCAAATGGCAATAGTACAGTGGATGTTCTGGTTTTATTGTAACAACATATGATGAAAGCCTTCCATGATGCAGGATGATGTGATTTACTTCTCTATTAACATCTTTTAAAGATTACCCTAAGAGGTTATCATGGAGCTTAGAGATAGTTGGTGACTGTGTCTTATTGTAGTCTAAATTAAAAGATCTCCAAGTTCCAGGATTTGATATCTAAAACCAGCTTCCTTTTACAACTTTTCATCTTACGTCAGTTGAACCACTCTTCACACAAACATCAAAGAAAGGGAAAGAAAAAGAAAGGGATGACGGGAGAAAGGACATAATCAATGGAGGAAAGGAATGAGTGAATGAGAGGGGAAAATGAAAGGAGGAGAGGAAAGAAATAAGGAGGGAGAATGAAGAGAGGAAACAGGGAAGGAAGGAGGGAGAGAAGAAAGGAAGGAAGGAGAAGGGATTGAATAAGGGAGAGAGGAAGAATAGCGGACATTCATCCTATTCAACAGGTGTAAAGAAGTTTAAAAACAGGAAAGAGAACATTAAAAAATAAAGAAAAGGAGCCAAAGTAAGAGTAGGCTATCAAAATACCAAATGGGCCAGTAAAGTTCAATGTTATTCTAGGCCTCTAAGATACTGTGTAAAACACACTTCACCATTATCCTTGCTAAGTTTCAAGCCAGCTAAGGTATTTATCTTCAATCCATCATTGACAACAGACCACACCTAAGATATTAAGTCCCTTGTAGCTTGAGATGTAAGTTGAAAGTTTTCGACGTGAGAGTGGTAGGAAATAGCACCAGCACTCTGTGGTCTGTACTAGCACAGTAATTCCTAAGGTTATTGGGCAGGATACAAATCTTATATGCCACACATGATAGAACAGATGGAGAATAAGAAAACAATGAAGCTGAACTATTGGCTATTTTATTTTTTTAGAGCTAAAAGCAAAACAAAAAACTCCAAATACTACAGATCAAAGAGGTCAGGAGCTTATGTTTGTCTCATGTAAAACACAAATTTCTGGTCATAAATTGTCTCTCCTCCATACAATCTGTCAGAGCCCAAGGCTATGGCAAATCTGCATCATTCAATAAGTGGCCTCCCAGACCCAGACTTCTCATCCATGGTGAAAGGAAAGAAATCGGAGGTCCTTATTTCATCTTAAGGAAGGACAGTGATGCTACCAGACATCATTTAGCAATCCCGTTATGTAAGCAGGATTTTTACCACGTGATCACAAGATTCTCCTGGCACCTTAGCCTTCAGCTGACCAGTCATGCCCAGTTACTGTAGCTAAAAAGTAGAATGGAATTTAGTGTAGTCTCTGTGTGAGGATCTCCCAGGTACAAAAGCTCCTGTGACAAGAAGTAGTTACAAATCCACTCCTGAAAACTGAAAAAGCTAATCATTATAACTATCAAAAATTCAAAAAGAGAAGTAAGCCACATGATAATGTCTTATGAAAGGGAATCAATAGTGATTCTCAAGAGGCAATAATCTAGGTTTATGGCTAACACATCCCTAAATCATTATATTAAGCATCTACGAAACTACCCATCAGTGAGATTTAAAAATAAAATCATGTAGCTTTGCATCTGCAAACCTATAAGCCTAGCAATATACCAATGATCTGTAAACTCTCTTTGTGTGGCAGCCATATTTCCTGACTAAGCCACTTCTTGCTTTTTCTCTCTGGTAACCCAAGCTGTCTCCATCTACAAACACAAAGCCTAATTTCAGACATGTGGCCACAAATTTTCTTCATTTGTGAACCCTGTCTCATTGGACTGGCTCTAGCCCTGCGGCATGGGAGCCATCTTTTCCTGGTCCAGTTAAAAAGCCCATCCATCAGTTTTACCTGGCCTCACATAGGCCACATATCTCCTGCTCCGGCCCAATCTAAAGGATGACAGATTATCATATTAGACACACAGAAGCCTATATCAGATTGCAAAACAAAAACAATAGGCGTATTCAAAATAGCATGTCTTCCATGTACACACAACTATCATTAATATCCCAAAATGGTAATGGCTTCAACCCTCCACTCAAAAGACACAGACAAGTTGAATGGATTAAGAAAGAAGATTTATCTATCTTTTGTCTACAATGAACTTAGCTTGAAAGAGACACCACCTTAAAAAAAAGGATGGAAAAAAAATATTCCAAACACATGAGATCAAGAAGGAAGGAAATGACAAAATAGACTTCAATAAAATAAAATCAAAGGAGACAAAGAAGGACACTTCATTCTAATCAAGGGATCATTAAATAAGAAAAACATCACAATACTAAACATATGTCCACTAAACTCTGATGTGCTCAATTTTATAAAAGCCAGCTAATGGAACTAAAGGCACAGATTAACAGAAACTCAATAATAGGCAGTTTCAACACCCCACTTTCTCCAATATTGAGAAGTCTGAATAAAAACAGAGAACCTCAGAATTAAATGGCGTCTTATAACAAATGAACCTACATCTACAGAATATTTCACCCAAAAGCCAATATATGGGTGTATGTATGTAAGTATATATATGTATGTATGTGTGTATGTACGTATATATACATTCTACCTAGCAGCACTTGGGAGTTCCCCTAAAACAGACCTCATTCTGGGACAGAAAGTAAATTGCAACAAATGCAGAAAAAAAATGATATAATTCCATGTATCATAGCTGACTTTTATGCAATAAAACTTGAAGTCAACAGCAAACAAAACTCTAGTAAGTGTATAAATTCGGAGATATTGAACAATGTATTACTGAATGATTAATGGATCAAAGAAGAAATCAAGAAATATATTAAAATATTATTAGAACTAAATGAAAATTAAAATATAACACAGCCAAACTCACAGGTTAGAGTAAAAGCAATCCTAAGAGGGAAGTTTGTAGCTCTAAGTGCCTACATTAAAAAAAATCAGAAAGAATACAAATAAATAACTTAATGATGCAACTCAAGAGTTTGGAAAAATACAAATAAACCAAGCCAAAATTCAGTAGATGGCAAGAAATTATAAAAATCAAGGCAGAAATTAGTGAAATACAGACAAAGAAAGCAACACATGGAATCAGTAAATATAATAACTAGTTCTTTGAAAAGATAAACAAGATTGACAGACCAGCCGGGTGGTGGTGGCGCACGCCTTTAATCCCAGCACTCGGGAGGCAGAGCCAGGCGGATCTCTGTGAGTTCGAGGCCAGCCTGGGCTACCAAGTGAATTCCAGGAAAGGCGCAAAGCTACACAGAGAAACCCTGTCTCGAAAAAAACAAAAAACAAAAACAAAAAAAAAAGATTGACAGACCAATTGCCAAGCTAAAATAGAAAGAAAGAGATGACCCAAATTAATAGAATCAGAAATGACCAAGGCAACATTACAAAAGACATTAAAAGAAAGATAGAAAATTATAAGGGAATACTTTAAAACCTGAACTCTACAGTAAAATGGAATCCTGAAATAACTGCAGAGAGACCAACCAAAATAGACCCATAACAATGTAGGAAATTGAATCATTAATAAAAATTTTTCTGAATGAGAAATGTCCAGGTGCAGATGGATTCACAGCCAAATTTTACCAGACTCTGTGGAGCCAGTACTTTTCTAATACCTAAACCAGGTGAAGACACCATAACACCAAAACAAAAGTGCAGACCTATATGCCTGATGAACCAGCATGAAGATCAGTCAACATGACCAAGTTGGCTTTAGCCCAGAAATACAGAGTTGGTTAAACATATGTAAAATAAATATAGTAAATCATATAAGTGGACTTAAAGATAAAAAATCACATGATTATCTCAATAGATGGAGAAAAGGCCTTGGACAAAACCTAACATGATTTCTTGATAAAAGTTCTAGAGAGGTAGGATTGGAAAAACCATATCTTAACTTAAAAGATATGACAAACACATAGCCAACATTATCCAAAATAGGAAAAAAAAAAAAACTTGAAGCAATCCATTTAAAATCAGGAATGAGACAGGACTTTCCACCATCCCACCATTTTCAATATAATATTGAAAGCACTACCTAGAGCAAAATAAGAAAGTTAAAGGTATACAAATAGGAAAATAAAAAGTCTAACTTTCCCTATTTGCAGATGTTAACAGCAGCTTTTCTGTACACCAAAGCCAAGCACATTGAGAAAGAGATCATAGCCGGGCGGTGGTGGCGCACGCCTTTAATCCCAGCACTCGGGAGGCAGAGCCAGGCGGATCTCTGTGAGTTCGAGGCCAGCCTGGGCTACCAAGTGAGTTCCAGGAAAGGCGCAAAGCTACACAGAGAAACCCTGTCTCGAAAAACCAAAAAAAAAAAAAAAAAAAGAGAGAAAGAGATCATGAGCATACTCCCATCTGCAAACGCACCAAAGACAATAAAATAGCTTAGAATTAACCTAATTAAGGACATGAAAAACCTCTGCATGAAAAATTCAAATCTCTGAAGAAAGAAAAAAAGACTCTTGAAAATGGAAAGACATCCATGTTCATGGATCACTAGAATTAATATTGTGAAAATGACCATCCTACCAAAAGCAATTTACAGATTCAGTGCAGTCCTAATCAAAACACCCACAAAATTCTTCACAGATGGAGAAGTACAATCTTAAAACTCCACTGGAACAAGAAAAGACACCAGATAGCCAAAGCAATGCCAAGCAAAAAGAAAAACACTGGGGAATTGCTGTTCTGAACTATGAGGTACATTATAGATCTACATTAATAAAGCAATATGGCACTGGTAACAAAAACAGACATGTAGATAGATAGAATAAAAGAGAAGGCCCAAACATGAATGCTCATAGCTACAATAATCTGATATTTGACAAATAGTCAAACAAACATACATTGAAGAAAAAACAACATCCATACTAATAGTAGTGGGAAAACTGTATACTCACATGCAGAAGAACGAAATTTGACCCATATCTATCCTCCTGCACAAAGATGAGGTTCAAGTGGAACAAAGACATCAATTTGAATCCTGAAGCACTCCAAGTACCAGAGAAAATATAGGCAGTATGCCACAAGATACAAGTGTAGGAAAGGACTTTCTGAATGTGATTCCATTGGAAGGAATTAAAGCAAAAATTGACAAGGACCTATAAAACTAAAAAGCTCTGTACAGCTGAAGAAACAATCAAGTGAATAAGAAACCAATACAATGGAGAAAATATTTGCCAGGCATAAAATTGATAGAATATTATTATCTAGAATATACCAACAAATGAGTCAAGGAAACAAATGATCTAATTTAAAAAAAAAAAAGGCTAAGGATCTAAAAACAGAGTTCTCAATGGAAGAAATAAAAATGGCTACAAAACACCTCAAAAGTTCATCATCATCCTTAGCAACTAAGTAAATGCAAATTAAAATTATATTGATTTCATTTTCCTCCAATCAAAATAGCTGAGACCAACAAACAACTGACCACAAATGCTGACAATATTATGAAGAAAGCGCAACCCTCATTCACTGTTGGTGGGAAATGCAAATTAATACAGCCACTCTGAAATCATTATGCAGAATCCTCAAAAATACTTTAAAAAGAAAAAAAGAACCAGCTACACCACTCCTTGGCATATGCCTAAGGGACTTGACATTCTACTCTACAGATACATGCTCAGCCATGTTCATAGCCACCCTATTCACAGTATCCTGGAAACAGAAACAACTTAAATGTCCTTCATCATCTATTCAACATGAATGGATAATGAAAAAGTGGTACATATGCACATGAAATATTATTCAGATATAAAGAAATATGAAATTTGCAGGTACATGGGTGGACCTAGGAAAGACTGTATTGAGTGAAGTAACCCAAATACAGAAAAACACAAGCTTCATGTTCTCTCATCTGTAGTCCCTCGCACCCAAACTTCAGATGTGATTATAACAACACAAAGAAACCAGAGAAACCAGAGAAATATAAAGGAACCATGAGGAAGAAAGCATGGATGTGGGAGAAGGGAGAGACTAACAGGATTCAGGTGATATGAAGTGGGAAATGAAATAACAAGGAGAAGTCTTCAACTCTGTGGAGGAAGGAGAGATACAAGGAGGAGGGATAAGAGACAACACCAAGGTAGTTTGATAAAACCGGAAGGAATCATATTATTTTAAATTTACCACTATATATATATTTGTGTGTGCATGTACAGCAATCAATGGCACTCACATGTTGGTGGCAACTAATATCTCTCTGATTGAAATTATTCTATACCTTAATCATCAGGAAAGAACTCATACCCAGTACTGAAAACCTAGCTAGATTTTCCAGGATAGAGAGGTCATGGACCTTAGAAAACTACTGAGTAGCAACCACTTTGCTAGACCAGGATAATTCCTTACTACATTCTAAATCCTGTACCCATAGGTAAGTGTAGCTACATGTGTATCAAAGAAGCTTCTCTTTACAGCAAATGGAGAACATAACAGAAAATCACAGCAGGACACAGGATGCTAGGGGCCAGCCACCCAGCCACACAGAGATTAACAAGTTTTGGGAAGCCTGGACCAAACAGATACATTTACATCACAGCTCCTATATTTGTAGTTCGGGGAACATCAGAGAAAGGCACTTGGAAAGACTGGACAAGCCAGAATACCAAAAAGTTTGATATGAGATATTTTCTCCTAGAAATGGCTGTTGTAGACTATTATTTTAAGATGTGTTACCTTTGTTTATGTTGTGGAACATTTGTTTTTGTTTTTGATTTTTTTTTTTAAGAGACTGACAGTCAATTTTTTAATTATCACCTTCAATGGGGTTGGAATCCCTGGAGAAACATTCTGATGGAGGAACTCTTATCTGATTGCACCAAATATGCTTTATATGGGCTTTCTATCCTCCTGTAAACCTTTTTTAGATTTTTTTTAATGCCGAATGTCATTTATTGAAGGAGGGAGGAGGTCTTGAATACAGGCTTACAGCACAATGGGAGAACCCTGGAGGGCAGAAGTTCACTACAGATGATTTACAGTCTTGCATCTAAGCTGTTAATGCCCATTATGCAGGATAAATAGACAAGGAACTTCCCTTAAGCATTCAGGAGGGTGAAACCTGGGAGGGAATTAGCATAGGGAGGATATCAAGGTAAAGGTCAGCAAGCAAGGCAACAGTTATCCAAAATGGGGGTCAGTGCCCTACCGGTCCCCCTTTTGCTAATAAATGAGCTTCTGACTTAGGTTGCATGGGACGTCAGCAGGTCACCTTACTCGTCATAGAGACACCTGCCCGGGCCACACAGGCACTCTGTCTTAGGTTGGTGAGCGCCCCCCAGGAATTACCTGTCTCTTAATACAGGCTCAATCTTGTGTGAGCTGCAGAGTTAACTGCTGCCAAAGATCTCAAAGTGGCGCTGGGCTTGCAATCTGTGTGTTCAACACAGGAAAGACCAACAGAAGTCCTAACCCACCCATAGCCAGTAGGCTAAAGGCAACTGAGCCATTCCCTTCCTTAATGAGCCTTACTGCAAATTGGAGTCCTTGTAAGATGGTATCCCAAAGGCAAATGGAACTTGAGTTTATAAATTTATAATTTTAAAAGCCAATCGAAATGTATATAACTATTGAATTAAATTTATCATGCCCAATAGAATGAAAGATTAATTAACTGTGGTAGCTACTTTTGCTGCCAGGGTCTCCACTGTGCTAGCTGTAGTAAGCAATTATGAAATGGTAATCCCAGAAACAGTAGCAGTGGTGGCTGCCTCTGCTTTTCAGCAGTGGCTCTGTACAACATTTATTGGCCTCCTGAAATTCATTTAGCCCCCTTTGAAGATACCTTAAAATTTATCAGTCTAGCTGGGTGTTGGTGGCACACACCTTTAATCCCAGCACTTAGGAGGCAAAGCCAGGCAGATCTCTGTGAGTTCGAGGCCAGCCTGGGCTACCAAGTGAGCTCCAGGAAAAGTGCAAAGATACACAGAGAAACCCTGTCTCAAAAAACCAAAAGAAAAAAAATTATCAGCCTAAATGTAGTCATTATAAGACCATTAGTTATGCTCCTTGTGAGCTGCCTGTTTTTTCTTTATGGTTCTTAGTTGTTCTTTTGCAGAGCTGCCTGATTAAGTCGTGCTGGGATCAAGAAAAATGGACCTTGGCGGTTTGTGTTCCTGGAGTTGTATCCGTGTCAGTGGATGTTCACACACTCCAGAAGAGAATTTGACATTGCTGCTGCTGTTATTGCTGTTATAGCAGAAGAACGTTTGTTTAATGATGCAAAACTGTTGCATTCTTTCATGTTGCATTTGTTTAACTCTGTGAACCTGTGTTATTGTGCCTGTCTAAAACAACTGATTGGTCTAATAAAGAGCTGAACAACCAATAGCTGGGCAGGAGAAGAGATAGGCGGGGCTGGCAGGCAGAGAGAACAAATAGAAGGAGAAATCTCGGAGAAAAAGAAGAAAGAGCAAGAGAACAAGGAGAGGAAGATGCTAGGGGCCAGCCACCCAGCCACACAGCCTGACACAGAGTAAGAGTGAAAGTAAGATATGCAAAAGTAAGAAAAGGAAAAATCCCAGAGGCAAAAGGTAGTTGGGGATAATTTAAGAAAAGTTGGCTAGCAACAAGCCAAGCTAAGGCTGGGCATTTATAATTAAGAATAAGCCTCTGTGTGTGATTTATTTGGGAGCTGAGTGGCAGGCCCCCCAAAAGAGTGAAAAACAACCAACAACAAATGACTGCATAAACAAGACCAATGACAATATTGATGGACATATTAATGTATAAGGGGGAAAATTCCATGGGGTCTCACAACTGACAGAGAACTACAGGCAAACAATGACTGACGAGAGGAAAATTAGTCTGTCCCAGGGAGTAGCCTCTTCTTGGTGGTCCAATGCAGAGTGGTAAGCCTTGGAACTATATATAGACAACAATAGTATGTATTCATGATTATCATGTGTACACATATGTTCATATATACATATATGTGTGTATGTATGTATATATATGTATATATATATATATATATAATATGTGTGTAACAAATAGTAATGAAAGAAAGAGATTATCAATTTAATAGAGAATGAAGGTATGGGAGGAAGATATTTGAAGAACAGTAGCTGGGAGGGGCTAGAGCAAGGAAGGAAAGTGATATGTAATTCTATTTCAGCTAAAAACTCATTTTTAAAAAAACAATGAAAAATATCAAAAATATGTAGCTTCCAAAATAATTACTTTTAAATATCAGTGGAGTACAATTAAAATTTAAATTTCACCATTTCTTTGATTATAATATAATCATATTTTGATAATATGAAGAATACTGTAGAACTTGATTTGGTAATATGAAATAATTTATAGAATATGTTAATAGCTGAAGATACTTATAACTGCACTTAATATAATCCTATCAGGGCAAGTAAAAAGAATAATACACGAAGATGCTATTTTATATTACAATTATTTTTAAAAAGAAACAATTGTTAATAATGATTATCTTCAAAGTCTGAAACTACTGATCAAAAGTATGAACTAGAAAAAGGATTTGAATTTTTTAAGTGTTTTACAACATTATACTGTTTTCACATCTATCTAAAGAATACATTTAAAGACAAAATGAGGTCATTGGACTAAAAAATCAAATGCACTTGACTACACATTCTAACCTATAGATTGCCCAGAGTCCGGGGAAGATGCTACATCGGGCATGGGATATCTAAGGGAAAAAAATCTAAGTACACTATGCTCTTATGTCTGTTAACTTTATTCCTCTAAGACAAAATTCTATCTTTACAGCTGCAGCTCCATTGGGCATTCAGGGCAGGAATAAATATAGATACACCAAGTTCTTCATCCATCTAGTTTATTTCTCTAGGATGAAATCCTGTCTATGCAGCTTCAGTTCTATCCTGACACTCAGTTCCTCTTTGTCCCCTCATTTACTGCCCTCTCATAGTCCTGCTCACAACTAAGCTCTTATGCTTCCAGCCTCATCTTCGTCCTCTGTTTCTTCACCCTCCATCTCTGCTTGCCCTCTACTCCTGGTTCAAGAGTTCTGCCTAACCATCTACCTGACCTCTGTGTTCTCTTCTCCCTAGTCATGCCATTCTGTCTGCTCTACAGAAAATGCTTGTTTTTCTTTCCCTTGGTTCTCTGCCTCCTCAGGAATGTTGTTCCACTCTATCTTCCACCTTGATATGTAAAAACCTCTTTTGTTCTCAGTCAATTGCTCTCCAGAGCCACTAGGCCTCAATGTAAGGGGATGGTCTGAGCTTCATTTGCACAAGAAACAAAGCTATGCATCTCTCAGTCTCTCACCAGTTTGTCTTTGCCTATGTGAACTTATCCAAGTAATGGCTCAAACAGGAAGTTCATACATGCATTCTATAGGAATTGTGAGCACAAGAAATTCATAACAAGGCACAGCTGAATATTAAGCTGTGTAACACCAAATAGTTCATGCTAGATGGCTTGCCACTTGACTGACCTTTGACCTGGTCAAGGTATAGCTTTAATACACAGCTGGGCTCCTTATAACATATTCTTGTGGCTTGCCACACTAATCATGCAGGTAAAACCATGAATTCTAAACTTCCTTGATGTTCACTGCAGCTGCCTGTCTCACAGCAGCTAACAGAATCACTGGATGAGGACCTGACAGAGTTTCACTGATGTGGGCAAATAAGAACATCAGCACCCTCATAACACCCCCATCAGTGCTATCCACCTGAAATCAGCCACTTAGAACAACACAGCTACAAAGTATTATGCATTCATTCTTCCTTCTGTCAGTTCATTCATCTTCTGATTTCAAATCAGAAGCAGCATCAAAAAATCCTGAGGATTACCTAATGAAAATATCATGATAGTGATGGATTGTGCAAAGAGAATTTCTGGAACATTAAAGTTGGGGAAAAGAAATTCATATGACTGAAGAAATCTCTAGCAACTATGGCCAGGACTAGAATGAAGGCTTAGTCTTTCTTCTCCAAAATGTTTACATTAAAAAAAAAATCACATTGTTATTTTAGACATACTACCCCTCTAGGAATAAGAGATGTTTATTAAATGATAATGTATTCCCTAGATTACTTTAATAAAAGCATTTAAGTGTAGTAGATGGCCTGCTACATCTGTTTATCTAGTTTGTGTACACAAAGAATAGTTGATAATGTGAAATTTCAGTATATATATATATATATATATATATATATATATATATATAATGTAATATATTCATATTATATATGTGTATTCATGCATTATGTTTTCCATAGGCAAAATTCTTATTTCATAGGATGAAATTTTCAGTGGTGTAGAAATTTTATGTTTTAGTTAGTTCTGGCATTTTTGCTCAAAAAATAGTCAAATTTGCCCTATATTTTATGCAGTTGTATCCATGGCCAATTTGAAAATCACACTGAATCCACTTTTGCATTGTGCTTCTGATTTGGTTGCATTCCAAACAGATTTTTCGACCTGTTTATTTAGGTCATTTAAAAGCACCAGTTTTGGCTTAATTCTTTCTCCTTCCCTAGGGTATGTTTTGGGGACAGTGAATGAGTAGTTTATAGCAGAATAGATTAAGTTGATTCTATTGTGCTAAGACAAGAGTCAAATTAAGAACTGTATTTTTAGAGATCAGAGTCATGAGAATCAAAGAAGAGAACAAAGCCAAAACCAGGAGAAAATGTCTCCAAATAAAAATGGAAGAAGGTGACTCCAATCACCACAGCAATCAGAAGCAGTTCTGGTCTTGGAAGTAAGTATTGTGAGACCAAAATGAGCTATCTTAGAAATAAGACCAAAATGCTTTCACCCCAAAACTTAGGCCTGAGATTTCTCTTTTTAGGTACAGGCCATGAGTTACTGAAACCAGATTCCAGAAACCAGGAAGTGTAAAAGTACAGAGTCACAAGGTAGTCACGTGGTAATGACTACCTGACTGCTGGACTATAGAATGTTCCAACCCTGGTTTCCAGGGTAACTGACCATAAAAATATCCCCACCTGAGGGCAGCCAATGAGAAATGGTGGTGGGCAACCACCCCCTTAGAAGTAAGATTAAGCCATGATTTCTAGAAAGCCCCTAGAAGTGAGCCAATCAGAATTGTACCCATACTAGCACCCCTAAATGATGTAACCTTGTGATTTTTCCCTTTAAAAACTGAGCTTGCAGATAGGTGGGCACTTCCTCCAGTCTCCACTGCATTGGATGTATTGGATGAAGTCCCTGCCTAGGCTTGTATTGCTTTTGGTTATCCAGAATTAAACCTTGCTTTTGCATTCCGGCATGCTCGTCTTTGGTGGTCTCTCTGGGGGTTGCAATCTGGGCACAACATTATAAGGCAAAGAAAATTGGGTTTTTAAAAGTCAAATGATACTTCATTTAATTGGCTTAAGTGTGTGTTAAAGTAATTAAGTCCAACTATCCAGGGTCATCATATAGCCTGTGTAACTTGTACAGTGCATGTAAACAATAGATAAAGTATATGGAGTCTCATTTGCTCAAGGGAAGTCCTTGTTTTTTATTCACACAAAGGGTTCACATGGGCCAGGAAACCGTAGGTTCAGGTTAAGTAAACACATTTCTACTGTGCTGTCTTATGGCTTTCAACTTTTCAATTCTCTTTGTCTAAGCTATGGTCAAAGTAAGACTTGCACTAAAATAATGAAGTGCTATTATTATAGCATTTTAAAATTTTTAAATAGATCACATGAAACATAATATTTGTATTTATGTGGTACAGTGTAGTGTTTCAGTACCTGTAAATAATGTGTAACTCTAAAAATGGAGTAATTGATTTATCTATCCTCTCAGACACATGCCATATCTTTGTGTTGAGATCGTTCAAACACATTGGCTCGATATTTTGAAATATCAAATTGATTTTTGCCAATCCTAATTACCTGCTGTTCAGGATTACTAGAAGCTATTCTTCCTATTGCTCCTTGCCTATTGACTGGTCTGTCTGTAGCCTTTCTTCCCACATTCCCTCCCTAGACACTTTATTCTGTTGTTTTAATGATGGGATCTTTTCATTTACTTCTACAAATATTTACTGAGCTGCAAATGCATATGCTCTAGGAGGTAATCCAGAGGATGTATGATCTTTGCTTTTTCTGAATATTACAATAATGCTAGAAGCCAGGGATCTCACATCAGGAAATATTCCAGCATAAAAGTAAGAATAAGTGCATCTGGGACACATGGGATAATAGAAGCTGAGTGTGGGGATATAGTACGGTTAACTCAACTAACTCAACATCCTTGTCTCATAGAAATTTTATGAACCCGTGTCAAAACATTTCACTCCATATAAGATTAGAACACGGCTTTTGAATTACAGCAACTTGAATAAAATAACAAATGCCCTGTAGAAATTAGACAATTGTTCTCTTGCTCTGAATTTTCAATTCACAGTAGGAAATCTAATTAAGGACACTTGGGTGAGATCACTTCCTTATGAAAACACTAAAAGGATTATGTACACAGGTGGTAAAAAGGCATCATATCTGAACTGAGGCTACCTCATCTCCACCTCAGCTCCCTAACGCCTTGTAAGTGAAAGCCCCGTTTTCTTCCTGTTTTTCCCCAGAACCAAAAGACTAGGATCTGACTCTGAAGTAATGTGGTGATATTACTTGTTTGGGATCTCCTGAAATTTATGTCATCTGGAAACAACAACAACAATAACAAAACAAAAAAATAATACATATATATATTATTTATATATATATAAATTTTATATATATTTATTATTTATAATAATTATATATATTATTATTTTATATATATATATACTACTTTCAACTGAAAAAAAATAAAATGAGTAAAGAGAGAAGAATTAAAGTACTAAATGTTTCCTCGATCGGCAGAAAAAAATACTGTACACAATCAGTACACAGAGAGAAAATGTTTTTTTTTTTTTTTCCTTTTCTTTTCTTAATGCATTATCTTAGTCTTCCAGTCAGCCATAGGTCCAGAATTCTTTTTGTTTTACTTGCCCTCTGGGGCCAATAGACCTTAATTAATTCCATTAATATGCAGCTAAAGCCTGAGATGTCACTATGCAAGACAAATGAATGAATGAGAACAGCCACTTATGGGGGAATACTTTTTTGCTGCCACAATAAATTACAAAAAACTTAGTGGCTTCAAATCCCAAGTTATTATCTCCACTTTTCTGTGGGGCAGAAGCCCAGGCCCCTCATGTCTCAGGTGATCCTCTGCTGTATCACAAATCTACAAGCCTTGGATTATTCAGTGAACCTAGTATATCACGGTCATGGGGGTCTGAGAAAGGATTAGGGTGCCACATCAAGAGCCATATACTCAAATTAAGAAATCTCAACAAGATGGTTTTACTCCTGGCACAGAAGGGTGCTTAGCTGTCCCACAGTGGGAAAACTCCCGGTTGAATCAGCTGTCACCTTTTACCCATAATGCAAGAGGGGACTGGGCTGGTCCTCATTGGCTGAGGTTTACCTGTGCCATCTGTAATTAGCTAGCTTATAAGGGGGAAGGAAAGGTCTTGAGAAAGAATATTTGGTGTCCAAGGAATGAGGCAGCTTGCCGTGCACGTCTTGGCATCCAGGATTCTCCATGAGAGAAAGAGTGACAGGATAGTGGGAAGGAAATTGATGCCTACTGTGGGATGATCCTTCTGTAAGCTGTGAATGTTTTGCTCTCATTGGTTGATAATAAAGCTGTCCGGCCAATGACGAGGTAATCAAATAGAAGACAGAGAAGAAGAAGGGCAGAGCCCCGCCAGCCAAGGAGGAAGCAAAATGTGTAGAAAATGAGGTAACAAGACACAAACCATGTGGCAAAGTATAAATAAGAAATATGAGTTAATTTAAATGTAAGAGTTGGCTAGTAATAAGCCTGCGCCATTGGCTAAGCATTTATAATTAATATAATGTATATAATTATATACTTTATATAATTAATATAACTAATATAATTTGGGAAGTGAATACTGGGTATAATCGGGCATATGGGACAAAAAGCTCCAACTCAGTTTACAGATGCCCACCTGCAGGACCCATTTGATAGAAAAAATCAGCTCCTCCCACTTAGGGATGAGAGGGACTTGCTAGCTGAGTTTATTCTACAGGTCATCAGCAGAACCCAGGTTTATTGCCACAAATTGCACTGCTTTTTAAGATTGACCTAACTGGGGTGTAGCAGAAGGAAGGGAAGACAGACAACATACAGCAAAGCTGGGACTGGGTGGGCCATGTGCTCTATTGGAGACACACCAGCAGCCCAGAAATTCAGTGCATCTACTATATACAGATGAATGAGGAAGCTGATTAGCTCATTTAGGCAGTTGGTCTCTGTAAGGGAGCAGTCTCAGGCTGCAGTCATCCAGGAAGAGGAAGCTGTGGATGATCCTTTCTGTATACACAGTCAGTCTCAGTGCTCTGACCAGGGAGGGGCTCTCCATTCCCCTGAGCCTAACCTAGGTAAGGCTCTGTTCCCATGGAACTGAGGCACTGAGGCCCTTGACATGACCATGCTCATGTCAACAATACATATTTACTCAGGACTTCATCGGCTCCCCAATTCTTATCTTTGTAGCAATGTCCTTCTTCTGGAGTCTATGTCCTAGCTGTCATATAGGAGCCCCTCTTGTTTCTGTAGGACACCTCCAATCTTCTGCACATTGCCCCTTTCAGCTTTACCAGCAATAAGATAGCTCTTTCTTAGTTTTACTTTCTTTGTATTCTCTGTGTGATTATCCAGCCAGAGATAATTAATTTTAAAATTCCATACGATGAGATTATGTCTCCACTCTCTCACACCAACCCAGGGGGATAAAATCTGAGATAGTCTTTTCTGTTTAAGCTTTCAATCTTTACAACATCTTCAAAGTTGCATCACCTACTTAGTTTCTGTAAAACAAGGGGATGGATGCTTGTAGAATGCCATTCGTCTGTCCATTGGCCTGAGTTGGTTCTACCATTGGAGTTGGGAGAAATGGTTTATCTTTGGGGAAAGGGAAGAAGGAAACACACATGACAAAGAGGCTGACAGGGGGAAACAGGCTGGTAATGAAGAAATGAAGGCCTCTGTTTATGATTTGTCTGGCTGTGTTTGCTGTCTTGATTATTTTCCAGCTGAATTCTTTTGCCTTTGGGTATGGTGTGCATAGGTTTATCATTCCTACAGTGTAGAATGACGAGGAAATCTCTGCCCTTGATTACACAATTATCATACAACCTCAATCTCTGGAAACACCTCTATTCACAATCTAAGTTCTATGGAAGAGTGAGAACACAGAGCTGCTGGTTTTTGGGACCAGTGCTTATACAGTCAAGGAAAGACAGAAATGTGAAAATCCCAGCCATTCCATCTCCTGGCAATATCAGAGCACTAACAAACCATCGATTTATGGTATTCTGAAACCAAATGATGGATAGCTAACATGAATTACTCTCTCATTAATTCTTCAGATACTCTCCCCTCCAGGAAGGAGATGGGAGGACAAGAGGACAGAAAAGAAGTCTCCCAAGCAAAGCTGGACTCGTGGTATTCTGTGCACTCAGAAAATACTTATTATTATTTCCACCAGCCCATCTCCTTGTTCACAAGAGCGTACCGTCACTGTTCACAAAGTGCCTGAAATGAAATTACCTGTGCTTATTGTGTAATGAACGAACTCGTACCACGACTAAACCAATGAGACACAATGAAGTGACAGAGCTACTTAAGGTTTTAGACCCCCAGGCTTTTGAGAATGAAGCCTGGGCCATCATTTGTCAACAGTTTCCAATGCCAGAAAGTTACTTAAACCCTCTGTGACTTAATTTTCTCGTTTGTAAAATAGGAAAAGAAATGTGAATTGTCTGTATGAAGCTCGGGGACATTAATATGAGAAGGAGAACATCTGTTGACTGTGCTTAGGTAATAAATGTTAAATATTGCCAGCATTAAAGACGTTCCATTATATAACACTGTTAGTTTTTGCTTAATTGGTTTTTCATTTCATTTAATTTTCAGTTTTTTAATTGATAAGAGACAGAGAAAGAGAGGAGAGAGAGAACATAAAGTTTGATGGGTACGGAGGTAGAGTGACACAATCAAAATATATTGAATTAAATTTTTAATAAAAATAAAATGAATAGGAAATATATTTATGGAATAAACAGAAATATTCTACTATTTTTGCTCAATTAAAAAAATCTATTAGCTTCTCACAAAGGAAGTTATCTATACAAGTTATCATGGCAATAAAAACTTCAAAGTGGAGAATAGGCCACAGAAACGGAATGGATAATAGGGGCACATGTCATTGCGTACATGCTTGCATGAGTGTGTACAATGGAGACTCTAATATACAATTTGAACTTTAGGGACTGTGATGATTATTTTTGCTTGTCAGCATTAACCCAGTGTAGAATCACCTAGGGAGGGAATCTTAATGAGGAATTGTCTAGATAAGGCTGGCCTGTAGAGGCATATTCCTCCTGGGTTCACTGATGTGGAAAGAATCATCTTGAATGTGGATGGCACCATTCGTGGTTTGGGATCTCGGAATAAACAAAAAGGAGAGCTCTAGTTGAACATGGCAACATATGCATTTGTTCTCAGTGATCTTGAATGGTGAAGTGTAACCTGTAGTTTTTAGCCCAATAAAATGTCTCTTGTAAGATGCTTTTGTCATGTATTTGGTCACAGCAACAGGAAAGGAAATTAGGGCCGGACCAGTAGTGGATGACGGATATGATTTGAATATGATCTCCCCATCACCATAGCCTGGTTAGTCCCCGCTGCAGTCACTTGGGAAGTAGTGCTGAGTGGTGTTGCAATCCTGCTGCAGCCTGGGTTCAGGTCCTGAAATGGGGAAGGGGCATCGGTGAAAAGAAATAAATTGTCCGACCACCAGATGAGTTACACACAAGCTGCCCATCCCAAATAGCTCACTCTGTCTTCACTTATACTTCAAAAACAAGCATGTTTTTCCATACCAACAAACACCTTTTTCCTCACCCACCAATGGTAACCTCTGGCAAAAACAAAATAAGTCAAATATGTTTTTTTTCCCCTAATTTTTACATCAAAACATTTTTTTAAACCAAAAACAACACATATCATTTTGCTAGCCTAGCCAAATATCTAGCCAGGTACATCTTGTCTCTAAAAAACTAGAAGGTGATAAACATAGGCATGCATTTTCAAGAAGAATATTGTTAAAAACCTATCAAAGCATATTTACAGAAATAAGGGTGATCTGCCTCCAATCCTGTCAGCACTGAATCAGAACAGCTCCTGGGGTCTGAAGTGACAGCTGGTGTCCTCAGACAAGAACCCTGAGAAGCATCAGCTCCCAAAGAATTTTAGGGGGAAATATTCTAGAAAAATGGGGTTTCAAGGAATGATCACATCTGTTCCATGTGTGACTGACAATGTGATGCTAAAACCCGCCAAGAGAATCATCAATATTGAGGGAGAAGAAAGTGTGCAGGCCACGTGGTCCCAGTAGTATTCTGCACTGTCCCGAAGTCCACTGGTCCTTGCCTAGTGAGACTATCCCCGTGGGCTTTGCCTCATCTGGAGACCTGTTGGACAAGCACTCATATACTGGTCAGAAACTAGGCCTCACAACTCCCAACAGAGTGGGAAGTGTCACCGTGCCAAGGCCCTCATGAATGCATGAATGCCTTCTCATGAGTTCTTGTACTCCTGGGATTGGATTAGGAACTACAAGGGGAGGCTGTCACAAAAGCAAGGCAGTGCCTCCTGTTTTTCCTCTCCCATGCATATGCTTGCCCTTGCACTTTCTGTCTTGAGCTACAACCGACCTCAATTATTGTCTTGAACTGATGCCAGGATAGTGCTCCTGGACTTATAGAACCACGAGCCAAAATAAACCTCATTCATTTTAAATTGCCTTTATTTATTTATTTTTTTAATTAAGAAAATTTTTTCATTCATTTTACACACCAATCAAAGATCCCCCTCTTCCCTCCTCCTGCTCCCCCCCCAGCCTCCTCCTCCAAACCCACCCCCTACTCCCCACTACAAGAAGGCAAGGGCCTCCCATGGGGAGGCACATCCAGTAGAGGCAAGTTCAAGCCCTTCCCCCTACCTCAAGGCTGCATGAGGTATCTCATCATAGGTAGTGGGCTCCAAAAAGCCCACTCCTGCACCAGGGATTTTTGAATAGCAACGCAGAATAGACTAACTTGAAGATGCTTCTAAAATTGAGGGAAGGACCCAGGAATATGTGAAGCTAGTTTGGTGTTGATAATTTTGTAACTATTTTTTAAAAAGAATGTCCTTAAAGGTAAAATGATGTTAAATCTTGATGCATTTTGATGGAAGAATGGTTAGAGAAATGAAACAAATAAGATGTAAAGAAATGCTTGCCTAGAAGTTACTTCTTGTGAATAAAATCTTACCTACTCTGGAAGTATTACATTGCATCATTACTAATGTGCCTTTTTCTTTTCTATTATTGTCTTGAGTCTTATCAAAGTACACAGTACACTGAAATAATTATTTAAACATTACTAGCAAGTATTTTGGAAAATATATACCACTTAAAATTTTGATGGAAAGCTAAAGAGAACTGCACAAGGCAAAATAAAAACCAGTGTTTACTAAGCAGACATAAGATCCACTGCCTTTCATTGTCCCTGAGAAATACCAAGAATCCAACCTTAGATGAATATGTAAAATGTACTGAATATCCAATCTAAGATGAATATTTCCACAATACAAAAATCAAAGAGGTTCCATCTTCAAGGAAAAGCCATCAGGTTACATTAGATCCTTTCCTGAATCAAGTTAATTTAAGCTTTGTTTTTCCATGGCTGGAAAATACATAGTGTATCTACATCATTTTCAGTGTACAGTTCTGGTCCTGCACATAATGTATGCTGATACAATTTGTATATTTAATTGCAGGGGAATATCCAAAACAAAACTCAAAGAACAGAACTATTTCTCATTTTTTGTACAAACAAGAAAAAAGATGGAAACTTTAAGGAATGAAAAATATAGTTCTTTCCCAAATTCCATAATTAATATCAAAAAGAAAAAATCCTCTCTTTTAAACATTTATATATTACTTTGAAAAGACCAAACTTAGCAAGATGTGATTAAGTTTTAGATATGCATGCTGAATATAATTTAAGATCACTGGAAGTATTTATGCCTATATAAATATACTCCCAAAGAAATATATTTTGTCATTTATATTTCTAAAATTCTGGCACTTAATCTAATCTAAGATTACAAGCATAAAATTAGCATGTTATGATTGTAAATTAGGATGCAAGGTTATGGGCAGAAGCACATTATGAAATGTCATGAGAGAAAAATGGATTTCTTTCTCTGGAAAATATTAAAAATTCTTTTGCTCCTATTATTAAAGATGAAAGAACCATTGATATTTATGTTTTCTAAAAACTACTCCATATATTACCTTACCAATGTGTTCTTACTTTCAAGTAAAGGCAGATGATATTATAGTTACTAAAATAATCCTGAACTGATACATGCTGAATTGATATCCCTAAAGCACTGGTAGAGATCATAATCATGACAACTAATTATTGACATCAACTATATGTCAAGGATTTCATAGAGGTTATTTGCACTCTTCAAAACATCTCTACACAGTAGCTTTAAGTACTGTGCCTTCTTTTTTTTACAAGTGATGCAAGAGAGACTAGGAAAGTTGGAATTCTCCAAGGGCACAAATTCGGCTGGGGGCGGGGTACAGAGTCAGGCTGTATCTCTGATTATAGACTTGCTCTCAACCACTGACTCACTCTTAACACTTGGTGAAGCTTGAACCCTTTAGGCTTCTATCAGCCTTGTCACCAGGGACCTTTCCTTCCTTATAACTTTCCATTTCTTGTGTAACTTTATTTCTTTCAGTCCTGTCCCCTGAGGACGAGAACAGCTGGCCAGTGCCCTCTTCCTAATAACTTTAACTGATTCACTGGTTGAGTAATTTTTCTTGAGAGATTTTAAAACCTCTAGAGAATCAAGTATTTACTTACAGAGAAAAGAATTCTACACTGAACAAATGTGATATCCTTTCTCTTAGTATTGAGCTTTCCTTATATTTTCAATCTAGGTCATGTGGGAAGGAGTAGCCAAAAAAAAAAAAAAAAACAACAACAACAAAAAAAAAACACACAGGTGCAGAAATAAATTCTTAATATTCTTCTCTGAACTAACCCATTGTGATCTAAATCTTACCATTGGTAGAAAAGATGATGGACACAAAAATTATTAAGAAAATAATATGTAAACATTTTCAGCATTTGTATTCCAAGGAAAAGTATTGAAACACAATGCTTTTAAGTATTATAATATATCTTCACTAGAGTATCTATTTCTTTAGGTAAACTTTTTTTCCCTAAAATTGATCATTCATTAATCAGTTTCTAATCATTCTTGTTTCCTGGATATTTATGCTGGGTCTGTTTGTCAACTATATCATCAGGCTCATTTCATGCATCACTATGGTTTTACCCATTAATCTCTGACTCATCTTTGAAAGATAATCTACTTTTAATGACTCTCTTATGTAATATGCAAAAGGCAGGACTCTGCCTTACATTTCAAGAAGGGCATCACTGACATGCGTCAACAGCCCCTTTGCATCAGAACTCCATTTATCCTGGGGAATTTTGGAGCTTGCTTTAAAATCATTTCCTTAACTGACATTAAGTATTAGAATTCCAAACCATCTTACTATTTCTCAAGGGATTATCAACATTACAATAAAAGGTCATTAGAAATCAAAATAATATACGAAATTATAAAAATACATTTAAATCACCAAACATAGAGCAGGATCACTCCTTAGTTTTCTTTGTTATTTGAATCATAACTTTAGCTTTTCATGTTTATATGTTTGATGATTAATTGAAAACCGAAGATATTTTCTCTTGAGTATAAAAGTACAATTGATCTCAGTTCAGTCTAGAGTGTCTAGATTGTATAAAACATGACAACATATCTCTACAAAGAATTGAAAGTCAGCACTGTATTCTAAGGAGAAAAGGAAAACATGAATGCTCTAGTGAATGAGTCAATCAAAATAAATTTGGAAGCAGCACAGTTATTCAGTTATGACACCAATTTAAATGTCTATCACATGTTCCTTCTTGTAAATTTGCCTAGAAAAAAAAAACAAACTCACTAGTCCACAAAGGACAATCCTAACAGAATGCAGCACTCGTCCACAAGTTCTGTTTCTGTCCAGTGAATGGAGATGCTATGTATATATCTAATCCCCATATTAAACACCTACTACGTATGAGATTCTGTGTAGCTTTTTAACATACAAGGGTCAATAGTAAGTTCTTGTCTTCTGTGGTTGTCAATTTGAGAGGATCTACAGTCATCCAGAAAACAAATGTCTAGACAAGCCTTTGAGGTAGTTTCTTGGTGATTGGGATACTTTAGGTGGAAGGCCCACTCTAACTCTGGGACACACTCTTCCATTGTGTGAAGTTCTAGAGTGAATAAAAAGGAACCAAATACATGAGTGGCAGCACATGTACCCACCTGCATCCTTTCTGACCATAGATAAAATAAGATCAGCTGGCTCTAGCTCTTGCTATAATGACTTCCATGCCACAATGAACTGTGTCCCCTCAAACTCTCAGCCAAAGAAATCCTTTCCTTCATAAGTAGTTTCTGTCTAGAGATTGGGCCATAAAAATGAGAAAAGTAATTATAAGGAATGGGGCTGTTGCTAGGATAAAACTGACCACGTGGTTCTTAGGCTTTTGAAATTGGTTTACAAGAAAACTATAGAAGATTTTGAGACTTTGGACTAGAAAAATACCTGTATACTATAAGCAGAGACTAATGCGTTAATCTGTAAAGTTGAAAGATGAGAATGTTGCACGTAGAATGAGAACTCCATCAGGAACTGAGGTAAAGTCAATTCATGTTGAATTATAGAAACAGCAATGAAAAGACTGCATTCTGCCCATGGCCTCAGAGTGTATGCCTAAATTTCTGGTGATATTTTAATTGTGTTTAAATGTGATTTTATCTGTATGTTAATAAATAAAGTTTCTCTGGAGATCAGAGGTCACATAGCGAGGTCACACAGTGAGCCATAAATAGAAGTCAGGTGGTGGTAGCCCATGCCCTTAATCAGATCACATGGCAGGCAGAGTCTCTGTGTTGTCAAGGACACAGCCAAGCGTGGTGACATGAGCCTTCAATCCCAGTACCAACCATAGAGACCTGGAGATCTGTATAGACAGGCAGTGACAAGGAAGTCATGTGGCTGGGCTTAGAGCCAGTGAGAAGACAGAACAAAAAGGCAATAAAAACATAGGTTAGATAGGAAGAAGCTCTCTCTGGGGAAGCGACAGCAGTGAGGAGGTAAGGTAAAGCTAGTCGTGACTCTTCGCTAGTTCTCTGATCTCTTTGGCTATTATTTCTGTATTTGACTCTGTGTTTGTTATTTAATAAGACTGTTTAAAAATCCATCTACATTTGGCGCCCGATGGGCTAAAGCAAAGCAGTCCACATCTTCAAGTGGCAGCAGAAATTAGCAGCATTGTCCATGTGGGACATTAGATAGTCAGGGAAGTTGCGAGAGTGATGAGTGCTGATGCTCACGAAGTCCATTGAGGTCGGTCAGTGTGAGACAAGTTCAGATCCCCTTAAAGAAAGCCACAGGAGACCACAGTGTAAAAGCTGCAAATGTGAAGTTTGTGTTGCAGTGTAAGACAAATCTTCAAAGGCCTTATTAATAGAAAACCTGGAGCCAGATATTGGGGTGAAAGGTGAAAGATCAGAGAAGTACAAGCCAGCCACAAGTTCTTTTCTCTAGGAAATCCTCAGTCTAAAGAGAGTGAGTTCCTGTTTCCTCACACCTTATATACCTTGCTCTGCCCAGACATCACTTCCTGGGATTAAAGGTGTGTGTGCTTCCCAAGCAAAGGCATGAGATCTCAAGTGCTGGGATTAAAGGTGTATGCCACCACTGCCTGGCTCTGTTTCTCTCATGTAGCCCAGTGTGGCCTTGAACTCCAGACAGATCTTGGCCTCCTGAGTGATAGGCTTAAAGGTGTGTGCCATCACTGTCTGGCCTCTATGTCTAATCTAGTGGCTGGCAGATCCTCAGGCAAGCTATATATCACCACATTTCCCCCTTTTTGTCTAAAATAATAAAAGAAGGTTATAACTAATATAAGAAAAACTATATACAATATAATAGACAAGAATTACATTAACAATGTCCAGTCCATTAATATTTGACAAATTCAGAGAAAATACTCCATTATTACATTTATGATGTAATTCTTGAAAAAGAAACAAGAACTCACTTCCTTTAGACTGAGGATTTCCTAGAGGTATAAATTTGTGGCTAGCTTGATCTACTTCTCTGATCTTTCACCTTTCACCCCAATACCTGGCTCTGGGTTTTCTATTAATAAGACCTTTTAAGATTCATGTTACATTACAGTGGACACCCAAGCATGTGAAAATTTCAGGACAGGAGTATGTCCAGTGAGGAAAGCTGCATGCAGAAAGTAGATCCAGCCCAAGAGAAAAGGAATATGTGCTCCAGCCATCATAAAGGATCAGGCTACCCAAATCCTTTGATGCCTGCAGGATTTTGTGTTTTCTTTGCTATGTTTTGTTCCTGCTCTGGCCCAATATTTCCTTGCTAAGCTCCCATTTCTCCACTTTGGAATGAGAACAATTGTTCTGTGTCATTGTATGTTGGAACTATGCAACCTATCTCTGATGTTAAAGGGACTCAGAGATATGAGATCACACATACACTTTTGAAAAGTGTTGGAACAGTTAAAGACTAGGGACTTTTATAGTTAAACTGAATACATTTTACATTATGATTTGACCATGATCTTTTGGAGGCTATGGGTTGGAAGATTACCAAAAGATCATCCCTGAAAATGTATAAACAAGTAACATTATACAGACTGAGCAAGTTATATTTATACATTTAGGAATATATATGTTTATCCATACAGTTATATGTATGTAACAATAACTAATGAAAAAATGAGGTCATGAATTTGAAAGGGAGGTATATGGAAGGATTTGGAGGGATGTAAAGAGGAAAAGGTATAACTATCTCCTAAAAATTAGAGAAATAATTTTTTAAAAGATACCGTTGGACTCAATGTTCATAATGGGTACACTTGTGATGCGTAATATTTATAATCAACTAGACAGGATCTGGAATCACCCAGCAAATGAATCTTAGTCTGTTTGTGAAGGACTTTATATGTTGGGTTAACCTATAAACCAGTTGTAAATATGGGTAGCACTATTGCAAGGGCTGGAGTCCTGGACTGAATGAAAGGGACAAAGAAAGCAAGCTGGCTAGCAGTGTTTATGAATCTCTGCATTCTGGTTGCTGAAGCAATGCAGCAATCCACTTCGAATTCCTGCTGCCATGACCTCCCCACAATCATGGACTGTATGCTCAAATGATGAAGCCAAAGAATCCCTTGTCAGGCATGTGAGTGCAACAATGAGAAAAGTGAACTAATTCATCTTCCTTGAGTTCCTTCTTTCTGGTGAAGAGAGATAGAAGCATATTATTTCTATTCAGCACGGAAAACATAATGGCTGGGATATGATTCACTGGAACTAGAAATGGAAAAATGGTAACTATCCCCCCACCAGAGCACTTTTTACAACAATTCAAATCTTTTCTCTTTGAACTTTGTACCAGGCTTTTTCTTTTAGGCCACCAACCAGCTCCCAAATCATGACACAGAGATTTACTAGTTTTGAATGTTCGGCCTGGCTAGTTAAGTTAACCTGTTTCTCTTTATCTACATTTGCCTCAGGGCTCTTTTTTTTTTTTTTTTTTTTACCTTCTTTCTTTCTATGTGCCTTACTTTGCTGCTGTCTCTATGCCTGGCTGGTGGGAGTTGCCTGGCTTCTTGCGCTGGGTGTGTCCCTTGTTCTCTCCTCCACATTCTCTCATTCTTCATCTTCTCCTCTCTCGGCCTAGATTTCTTCTCTTCTTTATTCTCTCTGACTGCTAGGCCTGCCTATCTCTCTCCTACCTAGCTATTGGCCATTCAGCTCTTCATTAGACCAATCAGTGGCCTTGGGCAGGCAAGGTGAAACAAATGTAACACATTTTTACATAATTAAACAAATGTAGCATAAAGAATAGTAACACACCTTTACACAGTTAAAGTAATATTCTGCAGCATAAACAAATGTAACACATCTTTTCCTAGTTAAAATAATATTCCACAACAGATCTTTATTCTTAAATACTTTACAAGTGTGGATTCAGAGCACATGCACATGGTTTTGGGTTTTATTTCAATACTGTACAAACTAGGTATGGTGCTATATACCTATAATCCCAGCACTGGGAATGCAGAGACAGGAGGATTAGAAATTTGAGGTCATCCTTGACTGTATAATGAGTGCAAAGTCAGTACTGGCTGAATGAGAAATCTGTCTCACAAAAGAAAGAAAGAAAAGCAAGATTAGATAGTTTAAGCCTTTCAATTTTAAAATAGTTAATATATAACCCTAGACAATAGGAATGCTGCCTGCCTTATCGATCTTATAGAGACAAGTGTGACTGTCCTTAGCGTATTGTAATACAAATATAAAGAAATATTATTTAGCCTCTATAAATTATATATAAGAATGTGTTTATATACAGGATTTACCAATACCTCAGAAATCCATGCATTCAATGTTAAGACCAGTTGTTGACTTAAGTCCTAATGGTATTTATCAAGTGGCTTTTCATAGCTAGTTAACAGTTAGATTCCCTGAGCATATGGCATGATGTGATAAATATGACAAGAGCATAAAGACCCATAATTCTAAAATTACATGAAAAGCACCATAAAGTTAAATAACAAATTAAAGTAAACATTTTATGTATTGTTACATAAAGTAAACAAATTAAATAAAGCATCCACATTCCTCAGTTTCCTAAAGAATTGCTTACTTCTTGACAAAATGTCACTAAAGGTGTCATAAAAATCCAAGATTTGATCTTCTCTCCAAGTTCCTTTTGTTAATAGAAATCATAGTTGGGTAAAGTTTTCCTCTGTATAAAATAAAGATAATGTAGCCATATTGTACAAGTCTTGGGAAGATATGAAACCTATATATTAAGACGCTTGTACATAGAACCAAGTAAGTATCACTTCATAATTGCGTCTTCCAGACTGAATCTTTCTTGAAAAATTTCAGGAAAAAAAATCTAGATAATACTCATTATAGTTCAAAAGCATCAAATACCAAGTTTCCTATACTTAAACATTACATTTGATCTTGAATTTCTCTTAACTTTTCTCTATGACACCTCTCATGTGTCAGAAATGTCTATTGTTTATCATGTGTGTAGGTGTGCTTGAACATGTGTGTTATATGCATATGAGTTTGCAGGTATGTGTGCCCATTTATGTACATGCTGAGGCCAGAACAGAACTTTGGATGTTTTCCTATATTGCTCTCCATATTATTCCTTGAGAAACTGTATCTACTAAACTGGAAACTCACTTCTTTGGATAACTGCCTGAGTGTTTCTGCTCCCAATGCTAGGGTTCTAGGCACATGTAGGTGCTAAGATTCAAACACAGGTTCTAATATTTGCAGAGCAGTGTTCTTACCCACTGAATCATCTCTCAAGTACCTGATTTTAACTTTAAATGCCATGGATTCAATTTTTCTCATGACCACTGTCATTAACTATCTGGCAACGTCATCTTTATCTGTACCAGGAATTTTCACAATAGCCTTTTTTTTGGTACCTAGATTTTTTTCCATTGAAAATGTTATGAACTTAATAGGTTAAAATAAGATAAATTAATTGCATTATATTCTAGAATTAAAAAATCTAAAACCAAGCTATCCAGAGAGGCATACTTTGAACCTCAGGGAAAGGCTCACTTAGATTCCACATTGATTCTGGCGGCTCTCAGCACTGTTCAGCTTCTTGTTACACTCTGATGAAATGTTAGTCTCTGTCTTGACTAGGACAGACTCACTCTGCTTATCTCTGTCCACCTTTCACTCTTCTGTAACAACAGTCATTAGCTCAGGCACCATGCTAATTAAGAATAGCCTCCACCTGGCTATGTCTGTAAAGACCTTGTGTTGGTTACTGTTCTATGATTGACCAAAGGCAAATTCAGGAATTCATCTCACACTTCGTAAAAATGCACCCCATTGTTATGGGGGAAAGCATGGAGTCAGTCTATCTTAGTCCATGACATTGACCAGGAAGCAGAGAAAAAAAGAACATCATTGTTTACTTGGCATACTCTCCTTTCCAATTTTATCAGCTCTAGATCCAAGACCATGGGATGGTGCTACTGACATGCAACAAGGGTCTTCCATCTCTGGATAAGCACTTTCAACACATCTTCACAGATATACCAGAGGCGTTTCTCCTGGGTGACTCTCAATCCAATCAAGTTGACAATGAAGATTAATCATTGCAGACTCTACCTCTAAATTAGGTTATTTTCATAAATATCAGAGAGTTAAAACTTCAACATGGCTCCCTCTCCCTCTTCCCTGCTCCTGCTCTCTCTTTGAATACAGAGTTCAACTTCTACAACTTCACATCTTGTCTCCCTGAACAATCATTGAATAAGATGATTTTCTGTGCCAAACTGGCACCATCTTCAAAAGTTCAGCATGATCTGCTTGCAAAAGATTATCACAGCTAGGATCGTGGACTGTTAACTATTCTCTCATAGGAGGGGGTGAAGAGAGCCATGAGACCTTTACTTGAGTATGCAGCTATGCCTCCCAGACAATTGCATGTAATTCTGCCATAATTGCTTATGGCCACAGAGTCGTGGCTTGATTGAATAAAGTAGGAAAGACTAGGAAAAGGCACCTCTCCCCCCGCAGCCACACAGCAGTCATTATCATACAAAGTGCAGATCTTCCAGTGTTGTTGCTTTAGGGTCACCCAGGCTTTTGTCAGAAATCCTTCACCTGTTCCCTGCAAGTAACACTAAAAACTCACTCATTCCCTAGAATGAAATTTGGTGAAATCTAACTTTGGCTTGTTATTGAAGCCTTATAGGGGGTTGGGATAGACATCGCCTTGCTCCATGCCAGGTTAAATATTCTCACATCAGTTATTCAGCTAATATCAACTGGACTGTAATTATTTCCCATGTAAAATGGAAATAATGGAACTCAGTCTCTCCAGTAACGCTCCATTTCCCTTGAAAAGAATCAAATCCCGAAAAGAATGAAAAATTCATCCTGAGTTCCCAATGCCAGCATGCTTTTACACTCACCAAGGGCCATACTCAGAACTAATATCCCAGGGACTCATTCAGTCCCACCTACATAGAGTCCCTTCTTCTGAGGTGCACTGCATGGAGCATATCTACTCTGTTCCACTTAAGTGGGATGCCAGCTCCCCATAACCTCCATGGACTATGATTTGCTTCATTTCTTAAATGTTTAAATAACCCTTAGTAGAGTGGTACTGTTTCTGATACTGCCAAAGAAATTAACACTGCTCTTTCCTCTGCTTTACTTGGCAAAATATTACTCAGTAACAAATTCTTGTTTGTGATTTTTCTTTCCTAAATAGACATCTCAAAACATCATTTTATTTGTTTATTTGCTTTACATTGGATACCATCTCCCAAAACATACACACACACACACACACACACACACACACACACACACACACACACACACACACACAGAGGCATGCACACAGTGTAGCTATGTACAGGAAGTGTGGGATCTTGCAAGACGAAGGTGAAGGTGGCATAGGGATGCCACTCAATTTTTTCATTATAATTTGCAAAACAGTAAATGCATGACTCAGAGAAAAATTTAATTTTCTAACTAACTAATGAGGGAGCTAAGAAGAGAGGAGAAAACATATCGCCCCCATCTTCTCAAGACCTTCTCGGGTTTTCAGACTGCTAGGAAGAGCAATAATTTGCATCTTTGAAGAGGGAAGAAACATCTGCATTGCCACCACCCCTCCAGAAGTTAATGTCTATCTCTAGAAAGATGCAAAGCACAGCTTCCAAAGGCAATTCAAGTTGCACACACCATAACCCAACCCCTGAAAAACACTCCAGATAATGTCCAGCATTCCATGAAAATTGGTACCAATCATCTTTTCTGAACATCTAAAAATATGAATCATGTGGGATTTACTGGGTAACATGCTTCTTATAGCAATGATTGCTTGGATGATAGGGAAGTCCATTTAATGAAAGGTAAGTTAATATTTTATATAACAAGTGTAAATGCTCAGTGGAATGACAGTGGAAAAAAATGACAAAAAAAATTATTTTAGTGGAGGTATGTAGGATGAGTTCTTAAAGTTGCAGAAGTGAGAAGATAGAAGGCAACAAAGTACATCTAGAAATGTTTTGTAGAATGCCAGGGAAAGGGCTCAGTCAGTAAAGGGTTTGCCATGCAAGTTGGAAACCTGGGGTAGATCCCCAACACCCATATAAAAAGCCTTGCACAAGGCTTAAACTTGTAATTCCAGCATTCGAGTTGCAGAGTTAGTTGGATCCCTGGGCTCATTCACCATCTTATCTAGACTAACAGTTGAGCCCCAAGTCCAACTGACAGACCCTGGATTAAAAATAAGTGGAACAGCTCCTGAGGAATATCTAATTTTCAAGGTCAACCTCTGGCCTCCACATGCATCTACATGGACAGGCATTCACATGCACATACACCACCTCACACATGTACAACTGTGCCCAGATTGGGGGATTTGGGGATGAGGAGGAGAGAGAAAGAGAGAGAGAGAGAGAGAGAGAGAGAGAGAGAGAGAGAGAGAGAGAGAGAGAGAGAGAGAGAAATGTAGGGATGCAAACCTGGTTTGGGTATAGGAAATTTAAATGATTTAGGAACATTTGTCTAAGAAACATTGGTCTTGCCCCTGCCCCCAGAAGGACAGACTCAGAAGGACAAACATGGTATGTATTCCCTCATAAATGGATACTAGATGTAAAGCAAAGAATAACCAGACTAAAACTCATAGCTACAGAGAAGCTATCTAACAAGGAGGAACCTAAGAGGGATGCATGGATCACTCTGGGAAGGGGAAAAAGATGAGATCTCCATGAGTAAACTGGGAATAAGGAGGGCAATGGAGGGTAGGGGGTTGGGGATGAGAGCATAGTGGGAGAGAAGGAAAGAGATGTTATGATAGAGGGAGACATCATGGGGATAGGGAGAAACTAGGTGCTAGGGAAGTTCCCAGGAATCCCCAAGGATGACCCCAGCTTGGACTACTAGCAATAGTGGAGAGGGTACCTGAAATAGCTTACCCCAGTAATCACATCATTGAATACCTTAACTGTCATCATAGAGCCTTCATCCAGTAACTGATGGAAGCAGATGCAGAGATCCATAGCCAAGCACCAGGCTGAGCTTTAGGAGTCCAGTGGAAGAGAGAGAAGAGCAATTCTATGAACAAGGGACATCGAGATTATGATGGGGAAACCTATAGAGACATTATGCTCCTCTTATATATGACTTTCTTTGAGTTTATTACTTTGTAAATTGTGGATTTTTTTGTTGGAATGTCACTCAGATGCTAACTGTGTGATGTTTTCTCATGATTACCCTTGGAGTGCACCCTTGGAAGAAGACCACAAATGTAAGGTGTCATCCTCATTTTATTGGACCAAGGGTATTTCACATAAAAAGAACTTTGGTCTTTGGAGTAAAGTAACTGAGCTGTTTTGTGAGCAAGTCAAGTGCCATGGCAATTTTACCTAATTGTGGAAAGGTTTTATATTTCTAAATGTGTGCTTGGTAAAAGTTGACAATTTATTTCCCCCTTTTTGCATTTATCATTTTTTATAGCAACCTAATAAGTTACTTTTCTTTTGAATTTAAAAAATTACAGTTCTGTTTGAATCATAGGCTTTTGTACAGTTTTCTTACCTAAAATGCTTTCTCTTCAAAATGCTCTCCTCCCCTCTCACTTGATAAAGACATATGTCTATAAAATATCCAAATGTTTCTACCTATTCCATCTCTGTAAATGTGTTCATGCTACTCCTTCTATGACATGTGCTGTGTACTTATCAACTGTAGTGTAACTCATTAATATAGTTTCACTAGTATATATTTAATATATTACTTAAATGCAATACTGTATGTTAATTAAAGCTCCTACAATATTTGCAGTAAGTCTTGAGAATTCACCACTTTGTAATTTGTTAATCACTATTTCAATTACATAATGTGTATGTGTGCTCATGCACATGCACGCGCACGCACACACACACACACACACACACACACAGGGGTGCTTATGTTTTACTAGATTTTACTTTTTTAAATCAAAGAGCATGATGTTTGTTCAACGTTGACAAAAACGTAAGTCACTGAGGTCATTTCAATCATTTAGTCCACAAACACATATGTTTGCAAAGGTTGGTTTTTATATATTGATTTCCAGCAAGCCAAACACCAACTAAATGTTTTATTGTAATTGCATCCGAACAATTGAAGTTCAAGTCATGTTTCTGATCTTTGATTTAAATTTGCTTCCTTTACTCACTTGGATTTTGTAAAAATTAAACAGTGATTTTTTAAATGTCCCTTATGTAGCTTGTCACATTCTAAGCAGATAGACCTGCACTCTAAAAATGCACATCCAAAGCTAACCTTTTGAAAATTCACACTGTACTGAGGACATCATAAATGATTCACCAATGACAGACATAGAGGTAATTTTTATGACCTGAACCATGAATAGCTCTTTAGTTCTTGATTCGAGTGACTACTTTTCACTACACTGAGCCACGAGTTTCAAAAATAAACCTTCTGCTGATAAGGAGATTTACAGAGAACAAAAAATCCTGAGTCAACTATTTATCTGGGACCAAATTCTGTGAACTAAGCTTAGTTCAAGCAAGAGGTTTTCTAAGCAGTTCATTTATTTTAATATGGTACAAGCGTTTTGGAGTTACGCTGTAGCTTATGTTCACAGAGCTTTGACAGAAGAGGAGGGGAAGGCCTGGAGGTAACATTTCATGCATTCTTGGAGATAAGAATTGAGCACCCCCTAGAAGCCAAGTTCTGTGTGGATGCTCTGGGGATGCACAGGCCTATTATAGAGGAAATAAAAGCAAATGCATTGATCATGATGTTATGACAAGTTATCACATGAGACGGAATACTATAAACACTACAGGAAAAGGGACAAATGTAAACATTTTTTTTTCAGAAATTCCAAGGACAGATGAAGTACATTGTTTTTCAAGGAAAATGAGGAAGACTTCATGTAAATTGAACAAAATGGTATTTCTCAAACTTCTGTGCTGGGGGATGTCTTTCTGTATGCTGTGAATACATGTTCCCATTGGTTAATAAATAAGCTGCTTTGGCCTATGGCAAGGCAGCTTAGAGGCAGGTGGGAAATCAAAGGAGGGATCCAGGAAAGAGAAAGGTGGAGTCTAGAGAGACACCAGGCTGCCACCCAAGGAGCAACATGCCAGCAGACCGGTATAGCCACGGAACACATGGCAAAACATAGATGAATAGAAATGGGTTAATTTAAGATATCAAAGCTAGCTAGCAAGAGGCCTGCCATAGGCCATACAGTTTGTAAATAATATTAAGCCTCTGAATGATTATTTTATAAGTGGCTGTGGGACCCTGGAGCCAGGTGGGACCAGAGAAAACTTACAACTACACTTCTGCATGTATAGAAGATGCCTGGGAAGCTTGTTGAAATTGAAATTTTGGGACCATCCCAAGAGATTTGGACTTAATTGACCACCATATCTCACCAGAATCTCAGCTATTGGATAGTACCCTAATAACTACATAGCACTTAGAGTATGTTCTAGTACTTTCCAAGATAAATACCATTGAACAGACAGTGGCAAACTAGCTGGAGTTACATGAAAGGACTGGTAGAATAAAACAGGGAGACAGGAAGGTGGGAATATCTTCTGATATCTGTAGGTCTTTGGAATCCTTCTTCCATTTCTACCATAACCAACTTAAACAGCAATGCTTTCCTGGTGAGTCTTTCTACAGACTTCCGACGAGGAGATCGGCCACAGAACCAACTTATCTTATATACAAACCATCCCAAGATTGCCCCTCATTGATCAAAGCTATATTAAGCATCAGCAAGTGGCCCTTGGATTGCAGGCTCATCTAAACAGCTATGGGACTCCAGGAGAGAAAGCATCTTCACTGTAATGCTTCAGAGGAGAGCAGAAAAGTGGAAGCTAAGTTTGGAGCAATACAAGGGCATATGGGGGCCTGCAGCTCTGCTGTTTTGTTGATGCCAGAAAGGCTCATCGTACCTCTCTTTTCTGCAGCCAGTGGGCATTACTCTCTGATAATAGGTATCAGTGTTTCTTATATCCAATTGAACGTAATTGGTAGTGTCCTGTGATCTGAGAATGTTTGATTAGACATAAACTCAGATTCCCTCATTTACATTTTATTATCCTTTGCATTCCTACTTTACATAGTCTCTGCTTTCGCTTTACATTTAATGCAGAAAGGAAGCCTCATCATCTTTATCAGTGTCACCACGTGGTTATGTCAGCCAACTCTGGGGGTAGGACATAAGAGAAAACTCTGTATGGTTGCTAAGCAGTACAGCACACCAAAGCCAGCCAGCAGCAAACGAGAATTTGTAAATGCCCATCACCACAAAAGCTTGCAAGAGTGGAGAACACGATAGCCAAGGTATGATACACGGAAGGGACTAAAAATCAAAGAATGAACAGCACATCAGAGGCTGATAGAGAAGGATATGAGGGTTACAGCAAAGGGCATTCTTACAACAGCCCATAAAGTACCATTAAGCCTGATCCAAAATGAGGTACCAGAGTTCAAAGCAGCTGTGCTATAAGAACATGGAGAAACTGGTGAAGGCAAGAAGGCATAGAAACTGTGAAGTAGGAGACACAGATTATTCATACAGTGCTTCCCACATGGCACCTCAGGTTGATCTGTTAAAGAAATTTCTGGTAAAATTCACGTAGACCTTACTATAAATATTAATTTGTTTAAGTTTTATAAATACTTGCAAAAATAATGAAAACTCGAAGCACTATACCTATATTTTTTTTTCTTTCCTTTCATATGCTTCCACCACTGGCGTCTTCTCACTACAAGTACTACTTACTAAAAGGTAGCTCTCTGCATAAACAAGACTGGGACAATGGCTATCTCTATGGGCATATTAATGTGGAAAGAGGAAAATTGCCATATATATATATATATATATATATATATATATATATATATACACTTGTGAATACACATACATACATACATACATACCCACACATACATGTATACAACAACACCACATAATAATCAAATGAAAAAAAGGCTACCAACTTGATGGGGGGATTAGGGAGGGGTTCAAGAAAAGAAACTGGGGCGGGGTTGAAGAAGGAAAAGGAGAGGGGAAGTGATGTAATTCTATTTCAATAAAAATTATTTAAAAAAATAATAAATGCCACCATATATGAATTGGGGGGGGGAGATAAAGATAAGCTCACAAAGTATTTGTCCTTATCAAAGTATAAAGAATTAAATGAAATCTAGCAAAAGCTTTTCTCTAACTTATGTGTGTAAATCAAATGAATCAGACGGAATCTGACTTAACTTGTTCCCATGTGCTTAGTTAGGGGAGCCCACTCCACTACGTTCCTCACGTCAGCTTCACACCTGCCTCTCGTCTAAACTGTAGAACCGACGACACTCACTTCTCTACAGCTCAATTTACTCTAAAGCTGTCGTGTGGAATTGAGCCTTCACACAATTTGTCTTTTCTCAGCAGTGGACAAAGTAAGTATTGTATGCCTTTCTGTACCGTTTTATGGCTATTTGTTTCACATGCAATTGTCTTCTACCACATCAGAAAAACTTCTTTCAGGCTAAGTGTCTGCTATATACCTTTTTAATGTCACGAGTGTCTTATGCAGGCTTGAGTACACTATTATCAATAAACGTTACTATTCATTAGTCCCTCAGTGATTGTAGCTAAGACTTGTAACATTTAATGGATACTAAAGAGCATAGTAGAGGCATGAGAACCAGATGGTTATACTGCCACCTGAGCTCTTTTTCATATTAAAATATCGAAGAATGAAAGCCTGCCATAATTTTCTACAGCCAGCCGAAGATCTTACAAAGAATTCCAATGTCATAAATGGCATTATTTCCTTGACAGATTTAGATTTTAGGCCATGAGGAAGATACTGTGTTTTTATATGGAGATAATTTTTAGAAGGCAGCACACATGCAAAATCAAGTATATGAGAAGCTGGTGGAATATGAAATGGAAACTGTGGTCTTTTTTTTTCCTCCTTAATCACAGAATATCCATCCACTGTGAACAGAAATCCCTTCAAAGAAACCATGGATACTTTATCTAAAATTATGCTTCTTGGTTAGTTTAGTGGCTCAACTCAAATTTGTCTCTCCCTTGTGCATTTTGCAACCTTTTGGCAGGTTTGCTTTTAGAAAAGCCAAGGAGCATTCAAATTGCACCACAGTAGCACTCATTTATCATTGGCAAAGGTTCCACACTGTAAATGAATTACTGTAATAGGTGTGTGGTGAAATAGCATCTTCTCACCCCCTTCTCTTCTACTTTCTTCCCCAAGCAGGTCAATGCTGATAATAAGTGTTGCTTTAATGTGAAATTTCTCGACAAATTAAAGGGATGGAGTGAGTTTTAAAGCTTTAGTTTTGTAATATTTTAAAATGATTAACAATTACCTCTCGCTATGCCTCTAAAGCTCTTCTTGCTCTATGTGGGGTTTGCTTACAGTGAAAAGCTGTCGGTTTCTCTACTGGAAGGTAGGGGCTTCTCAATCAGGGGGACGGTGTTGTCAGATGATATGTCAATGTCATTTGTCAAATGTCAAATGTCAAAAGCAGATAACTTGACCCTTGAGAAATTTATATTCTAGCTGGGAGATTAAGTACATGTATGTGACATACCACACACATGTAAAGTAAGGTTTCTGCACACTGGAAAAGGGTACAGTTTAAAGGGACTTCAAAAGGACAGAAAAGCAACTGTGTCAACTGATGTCTAACATAAATTATAAGATTTCTAAAGACCTAAGTTTATTTAAATGTATTTGAAAGCATATAGAGGAGATACTTTCTATTCTCATATTATGATTGTAGGGAATATTTTAGATTAAAAAAATAGATTACAATGACTTACTGGGAAGCCACATGTTGTATTTCTGAGTTATCTTGACTGAAGTGATCAGAAACCTACAAGTTCGGGGTTTGTCACTATGTTACTTTAGTTCCTTTGTTGAACAAAGAAAGGTACAGCACAGTTTAAACAGAGACATCCTCCTCAAGTACATCTCACATAAGCAGAGCTAACCATTGGGTGTACCTATCTAACCAAGTGGGAAGTCACTGCTTGGCATCAGATACCAGATAATAATGTCTAGAAAAGAAATGAGGTTGTCTTGTGGTGTTTGTCTGTTTGTTTGTTTTCCAAGACAGTGTTTCTTTGTATAACATCCTGACTGTCCTCGAACTTGCTATGTAGACCAGGCTGGCCTGGAACTCACAGAGATCCACCTACCTCTGACTCCCAAGTGTTGGGATTAAAGACATGTGCCACCACCATTTCACTTTGTCTCATGGTTAAAATGAGGATAGTTTGGGATAATCATAGAGATTATAAAAAGAGAACAATTATTAAGGTGCATGGAAAAAACAAATTCCAAAATTCCCATATGAAAAAAAAATCACATGAAAAGAATATATTAAGTCCTTGACTCTTGTTTTTTTTTTTATTGTTGTTGTTGGTTTTTTTTGTTTGTTTTTTGTTTTTTTAATCTAACTAACTGAGAAGGATTCTAAGTTTAACACACAGGGAGTTCAACTGCAAACTCTTTGTGAAAGAACAAACAGATTCTCAAAATCACCTCAACTAACCAGAAAGGACAATTGAGGTTTTTTTTTCCAACTAGTTCAAATAGATTTTGATATGCCCCCATTGTACTCAAGAGTACACATGGTTTCTATGTAGTGAGGTAGCTACTGAATCTTTGCCACTTCTTATTGGGATATATATATGTGTGTGTGTGTGTGTGTGTGTGTGTGTGTGTGTGTGTGTGTGTGTGTGTGTATGTGTGTACGTGAAATATACTTCAGTCTAGTTTCCATTTCAATTCCAGCTATTTATATTACCACATTCCTCTGTGAAAAGTAAGAATTTTTTAAAACCAGCAATCTGAATAAGTTAATTTTAAGAGACTGAAAATATTGTAACATGTAGCATAAGGTTTATTTTTTTTCCATGTGGAAGTGAGCTTGTTTAAAACTTGTATTATCTGTTTCCAGTTCCTTTTTTCCGTCTACTCTCTTCTAACAGAAACACAGACACATGGGCACACAAACACACACTCACATGGCATTCCGCATACATTAGGCACTCTGTTTGCTCATTGCACACCATTTCAACAGGACTGGAGTAAATATTTGCATCAGAGTTTATGTTGATCACTGGAAACATTCCATTTACTTCTCTCAATTGTTTCATTCAAATGACACTGGAAGTATTTGGGTCAAGCAAACACCAAACTTGTGGATGCCTGTGAAATATATTCATAATTTACTTCAATTACTGCCTGCAGTTATTCCCACAGCACTTCTGCATATTCTGTCGGCTGAAATCCAACACTTTGTTAAATATGAAAAGCCTATTTGTGCTAAATTCCGTGTGTGTTTGTGTTTTATACTAATGTTGAAATGGACCCATTCCAATTAAGGTTTAGATTCTGGAATTTCTCATCTATCTGGAGTCATTAAGCCATTCCTTCCCTTTCTCATCACTTGCTCGAATTCTTGGGTAGACCTGAATTTGTCATATATGTCTCAGTAGCGTGAGTTATCATACAATTCTTGTAACTTAATAAGATCGGTTAACCAGGAAAATCTTAATCCACAGAAAATTTTCCTTTCTCTTATGAAAGGAGGTTAAGTACTAAATCCAATGAAGAGAATTAACTATAGGGAGGAAGAGACACAAATGGGAAACTAGCAAATATAGGATAGAGATATGAGTTTTGGTTATTAGACATAATTCAAGAGTTACCCAATAGATGATTGGCTTCTTCCTAGCTCAGTAAAATGTCCCAAAGCTAACAACATCTGTAACTGCCCTTGAGCTGAATAAAATAATTAATTTGTGTTATGAAAGCTCCAATTAACTGAAGATTATAGGGAAGGAAAACACATTTAAAAGTCCAGAAGAGGCCAGAACTGAAGAACTGATGTATGAGCTTCAAGACTTGAGAGCACAACAAAGCATCTTCAGTGTACCTGAGTGCCCTTTGAGTCTTGTTGGACAGTTTCAGGAACCCATGTCATCTTCTGTTATTCACACTGATACCAACACAGCTCAAAACCTTCACTATTCTTTGCATAAGATCGAGTGAAAATATAGCAACTGTTTCAGAGAATGAACATGCCCAGCTGGGAAGTCATGGAAAAGACAAAAAGAAAGGAATGTCAAGTAAAAAGAAAAAGAACTAAAGGAAGGAACCGTCTAAGGTGACAATAATGTGACTGTGTGTGATAGTTTGTGGAGTGCTTGTCTCTCTCCTGTAACACATGACGTCTGATCTCTGATTTCCAACACTTTCAATATGAGCTTCACCCACCTCCAGTAGGCTGGGGTTTGTTCCATAGAGCAAAGGTCACTGAATGAATTCTTTCCTAAAGATCCATCCAATATATCATAACATAAGCAAAGGTTGTAAACTTACTGATGATAGTAAATGTGAATAGATGACAGTAGAGAAGATTATGAGAGATATGAGAATACTGCTGTCAGAACACAAGGAAGATGAGACATTTACATGGGTGTCACCAAACTACTGTGAACTTTTTTCAGAGTAGTGACCTATCAGGGTAGGCAAGTCAATTGATCAAATGACCTGCTTTTTACTATTATGTTAAACGAGAGTATATTTTTTTGATTCTGTTTTTCATGGCAAATTTTAAACAATAACAACTGCTTAGAGTTTTTAAAAAGCAGTGCTGCTGATGAAATTCTATAGCCAAATCAACAGTTGCATTAGATGCCTTTGACCCTGGGGCTCTTAACACTAACTGTATATTGAAATGCTCTGTGTACTTTACAAATGCTATGACTCAGAACTCACACCAGAGGCTGGTTGGTTGGTTTGGAGTATAGTCTTTGGTCCAGAAACCAGTATGTAAGGGAAGTCAGTCAGCTAAATGTATGAGAATCAGGAGCTTGGAATCACTGTCCCTATCAAAACCAAAGTGCATTCTATGTGAACAGCCTACAGATGACCTAAGCTGATACTCACTAAAACAAACCGCCAGGGGCCTTCTAGTAAATATGACAGCCACGTGTTGTGGAATATTAGTTGAAGATGTGTTACATTTGTTTATGCTGTGGAATATTTGTTTAATGATGCAAAAATGTGTTACATTCTTTTATGTTGCATTTCTTTAATTCTGTGACGCTGTGTTACTTTGCCTGTCTAAAACACCAGATTGGTCTAATAAAGATCAGAATGGCCAATAGCTAGACAGGGGAGAGAAACAGGTGGGACTGGCAGGCAAAGCGAATAAATAAGAGGAGAGGGGAGAGAGAAAAGGAGAAAGAGAGGAGGATGCCAGGGGCCAGCCACCAGACACTCAGCCACTCAACCACACAGCCACAGAACCACAAACCACACCGCCACAGAACCACACAGCCACTCAGCCAGCAATGAATTAAGAAGTAAAGGAAGACATATAGAATAGAAAAAGGTAAAACCCCATGGCAAAAGGTAGATGGAATAAATTAGTTAAGAAAGTCTGGCTAGAAATAAGCCAAGCTAAGGCTGGGCACTCATAAGTAAGAATAAGACTCCATGTATTTATTTGGGAGCTGGGTGACAGACCCGCAAAGAGCAAAGAGCAAAGAAAACAAATACAGCCATGCTTATTCTCTGTTGTTGATACTTTCCTGTAGTTATTTTCTGATCAGTGAGTGGTGGTTCTGTAGCACAAGTACCAGTTGAACAGATATACAGGTAGGTGTGTGTGTGGTGTGTGTGTGTGTGTGTGTGTGTGTGTGTGTGTGTATATGTGTGTTATCACTGTGTTGCTGGAGATACATTTGATTGTACGTGTAAAATTCATGACCTACTAAACATATAAATACAGACATATATATAATCACTGATTATCTCTTCTAAGAATACTCCTATATATAGCTGGGTAGCATACTTCCTTACCCCATAGCCATGACAACAAAGAAGAATCTATGGCTATATAAAACACTATATATTAGGTTCAAATGATTGGCCAGGCAGAGTCAGTTCTTACATTCCTGACCAATTCTTAGAAAGAGAACAATACAGAGGCACTGGAAAGTGTGGTTAGAGTACTGCTTATGAGCTGTGATTATGTATATTTTAGGTTCTGTTGTTATTGGAAACTGTTCTTGAGACTCTGGGAGCCTGAGAGCCTGATGAATGCCAGAAAACCTATTAAAAAGCAATCTGAAATGCATTTCAGGTGAAATCAGTTTTACCAAAGTGTGGATGACTTCATTCATCCTAAAGATATAATTAGAACGAAGACTGAATTGGTTTTTCTTTTTATACAATATATTACAAATATAGACTTCCTTATTCCAGCATCAGCATGTGTATTTCCTTTAAAAAATCCCACGTCAGAAAGAGCTGTACATTCACAGCTCTCCAAAAGCAGAAGCACAAGAAAAGACACTGAAGGTATTATTTCTCTTAGACTGACTTCTCTGCACATGTCGATTAAGACAGTGATGAATTACGCATTACTGTACAATATTTTATTATCAGAGGCAAAATTCAAATTTGTTCTGCTTAAGGTAAGTAGACAAATTTTCTCACTTAGAAAAAAATCTTTTTTTTTTTTTTTTTTTTTAGTATTTGGTAAGGAAAGAACAAAAAATTTCATGTTGAATACATAGATTCAATTTCTACTGAATAACCTACAAGTTGTACCATAGAAAACATTATCAGCTGAACTAACACAAGGTTATTAGGAAAATGCTTTAGAATTTGTGTTTACTAAGAGACCAGTAACCTTTTTATTCCCAAACTATAAAATATTAGAAACAAGAAAAATATGCTTCCATATGGCATATGCTAAGTAAGTCTGGTGTAGTGGTTTTAGGTAAATACGCTTTGTTACTGAGCAAGTTTGTTTATTAGGAAGAGTCCTACAATGTAATTTTTAATTATCTGATAAATTTACACTTGGCCAGACAGCCAAAGATAAAATCTCAAAGGTAAAATTTATTTTACTGTTTAAGTAACTGAAAAATGTGTAAAACCACAATGATAATGTGTTTTTGATTTATAGCACTTATTTGTTGTCAAGGTTTATTAAAATTTTAAAAGGAGAATAAACTATAACCATGAAAGACTGCACACATATTAGTATATGCCAATATACAGGTGTGATTTAAAAGTTGATTTGAGATTACCGTTACACAATACTGTAAAATCTAGAACAAAACATTTGAGAAGCAATTCATTTGAAAAACAGTTTTCACTTGAGAAATGACAGTTTAAAAACCTATTTGAGAGAAAACGAGGAACAAAGAATTTCTAATGACTTTCTCACTCAGTGGGTTGCGCACTACATGGAGGTGGTGGCAGATCTGTACGTCAGACTGAGTGCAGTCCCTTGAGCCTTGCAGGGATGATTAACAGAAAAGAAATGCTCTGCACATTTGAGGCAGGTGCTCTGAACTCCCCTATTATAGTTCCTACAAAACACTTTGCTCTTTCATTTACTTACATGACATAAGAAAAATGTGTGCCATTAGAAGCAAGTTGACCTGTAAAGAGGTGAGTCAAAGCAGTTAGGTTAGACTGTATCTACACACAGCAGGGCCATTGGAAACATAACATCAAGTAAATTAAGCAGTGCGGTCCATCTATCGTTCTATGCAGAAAGAAAGAAAATTTTCTGATCTCTTTGCTAAGCAGTAGAAACGTTCTGGGTAGCTTACTAGATCTTTTCCACATGCAGAAAAGTTCAACCTCATCTTTGTGAGACATTGCTGGAGTGCTTTGCAATCCATCCTTTTTTTTTTCACTGTTTTTTTTTTCATGGCTCATTGGCTGAGTGCCTGTTAATTACTTGTAGTTTAAAGCCCTCACAAACAAAATGTAGGATTTTTGTGAAGAAAATGTTTTTAGAAAACACATGAAGTAACCTTGGTAATAAATCAGTGATAAGCCAAATGGCACCAATTAACACTTATTTCAAAGAAGTCCATAACAATGAGAGTGTGAGAGACATGAAATACTCAAATCTCCCACAGAGTCTGCATGTATAATGTCGCAAGCTTGACAGAACCATAGAAGTGATGGGTTTGCATCAAAAACAACGTGTACGGTTAGGTGTACGGTTTTGAAGCCTCATTAATATTAGTAATTCATTTTAGAAACCAATGTCTTTTAGCCTCCATCCTCTCAATGATTGATTAGAATTCCTAACACTTCACTGGGTTATTACGCGAAATGATACATATAGAGTGTCTGGAGTTTAATAGATATGCACATATTTACATGTTTAATTCTTGCCTTCAATTGCCAATTTAAGAAAAATCTGAACAAAATGAAGCCCACTTTCCTCTTTGTTACTGCATCAGTATATGAACTAGGAATAACAGAATGATAAATTCTTCAAGCAGATTTGTATTCAACATAAAAGTCTTTAAAGTGTGGATTGTGAAATCTATGCAAAAGTCACATGATATAGAGTAGCTGAATAACCTAAAAAACACAAAAACAAAAACAAAAACCTTAAGGACTAAAAGTATGCAGTGATGTATATGAGCATCCTAACCTGAAAACCTGTTTTTAATGACTCCTTTAAATATTTTCTAAAAGCTTTGTAACTTTTCTTATTTAAACTTTAAAACAAAATTTCATGGCGTAAAATTGAAAGCAAAAACGGGTAGAATGCATGTTTGTTAGACTTTTATTGAATCCATCCCAAAATGAAAAAAATATTTGATTTTAAAACCTGCTAATTAGTTCAAGGCAGTGAAACCAAGGGCTAATTTATATAATTAAAAAGTTGAAAATTTAGCATAGTTCATGAGAATATTTTCATACTCAAGTTCACATATACTAATTTGATGAAATAAATTATTGCCAAGATAGGAATTGCTGAACCTGCTTGAAAGAATAAATAATTTACTGAAAGTCAACAAATGAAGCTAACATCATTTTGGCAAATTTGAAATACTTTTACAAGAGGTTTTTTTCTTTCTTTTACAAACAACTTTTCTGAAGATTAGCAACATCACTCAATTGCACCAACAGCTTTTCTCAAGGATAGAGTCTGTCCCAATTTTGATTCCAATTATTATTGTTTAAATGTTATGGCATTATTATACTTTTGAAATCTTATGTATTTCTAAAAATACAAGCATTGTGAAGTCAAACAGTGAAAATTATCCACATGTTTTGGAACTAGTACAGCAAACAGTTGGGTTTCATACCTAAAAATGATCAAACTTCTCTTCTATACCATGGGATTCTGTTTCACATTACCTTAATTCCAACTGGTTCACAAGTTCTTTACATTTTTCATGTGATCATTTTTAGATCCATTTCCACCATCTTCCTTTCTCTTACTACATGCTCAGTTATTACTATCTACTCAAGAAACCTTCCTTTAACTCCATTGAACTCTAACAGCATGTAACTACCAGTATCAAATGATAATACAGTCACGATCTCTGCTAAAGGAAAACATGCTATGGAAATCTTGGCTTTTCATCATCTGTTCTGTGACTGCTTGTACGTGATATTTATGGATAAGTCACACAAGCATTCACAAAAATATTTGAGCTCCATTCTTCAGCCTCCAAGAAGATAATTCTTTAAATATTTAATTAGCAGTGGATTTGAAGTCAGCATGATGTTGTATGCTGTTATAATTTATCTATTGCATCTGATACAGTGCCAGAGTTCCACAAAATCATTTGTTCACAAGCTAGTCTCCACAGATTTATACACATTTGACTGAATATTGTTTTCAACTGTTTAGATTATATAGCCTCCTGTGTGTATTCTGACCATCTGTAACTGTTATCTCTTTCCACTATCAGAAGTGGGTGTTGAAAGTAAAGCAAAGCATCACAGTCTTAAGGTTTCATTTAAACTATGTTCAATAACAGATCTGCAATGGGAAAGTAACCAACAGACTTAATTGTGTGTCCCGATATTTAACTACTTACACTGACCAAAGAAAATGGTGGTTAACATGTTCATCCAGTAGTTTGAAATCATACAAATTTGAAATATAAATGTTAAAGATAATAGAGCAATTGTGGATGTGTTCAAATATATATTCTGATGTTGGTCTAGAACTTGTGAAGTCTCAAGCTAACGAGACAGATATAAATTAACAACACTGCTGTATGTTAGTTGTAGACCATCTATGTTGAGAGATTTAGATTATATCATAACTGGGGTTTTGAAGGTGTGAATGGCTGTTTTCAACTTCATTTCATCTTCAGGAAGAAGTCAAACATGCATTGTGTTTCTGTGAAGAATCAAATCATCATGTGTCAAAGTTATTGATAATGGAAAGAGTTTTAGAAATTCATGGCATAATATGAATAACCTTGTAATATTTTAGATATATATATGTAAACTGAAATATCAGAAAATCCCAATATAATATATTTATCTTAAAATCATATGAAACAAAGGAGATTAAGGCTCAGCAAAAGTGCATGCTAATGAATTTCAAAAAAACATAGCCAGTATTATAGATATCAGCCTTCTAAGTTTGAAATCATGTATTTTTAAAACTTCAAAGACTGTAAAAAAATTTATGGGAAAATGTGTAAAAATGGGGAGAACATTTTATTTACAAGTTACTTGGAGATAATGAATACCCAAAGTGGCAAATAATCTAGTATTTTCTAATTAAACCAAAGTTTTGCTGTTATACATATATTGGCACAGGAAATACTTGAGACTAGATGATGAAAACTTTCAATATGTTGTTATTTCACATAGATAATTGATTTGTAAAACACACAAGAGAGAAAGATAAAAACTCTAAGTAGAAAATATAATTTTATAGCTACATTTTACAGAATATTCCAAGAGATATCATTGGTTATTTTATTATTTTGAAAATATTACTTATTTAAACAACTAAACAGAACCTTTAAAGCCCAATATAATTTCAACATTGGAAAGGTTAAAGAACTGAAAAATGTGTAGAGCAAAAACGCCATCTCAATGCCATTGGTACCACTATATTGTTGAACAAGTATTGTATGAGGTATAAACATGGTACATAAGGATACACTGAGGATTTAGATTATAGCTAAACCAGTTGTGTTAAAGGCCACTAAAATACTCAAAGAGGATCATGACTATTAATAGCAGGGAGGAAAAAGAACTCAGAAAGCCCCAAAACTCAAAGTTGGAAATGATGACTCACTTAAAATAAAAAGCTATACTCTGAATTTTTAGTACTTCAGGAAACAAAACAAGACATCTACATCTACCTTTGTCAGTTCTGTCTCATGAACGAATTTACCAGTGGTATAATGGATATTTGAGTCCTTCATGGCTGCATACTATTTATGAGTATTATGTTTAAGAACTTTCTCACTTCTAATAGATAATCTAAATTTCAGATTTCATACTAAGCATGACCATGACTCTTTAACACCACAGAGTACTTAAAATTCATGTATTCTAGTTGAATGAAGTGTTGAAAAATTTAAGTGTAAGAAATAAGCATTAATTGCTTACATGATTAGGTTCAAATTTAGTTGTAACTTAGTCTATGGATTGGGAAACTGTTTTTTTTTTCATTTCTGCATATAAAATAATTCTAGGACTCCTGTTTTATAAATAATTTTTCCCCAGTATTGAGTGATGGTCTCTGAATCCATTGTTTTGGTGATTTGTAATATTTGGAAGAACTAAACACCACAGGAAAACAGAAAGGGGTTTCACAACATTTGACTCAATTAGAGTAGTTGTAATAGGTATTTTACAATGCTAAATTTAAAATATGTTAACTCTGAAGCAAGGAACTGGCCTACTGTGTGGGAAAAGCACTGAAATATAGTTGTGTTACACACAGCCATGGAAATGGCTCTTCAAAATTCCCAGGTAGAACAGGGTTGTTAATTTCCAAAGGTTTTATACATTAACACAGCATAAAAGCAACTCTGTATCGTAAGGGAGGGCACAACTGGCATAAAAGGTCATTAAATGCTAATAGACCTGTTGAGGTATGGTTGCTTAATGGAGGATAGGAGCAATACACACATAAAGATCAACACACAGAGAGAATTTAACTCTGCACTATCTCAGGTAAGAAAGACAAAGGAGCTAGAAATAAACACTTTCTTAGTACCAATCATTCTAAGTTTACACAAAACTGGTTTATGCAATAGGAATGTTGACCAAAATAATGACAGATATTGGTGAAGGGATGCCACTGACTTAAGGGAATTTGTAGACTGATTAGCTTACACATATGTTTTGTTAGGATTCATCTTCATGTAGTAGACTAGATCGTTCTTCAGCACATAGATGAAAAAGCAGTTAAGAAAGTGAGTTAGAAAGTAGGAAGGGGAGTGGTGAGATAAATTATACGAAGCTTTTTCCAAGTGTCCACACGTTTATAAAAAAGAGTTAAATTTCCTTTGATCTGAAGAGATTTCTTCGCACAGGTGCATTTACAACATATTATATACATATGGAGCTTTCTTATGTACATGTGCATATGTACATACTATCTATACATCTCTGCAAGTGTATACACAGCTTTAACTCAAAGAAAATGAGTTAGCAATGCAATCATCATTGCCAGACAATCAAAGTGCCGAAAACAAATGATACAAATTGTTCACAGAGCTGCTTTATCTCTCCTGTTGGCCATGGCTGAGGATAGAATTCCCTTCTGAAGATTTTACTTTCATTGCAACACTGATTGTCATAGATAATCTTTGTGCTTTTGCATAATGCCCATCCTGGATGTACATATATTCACATACAACATTGGACATGTTAAATAAGCATGCTGGAACACAGGCAGGACCATACATCCATGCACAGAATATTCTGAATAGGATTTTCCAAACTGACTGCAACATCAACATGCACCACTATCATATTTGGTCCCGAACAGCAGGGAATGTACAGCTGAAGTAGCCAGGGCAAAGAGTCACTTGCAAGAGTTTCTATACAGAGGAACATCCAGTGGAGAAACAAATGTAGAGTGAATGGAAGGAAGAAAATTACCCACCACCCAAACAGACAACAGCAACAACAAAAAGTTCTCCCACACATTATCACTGAAATTCTGGCTAGCCTCCTTATTCCACAGAAAGCAGGTCCTCTCAAAACTCTGAGTTGAGTTCTAGGTAAGTGACACACATTAGTGCCTCATGGCCTTCCCCAGCCACTGGAACAGCTCATCCTGATAAAGCCTTTTCCAACGCACATTGGCCTCCACGGTTTCCACAGCTCGTGAGAATGAGGCAGACGCTACCCCATCATAGGTCTTCATGAAGTTCTTTAGCTAGAAATAGAAATTGAACATGGTGAATCTACATGCATTTATGTGAATCCATGTAGAATATGCACGAATAAGAAGGCATTTGAAAGCCGGGCGGTGGTGGCGCACGCCTTTAATCCCAGCACTTGGGAGGCAGAGCCAGGTGGATCTCTGTGAGTTCAAGGTCAGCCTGGGCTAACAAGTGAGTTCCAGGAAAGGCACAAAGCTACACAGAGAAACCCTGTCTCGAAAAACTAAAAAAAAAAAAAAAAAAAAGAAGGCATTTGAGATGAAGTGTCACGTAGAAACCTAGGAAAACTTGAATGAACCCTCTAGCTCTATTTGTTTTCAGTTATATTTAAAAGGTCATGCACCCAAACATTGCATTCTTATTTTTCCACTGCATTTGCTGTATAAGGCTAACATCTCTGGTGTGTTGATTATGATGATAGGACTTGCCTGTGGTACTTTTCAGACCGCATTTGTTTAACCTACTAGAGTTACTTAGGCCTAAGCAGTTGTCCTCTATATAACATTTTGATATTTTAGGACCAATATCTCTTCCCATGTATCATGTTAACACTGACATTTTCTGACCAGGGATCCTATGAAAAGCTATGAAGTGCAATTCTGAATGAACAACACACTGATCACATCACTGTTAAATGCTGTTCCTAACTTAAATCCCCCAGCCTGTCTACCCCATGTGTACTTCCAAACCCTATTCTCAGATTTGTAGGTTTGAGACACTTTCACTCATTTCTCCACGTGTGGCCACCTTATGAATAATCTCTTTTTCTTTATAAAACCCAAACTTACATTTCACTGAGTGACATAGTGCTCCTCCATTAAATGGATTGGATTGGTAACGTAATCGTGATAGGAAGTAAATATACTATTGTGGAACAAGTTTGAAATGAGAAGAAATACTGTAGGAGGTGGGAAGAATGCAAGAGTTAAAAGATCAGGCTGCAAGTATGCTCCAGGCAAGACACAATCATTGCAATCATGAACCCACGGAAGTTGCAGTTACTGGTGAATGGCCTGCAAGACCCTGGCCCCTTCATCAGTCAATTACAAATGGAAGGGGGCTCATAAGGCCCTGCACCTTACTGCTGAACTAACTGGTTAACGATAGAGTTGTGAAGAAAAACAGTCACTGTCCTTAGTTGTGTTAACTGCACCCTCCCACCCCAGCAAGCCCACCAGGTTCCAATGAAAAGTTCCAAAGCTATAGTCACACAAGTGCCCTTGGTTAAACTCAGTGGGTCAACAAACAAAACATAGAAGACATGGGGTGTAGGAAATTGATTTGTAGAAAAGAGGGGACTAGACAGAGGTTGGGAAGAGAGGAGGGTCAGGAGTAAGAGTAACTACATCTATGAAATTGTGAAGAACAAATTTAATTAATAAAAACACATTTAAAACAATAGGTTGTATCTATGGGTGACATGCTTTACTCCGAAATGCAAAGAAAAACATATTTGGGCACTACAATTTCAGTTACTCCAAATGTAGTTTCTTGTTTCATTAATAGGTAACCGTAGAGAGTGGAGGAATTCTGTGTAAAAGTGTATTTTAACAAGGGCACAGATCCCAAGATGAATTGGTCCTTAGTATATTGGTAAAGCCATTATCCATATGATCCTGGATAAAGAGGGATGGCAAAGCTTTTATTTTTGGGAGTTGGAATGTGAGTGTTTATGAAAGATTAATTAGTCTGTGCAAAGAATAGGGACTATGGCATTCTCCTCCTGGATGTTTGTATCCTGAGACTGCTTATATGTAGAGACTGTCTACTGATACCAGGTAACCACTCCCCTGTGCTGTACCTAATAAACCAGCTGAGATTCCAGTTTGTGGTGGAAGTGGTAGGTAACAAAAGAAAACCCTGATCCCAGCTTCCCTATATCTATCATTCCACATATATATATATATATATATATATATATATATATATATCATTACCTTGCTGTCCATAGCTAGAGTTCTAGGACCCAAGCCATATAGAACACAGCAGATAATAAAATAATCAATTTAATTTATCTATAAAAAAATAGGTTGGTGGTTTGCTTCAAAGACCAGTTCTAATTACAAGGCACGTTCAACATAGCAAAGAGCCTCAGAAACTGAATGTAATGCTAAAGGTTTACTTTTTTCCTTTAAATAGAGAAAATTGTTAGTCATGTTCTTTTTTTTTTTTTTTTTTTTTTTGGTTTTTCGAGACAAGGTTTGCCTGGCTCTGCCTCCCGAGTGCTGGGATTAAAGACATGTGCCACCACTGCCCGGCTATTAGTCATGTTCTAAAACTACATAGTATAGGACTTAAAACTATCTTCAGTGTCAAAAGATTACCAAAGTAACTGGACTTTAGAACAAAAAAGTCGTGCGACAAAAACTGGGTGATTAATGACATTACAACCAACCAAATAGATTTAGAAAGGATAAGGAAAAAAATACGGTCCCATTTAGTCAGAGAATTTGAAGTTAAAACTTTTAAGAGCTAGGTGGTGGTGGCGCATACCTTTAATCCCAGAACTCAGGAGGCAGAGGCAGGTGGATCTCTGTGAGTTCAAGGCCAGCCCGGTGTACAAAGCCAGTTCCAGGATAGGCTCCAACCTGTCTCAAAAACAACAACAACAACAAAAAAAAATTTTTTTAAGAGCTTTGTCATAATTATTACTGGCAGACAGTCTTATTTAGGGAGCTCATATACCCTGAGAAGACTCAAGGAATTTTCTTCAAGATTAAACATCAGCAGCTTCACTTTGTGTTCTGTGTGCCTTAAGAAACTGGCAACCAACCAACAATGACAGTGCTAACAGACAAACGTGAAAAATCAACTCGCAGCAAGGAGACATTATGTAGTATAATTACTGTGGGGTGTGACTCATCACACGGAAGGGTGCCACATGGAGGCTCTGCCAGGAGGGAGATAGAGGGCCTCACGATGAGATCTGGGCAGGAAGACTGAGGTACGGAGGTGTTGAAAATGCAGTTAATTCTATATCTCCAATTTAGCTTGGATATTAGTTTATGGACAGCTTGGTTTGTTTCTGATGGTGTTATTTTATTACTTGACACTGATGAACTTTCTGAAAGTTTAGCAACTAACAGCGTTGGCCATGGAAAAGCCTATCACAGAACTGCATATTTGATATCAAAGTCACTGTATGTTAAAGCAAGCATAAGCTATCTAATGCATAACTGAGAATTATTTTATTGTCATAAAATCAATGTAATGTTTGACTAAAATTATAGATATTAAGAAAAAGAGGAATAAAGAATGGATTGAGAGTATTTTTTGCATATTTCCAACATAGGCACTGCTCTATACAAACATATACCATACAGTATGCTTATACCCACAAATACTTGCACACAAATTATTTGGATTATTAGAAATTCATTAGTACAATGGTACATTCTCAATCACATACTTATGTTCAGATAGATTCTATGACCATTCAGCAACAAATAATGTATTTTATTCCATTTTGAATTGTGTGATTTATTATAGAATATATTATAGTATACTAAATTAATATTACATATCAATGAAAATTACACTCATTCTCTTCAAAATGTGTTCTCCATTATCATTTTGTTTCTAGGCATTCATTGGACATTCCAGATAATGATCAATGGTCCTTTGACAACTTTCCCTTACATGAAGATGCTCAGGTCTCTTCATGAAACAAGCTGAACACTTGAAGAAAACTAAACCACAGGCTTGAACATGATTGGATACAAAGTCAGATTATCATGTAAGAGAACTCTATAGATAATGTAACTAGTGGATCTCTAGAGTGTCATTCTCAAATTATGATTGAAGTGCACTAAATACTTCCCTTGTGAGCTCGGTGATCCTGAGGTGACTCAGACATTGGATGGGGAGCTTAGCCATCAGAGCATATTTGGCACATGCTCTGCATTTGCCATAAATTGATCTTGTGGCCTGTATTCCTAAGTACTGCTTATGGAGAATGTGAGTTCAGAGCCTTCTCACAGGTCCCTGAGGGACCTGCAATGTCTGGCTGAGCTTGCTTGTCTGTGCAGGCTCAGCATAGACAAAGGCACTTAGCGTCCGTTCTGCTGATTTCACAGGTTCTTTTCTGCCACCATTAGGTTTTATCTTAATTGGGTTTTCAGATATTTATCTGTCATGCTTTTATTCTGGATAAGTGTAGACACTTTTCATAAAATAAAATTTAGTAAAATCTCAGTGTTGTTCATGCCTTCTGATTTTCTTAGCACAATTTTTAGGTGAGTTTATTAATCTAGCTCTTAAATTTTGTTTAACATTGAAAACCATCTTGTTTAAGGGTATCCTCGACTCCGGCATCATAAAGTACTTTAAGAGAGAATTGCAAAGCATAATAGAATCTTGATAATCATAGAACTAAATAGAAGAAGCTATTGGTCTATTATGAGGTAAAAGACTTCCCCATTAAAGTTGTAAATGGAGTCTCTGTGATGGAGAGGATGCATATTCATTTGTAATAGGGCTGTGTATTATGTTCACAAAGGAACCAAGGACAGTGGGAGTGTTCAATGGACATTCGTTGGAAAATTGCAAGGTCTCTGTGGCTCTATGAGGTTATGTTTCTGCTAATTCAAAAATTAAGGAAAGAATGAATTGCCTCATGAAGGAATATCAGTCAAATTGCTAGTTCCTCATAATTAAGAAGAAACTCCAGTACTAGAACAGTTTGAAGGAAGAGCCCATAAAACAGAATTTATCTACTTAATAGTCATTAAAATATTGAAGCTGATAATTTTTTTTAGGGACTGGAGAGATGGCTCAGCTATGGAGAGCATATTGCTTTTGTAGTGAACCCCAGATAAGTTCTCGTCACCATCCTCAGTCAGCTGAAACAGCTTGTAACTCCAATTTAAGGGGTTCCAAAAGCCTAGTCTGGCCTCTTGGGTGCACCTGGACTCGTACCACATACCCCCACACAGACATACACAAATTGTGTAATTAAAAATTGAAAACAATGTCATAATTCACGAAGGTGCTGATCCCCTTCAGATCTACAGGCTTAGCAATAACAAGGTATAACCTCAATGGGAAGACATTGATCTTCCTTAACACTTTCTGCTTAAGGAAGGGGTGAGTGACAACAGAAATTAAATCCTAGCCCACCTGAAAAATAACATTCCCTACACCTACACCCAAAAAATGGCTGGGTGGGGAAAGTCTGGAAAGGCTTCCAGCAGAACAGCCAAACTGGACAGTGAGAGCAAGTAAGTCCACGGTAAAACGACTCATCGCTCATTCCACCAAGACTCTGCATTGTTCAGTTATCCGATTCGAAGAGGATGGACTAAAATCCACAATTTAGTTCCAGTTTTTTTGAAATCGCAACTTTCATGAGGGGGTCGCTCGGAACATTAAAAATGGCAATGAATTAAAGAATAAAAATGAAGTAAGTGAAATGCATAAAGCAAGAAGGTTTGCATGTGATGAATTCAACTAAATCTCAATTTAAAACATGATTTTTGTGACGTTTGTATTATCAAAACAAGGAATATATAAATGGTAAATAATGAAAAGAGGGATAAAGGTGAAAGGGAGCCAGGAGATGAAAGGAAATAGGATGGACAGGGTGAAAGAGGAGAAAAAATGGGACTTCTGGGCTCACTTCAATGTTTGTGGGAGTTGTGGGTAACTCAATACTTTATTTCTTGATTATTGAATATTAAATCATGATATTAAAAACACTCAGTTTAAAGGTAAAAATAATGAAAACAATTATAATTTGCACATGCCTTCTGTTTCCTACGGGTACATGAAAGTTCTCTCCATTTAGCTCCTTTCATTAAAAAAAAAAAAAAAAAGGAACAAAAATATTCTGGGATTTCAAAGCTAAATCCTCCAAGGTTGAGAACCACATAGCAGGGAGAAAGACTGACATTCGAATTACTAGAATCGGAGCTTTAGCTCAGGACAGTACTCATTGTGACAGATCCTAAGTTAGTAAAAGGAGATGCTCTCAGGAAACTGAGCAATATTAGAAGATGTGACAGAGGTACCCGGTCCAATGATTCTAAAGGAATGCTGCTCAATGGGATCATCTGTGGGTCACAGCTTCCAGCTGTCTGTGAAAACTAATGAAACTAGGAATTTCTGTGCTAAATATTAGCTGTATACTGTAGAAGCAGAAGAGGAAAAGGCAGCATCAATTATTATAATCAAATGAAAGAATCTTTATGTTGTTATTGTTTTTCTGTGTGATTGATAGTCCCCATTTTATATCCCTCTCTAGTACTGAGAGGAGTTAATAGAGGGGAAGGAGACACTTAAATGGCTTACACATTGAGAGATATAATAAGAAACTGGTAAGATAGATATTCCAGAACCTGGACACAAGTTCATTAAAAACTCAAGCTTCTTTTCATTAATAAAATTAATCTGTAATGGAGCCAAGCAATCTATCTTAGGCAAACTATTGCTTTCAATATGTGTTTCCAGTAGTGGTATTCCTTCCTACAATATGAAGGCATTCTATTTATAGACTGGATAGCTGTTAGCAGGCTACTGTGTCTACATAAGCACTCAGACTTTTACTGTGTACCTCAGCACGAAGCACAGCCCCTTCTGGACATGTAGTCATTGGCATAGTTGTTATGAATGGTTTACGACCTGAGTTCACAGAATCATTTGGGAAGCAGTGGTTGGATCTAAGATCTCTGGAATGTCTGGTCCCCAGCTATGGAATTCATTACATTTGAACACTTTCCACAGCCCTCACCATGGTTCATAGTCATTCAATGCTTAATATGTTAGAGATTTCTTTGCAGGTAATTGTGTGTGTGTGTGTGTGTGTGTGTGTGTGTGTGTGTGTGTGTGTGTGTGTATGTGTGTGTGTGTGTGTACGTGTGTGTGTGTACCCATGCACATACATGCACGCATGTGTTTATGTGCATGTGTGAATGTGAGTGTCTGAATACATGTGTCTATAGGAAGCATGCACAGGGGGCAAAAGGAACTTGTAGAGGCTAATGCAAAGAAGTACTGGAACTACATTTATAATTTCATGTGTTTATTTAAAAAGATTGTAACAAGATTTTTACCTCTTTAAGTTCACCTTCTGTATTAAGAAATTCTGTAACTCCACTGATAAGTTTGGAATTCATAAATAACGCTTCTCCATACCTACAAAAACAAAAGAAAACAGTCTTAATGTCTATCAAGGTCATAATTTAAGAAATCTGGCTAGAAGGATTTTTGTAGCATTTCCCAAGGGTTGCATTTGCCAAAGGCCATCAGTGATCACCAGCTCTCAGGGAAGTACTGGCCACTCTTCTCAGGAGGGAGGGAGGCAAAGGAGCATTTATTGCCATGAGATTCTATCAGGTCCCCCTGGCCTGCTGTACAATGTTTCAGATCCCTCCGAAGGTCAATGGGTCTATGAATATCCAGGCCTCTAGAAATGGATTCAAGCATCATTGTTCTATTTGCAAGCCAAGACCCGAGAGAGAGGCATTTTTTAATGCTCTAGTATATAGCAACCAAGATCATTATAAGGATGATCTTACAAGAAATGAAGAAGAGCAAGACCAGTTCAGTCGTAACCAGTATGTCACACAGATTCTGTGGTCGTAATAGATCTTAGAATTCTAATTAAGTTTCCGAAACCAAGGCAATTCACACACACACAAAAAAAAATCATAAAAGAGCATCAGTTGCTCTTATTATTAAATTATCTAGTTATATAAATAAGTAGTTATTAAAATATCTAGTTATGTATTATAATATATAATTCTTATACTATAAACACCATTTCTTGACTTATGATCCCTGGACAATGAATATCTGTGAATAGAAACCTCTCACTTTGTCAATTTGCCTCTACTTCGTTAAGGCCATCTATCACAGCTTTCATGCTTTTAGAACCAAAAATAAACAATAAGACTGAGCTTTTAGAGGCAAAGGCCCCATCATTATTACTGGATGCTTTCTTTTGCTTCCCCAACTGGCAGGCTCTTCAGTACTTTAGCTGCTGAAGGATTTAGTTTTATCATGTAAAAGAGGGGATCAAATAGGAGGATTTCCATGATGAGGAAAAGACATTTTAGTCAAAGCAAATAGATGGGCACTTGATATTGTAAACTTCCAGGTGCCGTGGCACAAACCCACAATCTCAGCATTCAGAATACAGAGGGAGGGAGAATGATAAGTGTGAGGATAGACTGGTCCACTTAGTGAGCTCCAGGGTGGCTGAGATTATATGGTGATACTGTCTCAAAGAAGTAAACAACCAGTCACTTCAATAGTAGTACAAGTGACCATTGTAAAGGTCATGTGGTCAGAAAGGTGGTTGACCATACAAGAAGAAAAGCCACTTTTTTGTAAGCTTGGTTTTCCTTTACACTCCCAGGTGAGGAAGAGTAGAATATAATCTCTACCTCGTATTTTCTGTAGTTGAGGGCCCAGACATAGAGAGAGAGAATTCTCATTAAGTATAACTAGATATAGATTGATGAAATGATGCACAGAATTCAGAGAAGGTCTACAGCTCTGCATTTTAGGAGATGCATATAAACAAGTACGATGTTGTTCTGAGAAAGAAATGCCAAGCAAAGGCAAAGAAGTGTCAAACCACGTGGCATGTGAAGACAGCTTAAATTTATTGGCATCAGGAGGGCATAAACTGTGAGGCTGGGCCAGAAGAAAAGTCTTTGAGAGGTATACGAAACACACACCATGAAGTGCCTATGTTCAGTGTGGCACAGAATCATTCTTAATTTTATAGAAGGGAGTCATCAACACTTGTTAGAAGTTCTAGACCAAAAAAAAAAAGGAAAAGGAAAAAGAAAAAAGTTACATGTGTATATATATATATATATATATATATATATATATATATATATATGGCAGTGAGTGTGAGTAATGAGACAGAAAGATGGGAGACCACTTTTAGACTAGTGGAGAAGAAAAGGAAAAACAAACAAACGTATACTAAAGATGTGGTGGTAGAAATAGTGTCCTCAAGAAACACTTAGGATTATTGAGAGGACCTTGGGTCTGTTATTACATACGGCAACAGAAAGGAGGATGTCTATATAGACGTCTCACTGTGTGGCTTGAGCAAATGGTGAATACTTACCTTACTTACAAGGAAAGAAAGACTAGTGTGAAATATAGGGTTAGTTTTCAGGTATAATCCTGTGGGGGACTTGACAGGAGTGGCTCTACTACATGTTAACATCAGATGAAAGGTGTGAGCTAAGAGAAATGTATCTGGGAGAAATAGAAGCCATGAAAGCACATGATACCTAAAACCAGAAGGACCCTGTAAAGTGAGAATATAATATCCTAGATAGCCCTTCCCATGAGCCCTGAGGCTCAAGAATTGAGAGGGAAATAGCAGCTGATAAAAGCACTCCTCCTGGTGAAGATAAACACTACTATATTTGTAGACTGAAATCTCAGCCTTTCTACCTTATGAATCGTGGTCATAGGTTCTCAGGGACAAAATGAGCATGCTGAGAAACAGAGTAAGAAGAAACAAATGATATATGAATGAATTCCACTGAGCTCTGGTTTATAAAGCCAAAGTAAGGTTGGTGTATGTGTTTGAAATCCTTTAAACTGAAATGTTCATACATATTAGTTTCACCTTACTGCCTGTTACATGACTCACTATAAATACAATGGCAATGCAAGCTCTAATCTTCCTATCACTCTAAGATGTGAACTGAAAGCTCAAAAAATGTCAGTGTGTCGTATAGGTATACTAGTGGCTTCTAGAAATAAAGTGGCTCTAGACAGAAACGTATGTAACTGTAACAACACATTCTGATGAACTTGTTATGCAAAAGTAACTGATAAAGGAGTGAAAAAACACACAATAGTTTTTACATCAGCTTTCAAGAGACCAAATGTTAGGTCTGCTTACTATCTGGGAAAAATTCATGGTGAAGAATTACATGCAGCATTTACTTGCTCCATAATAGATTTAATTTTAAAATACCATAGAGATTATCAGAGACATAAATTAGCATTTATTATAATATATTTAAATGCATAATGAAATATTTTCTAAAATTGAAGCTCAAGAATTCTCACCACGAAACAAGATATCCTGGGAATTAATTCTACTGCAGCTGGAATAATACAATGATCCAAGTGATTAATGAGTTTTCTCTGTGTCACTATTTTACTGAGGTGTTTTATGGTATTTACATTTAAAGAGAATCTAAAACAATTCTACAAGAGTAAATTTCCTTGTTGGAATAGCATTTATATGTGATTTATGTTTTTTTCTATAATATATACAGAATATACAAGTTTTATGAAAGGATTTCAACTTTATGCAGTTTGATGAATTTCCATGCAAAGTTGCCCTGCTAAACAATTCTTACTCTCTCCATGCTTTCCCATTAATTAAGGTTATCAATCTTTATTAAATGAAGAATGTTAGAGAAGTGTTAAAATAATCACGAATTTCAAGGAATAGCAACAGCCATCTTTGCTGAATATTATGAAGTCTAATTTTAACATTTGGTTCATAGCCCTAACAAAAACCTTGGGTATCTATCCCTCAAATACTGGTTTTCATTTATTCATTCAGGCATGAATAGATTATAATCTCTACCTGGTATTTAGTATTTTCCATTTGTCTCTGAAAAACTTCCAGGCAAGATCTCGGCCATGTGGATTTCTGGCTACATGGATTATGACATCAATTGCATCTTGATCCAACACCACTTCAGAATTCAGAGACAGGTTTAGAAGCCTATAAGGATAAAATTGTGGGAAAACTTAAACCCTTTATAATCTTAAATTTTTAAAAAAAATCACAATTTATTCATATTCTTCAAAAATACTTGAGTTAAAACTTTCCCAATGAATAATTACCAAACAATTTCTGTTTAGAAAATACAGATAAAATTCATGGCACTTTCACAAAATACATTAATTAAACTCTAAGAATATCTATGGGATGAGAAAAAAATCACAAATCATATATGTTGACACAACTCCAACTCAAATTCTTCACACTAAACATTTCCTTTTACAGTGAAATATTTTCTCAAATATATATAAAACTTTATAAAATAATTAGTCTTAAACAATGCTGTCTTTCAAGTCAAGTTGATTTAGTCATCTTACCATGTAGGCTTCTACCTCTTTATAAAAGATGTGTTTCATAGGACCAAATTTTACAGTACCATATATTCAAGGAAATAAAAATCAACTCTGGAGCACTTTAATTGTAGATGGTAACATTCATTACAAAAGTAACTTGGGAAATTTAATGGACTCACCTATTTAATAAGTTCCTGTCATCACTGCAAGTTAGAGCCTCCAGTAATATCTTCTTCTCTGAAACTGCAGTAGTGGAGTGGAATTTCATCCAGATGAACTCCCAGACATCCTCGTCCAGCAGTGACACTCCTGTGCAGTAGACGATGTCTCTAACATTGAGTGGTATTCTAAGGAAGCAACCCGTGGTGGTTTTCTATTAATCAAAAGCTTGTGGTTTTGACAATAAAGACCAATTTTGCTTTCCTACAGCCAGCTACTTAAAAGATGATTTACCAATTACGTTTCTCCTAAAACAGTGTAACACTACTTAGTACTGATATTCAGATATATTGGTGACTAGAAAATAAAATAATGTCTTTTATTCCAAGGAAGTTCTGAATTTCATTTTTGTTTATGCTCATAAAATTATCATTAAACAAACTAACAACAAAAGCCCTGTTAAAGCATCAAAAACATAAACTCCTTTCTATTTTCAAAGGCATTAATTGAATTGCTATCTGAAAATTTGCTTTCATGATGTATACACTCAGAAAATGACAACAAAGGTAGAGATGGTGAATTTATTTGGATAAAAGTCAACCACTTCATTTTAAATTCTTTTTGAAAAACAATCTATTTAAAAAATGTAATGTGTATGTGTGAGGGTCTGAGTGTATGTAACTGAATCAGGTTTGTGCCAGAGCATGGAGAGATCAGAAGAGGGCATCAGGTCCCCTGGAACTGAAATTACAGGTTGTCAGACCCTTGAGCTGGTTTCTTGGAATTGAACCCAAGCCAAGACTTCTAAAAGAACAGAAAGTACTTCTAACTGCTGAGCCATTGATCCAGCACTAAGGGACTTTCATGTGCCCAGTAGACAGGATAGAACCCATGACCTTGGTGTTATTAGCTTCACATTCTAAACAACTGAGCTAACTGGCCATTTTTACATTTTTATATTATCTAGAAGTAATTTCCTCCAACATTACAAATATAGAATCATAAATTTAATGATAAACAATAAAACATAACTAATAAAGACCTTTCCACTATGTTTATGTGGTTATTATAAAACAATAGTAAACTATTACTTTGACTCCAAAATAAAAAGTCAGAGTGAGAAAAATTAGCATGAATTTAGTTACACTTGGCAATTCATGAATTATAAATTTGCAAGTCAACTTTCTCACAGTGGTGTTCCATGATACACCACACTCCCTTGCTCTTTAGAATATTTGTCTTAAGGAATATTTGAAGACTTTTTACAAGTTGGAATGTGTATATCTCTTTTTGTAATATTCATTAGTCTGTTAGTTACATTTCCCATTAATAATTTGAATGTGACTACACAGATTGTCTTCTCCAAGTCACAGGAAGAAACAATGCTTTTTAAAGATTCAGAACTTTTATTGTTAAACACAAGTATGGATAAAGCAGTATGAAAAAGCAGAAGAAAGTCTGAGTGTCTACAAGTGTGGGGATGGGAGTAATTTCCAGTGGTTAAGAAAGGCTGCTCACAAGAGAGAAACCCTTTCCCTTGGGGCTGTGTTAGCAGGCAAGCATCTGTTCATCTGTTTTTTTAAAAGGTGACAAGAGTGGAGGAGGATACAGGTAGAGTCCACAGCAGTAGAGGACTTCACAGCTTATCTTTGTTTTCTAGCTAAGCCTGGATATCAAATAGAAACTGTCAGCAGGAGTCTTCTCCTGTCAAGAGTGGGTGACACAGATTTCTTCCTTTCTGTTTATGACCAGCTTGCTACAATGCATACTTAAATTCACTAAGGAGAGTACTGGTTTTGGTTTTGTTTTGTTTTTTTTTTGTTTTTGTTTTATAGAAAGTACTCATTCTGAATAGGTATTATTTAAGATCAGTCAGATGTCTTCAATAAATCAGCACTTATATATCAGGATGGGTCTTCTCTCCAAGTACTATGAGATGGAGAGGCCAACACTGCAATACTGCTTGGCTTTGGCCAAGAAATTGATACAGAACTTTGCAAGTAAACCCCCCCTCAAAAAAAAAACTCTAGCATTTCTCCTGAAATCACTAACTCAGCAATCAATATTAGGTATGTTAGTATCTAATTAAGCTATTGACCAATCAAAGAGATGAAAATAGAGCCCAGTAAGTTAGGATTCTCATGGTTACATGACCAGCATCCATACAAAACATTCCATGTTTAAAAGTACGAAAACTAAAGAAAAGAAACAAAGTTAAACGGTAGATGACAAACTATACTCCCTAGAAATTTCATGAATATTATACTACAGCCACTAGGTAAAGTTGTTTCATTTATCATCTAGAGGTGACTCCTGGCTATACTAGTTAAACTGTGTAAGACACACACACACACACACACACACACACACACACACACACACACACACACAAATGCACACATGGTTTGGTCATGACAACATCTTACATTCTAAAGAGTCATCAGAGGCCAAAAATAACATGTTGAGGAATGCCATGTTCTGAGTTATTCTTTTTGTAGTCTGTGTCTGAATTATTTTTGTCAGTATCTAATGTCTGCATGACATCTGTGTCTTCAGCTACTTTTTATAGCAGAAGGGACTCTGGGCTGAGAAGGGATATTTTCCATTATAAAAATACAGTTACTTATACACTCTGTGTACATGTGTCTATTCTACCTTTTCAGCCTAGAGATGAGTGATGCCAATGGTTGTGAAGTATCTCTGTATAAATTTCTTGGGATTCATTGTATTCTGCATTCTTGGACTCCTTGGTCCTGCATGCTAATTTTCTTCCACAGACTAAGGAAGAATCAGGCTCTGTATCTTTCCAACAACTTTCTGGTCCTTTCCCTCTGTCTTTTCCCACCTAGATTTGTGCAGTGTTCATGTTGGTCTGCTTGGCAGTATCCTAAAAGTCCCTTCATATTTCTTCACTCGTTTCCATCCCTGTAAGTTTTCTCCTCTATGATAATTACCTCTAGTGATCTGCTTTTGATTTGCTGATGCTTATGATTGCTTCCATCTGCTGGTGAAGCCTTCAAGTGAATTTTAGTTCAGCTGTTCATTTCCATGCCCTGTTGGTACTTTTAAGTATTTTCATCTTTATTGAAATTCATAGCTTTACTTTCATTTTCTCTTAGCTTGAGTGAGCACACTTATGACAGTGATTTTGCACTAACAAGTAAACAATCAGGTCTATTTCATTAAGAGGAGTTTCTAGATTTCTCTGCTTATTTCTTCACTTTCTAGCTTTATTATTTATGTGGATTTCTGTATATTACTCTTCTTTGCACAAGTTCCTAAAGATGCTTCGTACAAGAGAAGACCGACAGAAACCAGCCTGGCTAGAAATTCTGGAAGGCCTCTACCACACAGCATCTTCTCAGGAAAGCAGCAGACAGCTGCGGGTTTTGTCTGCTTACTCTGTGCTGAGCTAGGAGAGAAATGGTGATGTCTAACAGTCCAATCCACTGTCTCCATTCTTTGTTAGGTGTCTAGATTACATTAGATGCATCAGAAGTCAATGTCTGGAAAGCCTGATGCTCTCTTTGGAGACAGACTCAGAGAAACTGGGGCATTGTGTGCACAGGTTAATGCTTCCTCTACAAGGAAGCTAACAGTTGGAATCCCCACCCACGTTGGGTCTGTGTTGAGCAGCAGGGGAGGTACTCTGTACTTTCTAGTCCAAAACAGGCTCTGAACTCTGTTGGTGGTTAACCTTTGTTAGATCTGTCAGAACTCTTAAGACTGGTGAAGAAGATCATGCCAAGATCAGTGTTTCTTTTAAGAGACCACCATTGTGAATCTCCGAGCCTAACCAAACAGAAATTTCTATGCCTGTATGACCAACATGTAATTCTCTGAGAGTTAAGCTGGACATGGATGTCATCTCTAATATCTTTTTGAATTTTATCTTTTAAGCAGTGTTTACTATGTTATCTTTCAGAAATACTCAGTGGTGGCAAGATTGGGTTTCTAACAATAAACATTACAATTACCAGCACTGTCATGATACCCAGTAAACACAGCCTTTAAGTGTCTGAAAAGGACACAATTTAGCAGTAATCAAAGGATCTACCATATAGCAAAACAATCAGAAGAAACCTTGAAACAAAAATCCAGCAATAAAAGTTTGGAAATTATGATAGATGTGATGAAGAAATATAACTTTGAAATCAAAGCTACATAGAAGGACAAAAGGTTCTATGTAGAAATCTGCAGCTGTAAATCATGGTAAATGCTGCATAATACGGATGTGCTTTGGGTCTGCTTTCACTCCCGTCACAGGCTGTCTGTCCTGTTGTACATAGTACACATATCAAACTTGATGAGGGGGAAAGTGAAACACACATATGTTTGAATAGATAATCTAAAGCCTAAAAAAAAATCTTCAGTCTTGGGAACAAACTCCCCAAGTCTCAGGAAAAAAATTGCTCAATTAGCAGATACCAGGAGGTATAATTTCATATTTCTCCTCTAAGAGGAAAGAGGCAGAGATGATTAGCCCAAGAATGCTGATTTTTCTAGCAACTCTCCCCACTTCATCAGTTTCTCACTTCCTTTGCCATTCACCAGATAAAATCAACGTATAGTTCACAAGATCATTCTTACTCATTACTGAAAATAAGAACTGGATATGCCAGGGGCCCTCAATTCCCAATGACTTCCATTGTTAATGAAACTCCCCTTTGTTCCTAAATTTGTAAAGATGTTCTAATAACATTTTTGCAAAATGATTGCTCTGGGGACAGTTTAAGATCTCTTTGTATAAACCAAAGTCATTAGGAATAAATGAAAAGGCTCATTTGTTTGTAAAGCATTATCTAAGAGACCACAGAACCCATAGTTATGAATGGTACAAATGAGTCCTGGGAGACACTGGATATCAAGATTACAGGGATCGGGGGCCCCTTTCTAGTGAACATGAAAATTGTTTATGGAAATGTGAATATCCCCACAGTCATTTCTTTTTAACTGCTGCCTCAGAAGTAAATCTTTTAATGGGATTTTATCTGCTGGGAAGAACGATGTGTTTGATTTTTTTGAGGCGGGGGTGGAGTGGGGGGAGCTGGAATGGTATACAAGCATGGACAGTAAGTAAGTCTTATCTAGTTACCTGATGGAAGATGAATGAATGGGGTAAGGCTTAGCCAAAATGGAAATGCTTTTTATCTTTCTTAGAGTAGGAACACTGCAGAAATTATTGCCTAATTAGTATAACTTGTACTCTGGTTTTCATTCCATTCTCATTTTAAATAGGATTATGACAGAGTTCATTTGTGTGATAAAAGTTTTGAATGCCTGGAAGTTCTGTATATCATTATGGGGACCATTTATTTTTCACATTTCAATGATACATTTAACTTCTTTATACTGCCAAAGGCAAGTGCTTGAAGATGAAATGCTTTGGAGGTAGATGTTAAAAATTAAGTAAGAGAAAGATAAAGACATTTCTTTCAGGTTATTATTTTTTTAACTGAGTTAAAAAATAATAATGGTATTAGTTTGTTGAACCTACTATAACAAAGTACTAAAGACCAGGTTGCTTATTACAAAGAGATTTCTTTCTTACAACCCTGAACACTTAAGTTTGTGACCACCATCAGGTTTAGGTGAGATCCTTCTTCAAGGACACACAACACTGACTTTTTGATCTTGCCCTGGCAGAATGGGGCCTGAAGAGCTCTCTGAGTTTGTCTTTAAATAGATTAGACTGTGAGGTCTCTAATTAATTCCCAGAGACCACTCCTCCTAACGCAATCATTTTGGAAGTTACGAATTCAGTATATACAAAGATTCAGTCCATAACAATAATGAGATTAAATCATACTAATTATATACTTTAATTAATTAAAATTGAGATGTACAAACAGATAAGAAAATTGCCAAAGGTTTCCTAGTCAGAGCACCTCATAGGTCCTTTCTTCTCTTTGGCAAACTGTTGGCACTGATGGATACTGGGGGAGTAGAAGTTATTGTTTTCAGTTATGTACTTACGGGTGAGCCCACAGGACTCCAGTGAGTACTTCCACACTCCTTCTCAAGCACACTGCCCTGGTTAAACTCAGGGGTCATAAAGCACAACAAAGAGACATAAATTTTTGAACATGGGAGGAGTTGTAGGGAAGATGGGAGATTATAGGTATAGGAAGGAAAAAAAGTATGGGAGAAGAATAATCAGAATGTGTTATGATGTATGTGTATGATATTGTCAAGGGAGAAATTTAATATACTATTTTAATTAAATAATACAATGCATTTATCCATGGGGGGGGAGACTGAAGGGATTCACAAGAGAATATTAACAACATTCTTCTTTAAGGTCCAAGTATTATAGGCAGCTAGTCTTTTTGTTAAACCATAATTTTAAGTTTAGTAATTAAATAATTTTGCTGTTATGTGGGAAATAACCAAACATTTAATTATATTTGTAAAGACAAGTCTATTATTATTAGAATAAAACACATCCCATAAAGCTTCTATTGAATATTCAGACATGATACTAATTATTGAAATGCTGAAACTTAAACCATCTTCCAAGGACAATTACATTGATTGAAGAAAAAAAGGCATACGACTTTTAAAAAAATGTAACTTTTTATAATTAATAAAAAAATATTCATCTATTTTCAAGTAGGTTCCCTAGAACTAATTTGGCCAGCAGTTTGTTTCTAGTCGGGGTGAGTCTAGGTCAATGCTTTGGGCTTCGTTTCTCATCCTAATTGGACAGGGCTAAAGTCCACGATTCTAAAGTCCCTTCTTGCTCTGTTAGTACAAGAATCTTTTCATTAGTGATCATATTAACATTGAAATGTGGGTTTAATTATTTTCAAAGACAATGAGAAATATCGCTCAAAGGAGCCTATCTGAGAACAGCACTGCCTCTCTGTGGAGCGTCACAAGCCATCAATAAGGAGTAGGACCCAACATTTAATTAATTTTAATTAATGAACACTGAATCCACTCATTTGAAAGACTGTTGACATACTGTACAAATGAACAGCTTTGGTTGAAACCCGTTTGCCAAGGCTCCAAATCTTGTGCCTTAAAAGGTATTTATTCGGAGTTGGGGATTTAGCTCAGTGGTAGAGCACTTGCCTAACAAGCAAAGGCCCTGGATTGGGTCCTCAGCTCCGGAAAAAAAAAAAAAGTATTTATTCTCTTCTGTCTTTCAGGGTTGCCAGTTCCTAAGGTTAAAGCACCCAGCTGAAAAACAACCTGTTTGTGCACAGTTTGCCATTGTACACAGTGACCTCTGCCTCTTTCTCTCCGCCACAATTCTTCAGCCTCTTGTCTGCTTCTAAGAACACCACCTGGAATAAAAGTTAGAGCTGCCGAGAAGGGATTTGTGACTTTTTACCTAAGTGTCAATTCACTCATCTGGGAAATAGGGGTAACCGGTCCTGACTGGGCTGTTACAATGGAGAGGTGAGATAATCTCCATCCATTACTTCGGACACTGCCCAGTGCATATTATAGTATTGGCGAGGAGGACTTTATCTCAGCCGTGTACATGATGCAGTACTGAGAATGAAGAATCTCACAAGATAAGTGAAGGACCCTCTTCCTCTTCTTTATTTCTAACATCAGTGTTTGTGTGTGTGTGTGTGTGTGTGTGTGTGTGTGTACATACATGAGTAGGTCATAGGACAACCTCAGATGTCATGTCCTCCCTCAGACACCATTCAGCTTGCTTTTTGATCATTTGTTTGGGAGATGGTGATCTTTTTTGGAGACCTTATACTTACCAATTAGGTTAGACTGTCTCGGATTTGGTGCATCCACCCCCTAGCACTAGATGACAGGAAATGAACCATTATTCCTGCCTTTTTTTTTTTTTAATCTGAGTGCAATCATTGTGTTTGCACTGCAAGCATTTTACCTACTTAACTATAACCCTAGCCCAATTTTTAGGATAAATAGTAGCCAACCAAGATGTCTATCTTTTTCCAAGTGATTAATGGGATTTTTCTTAAAGCAGGTATGATTATTTTTTAAATGATCAAAACAAAAATTAATAATCTAGTTTTTAATATGTCAAGTTTAAGGCATAAGTTGCATTTTATAATGAGACATAGCTTTCTGGACATGTTAATCAATTGTGATGCCCTAAGAATTTCTATCACACCTCTGGAATCCAAGAGGAGTGCTGGATTTAGGTGTCTCTATAATGGCCCCAGTAAAGGGACAAAATCCTGCCTGAATTGTAATCAGTGACAGAGTAAAGGTGTTAGGCAGCAAGACTGTTGGTGAAGCACCTTCACATCATATGTGGGAAGACTCCATTCTGGAAAGTTCTCTTTCCTATGTACAAGATATGATAATTCACAGTGAAGCATAAGTATAACAAGAGGAATACAAAAATCATACAACAAAGACAAATCAGTCCACAAACAGGCTGCAATGGCTTCTTTACCTGGCAGAACAGCAATGAGAAAGCCTGGTGGTGAAGAGAACAAACATGTTTAAAAGATCTGAAATGTGTTCCGAGCTGATGTTCAAGACTTCTTGAAATTTTAATTTTGCATGTCTGAAAGCAGTTTGGGCTGCTCTTTCCAGATCAAAAGAAAAAGAGTTGTGGCTGGTGGTGAGGTTTTCAACTCTTCGCAGAGTAACCGTGTTTTAATCATATAACATATTATTTTAAAAGGATTTAAAAAATTAAGGGAAAATGGACTTTGAGAAGGACATTCACTTTAAGTTCAAATAAAGCCTATGAAAATATTTGAAATGTTTATGTGTTATATATATATATATATGGCTTTTTTCCCTACTAGCAGGGAAACTACACACACACACACACACACACACACACACACACACACACAAAGAGCCACCAAAGGAAACGTAGAAAGACAACATAGTAGTGTCAACTGCTTGCCTGGGGGCAAAAGTACTTGTCAGTGACAAAAAGACAAGAATGGCAAAAAAAAAAAAAAAAAAAAAAAGGCAAGAATGGCAACAACCAATGAAAAGGCAGCATAGTAAAGAGCAAGTAATTGGAGGATTTATGGTTTCTCTGTTTCTCCTCCACTTGACTTAAGCTCACCCCACTGAAAAGCTGAGAGCAATGATAGTTAGCATGGCACATCTTAACGCCCCTAGGACCTTCTTGTCATGTAATAAGAATCAGTTTCTTCCACTACAGATCATAAATGCTTCATGACAAAAGTAGAAAAATTAAGAATTCTGTGATGACTCATAAATCAAGCAGCATCAGGATGCGATTATAAATAGCTGTGAGAACACAGCATAATAACAGGATAATTTAAAACGTAAGATGTATACAGTTGGAGTCGCAGTTGTGAAGGGGCTGATAAATCGCCCTATTTATGGAGTTTGGGGTTAAAAATGAGGCAAAGTATTTCCTGAGCATCACCTGCCTGTTCTAGCTCATCTGCATGTCCCAGAAAAGCATATGGATTCTTCACTCTTCTCTACCAAGGCACAATAAACCTGTTTTCTATAATATGAAGTCTACATATATCAAAATATTAATGATATTGTCTGAATCACAATAATTATGGATCAGTACTCTGGCCTAACTGTTAAGATAGAAGTTGAACGATAAAACCTCTTCCATACAATAGCAAGTACATAAGCATTATTGCTCAAATCACAACCCGGGTATGAGCATTTCAAAAATTCCCAGCAATATATTCAGCTCCCCCTCACCAAATGGCATTTGTTACCTAGGAACAATATAGAGCAATAGTTATCATCTTTTGTAGTCATACAAAGGCTGAAAAATTACAGGGATTTATTATTGCCATCAAAGTACAACTTCTATAAATGGTAGTGATCAGTGCAAATGAAGTTTCTCTTTGTACCATTAATGTATGCCAAAGTCATGAGGTTAAGCAGCTGATTCTCCAACCTGGGAAGAACTGACTATCGTAAGTTAATTTCTTGGCATAACAACAAATCTGTCCTAAGAAGGGGATGACTAATATCTTTTTCTCACTTGAAATGTCCTCTTTCCAAAATAGATCTTATTTTGAAAAAAAAAAAAAAAACAAATGCTAGCATTCTTGTGTGTGTGTGCATGTGTGTATACATGTATACTTTTCTAATTTTAACTGATATATGTACTACACAAAAAATGGTATACTTTTTGAAACTTGAAACAATTCTTATATATAGCAAATCTGAAATTACCTACTAAATTTGAAATTATATTACTAAATACATACATATATACATAATATATGTAATTTAGTAATATAATATATTAGGCCTTCCTATTCTCTTTTCATGTGGAAAATCTGCAAAATTTCTGTTAAATCTCATATGTGCATATATTCAAAGGAAGATAGGTCATGACATCTGATAAAGGGTACTCATTTAAAATAGTCATAAAAATCTAGTTCAAATTAAAGAATATAAAATTACCAAAGATAAAGAACCTGACTTCTTGAGAAAAGGAGACAAGCATGAATGGATTAAAAATACTACACATTATGTTAAAAAGTACACTGTGCTTTGGAATGCTATAACTGAGGAAAACACACAAGTTCATTATTTTGTAGAGTAAAGGAAATGTCAATTTTTCTATGTACAAATGTCCTTGTCAGGTCCCAGTTATAGCGCTCCATGCTTTTGAAACAATAAGTAAACAGTGAGTACATTGAGTAGCTATGCTTCATATTTCAGGACAAAATAAAGAGGTGCTTGTTTATATTTGAAAATTAAATAGCTCTAACCAATATTTTTCTATTTAGTTTTATAACATATCTAAATATATACAAGTGAAAGAATTCTGAAAATGAATCTATGGGGACATTGCAATGATTTTTATGGAAATTTCCTAACATTATTCTATGCACACTACTGAGCACTCCTGTGATTTTTTTTTAAATATAGACAATGAAACATGATATTATAGCTGGTGATTCTACATATTTGCATGACTTTTGTGAGTGACACAGAGGAACGGCCTTTCTATTTTGTTCTGCACACTCATGAAAATTTTAAGAAGGATAAAAATGAAGTTAAAAGTTTGATTCACACTATCTCCTTTGTACATTACTACAGCGTTGTTAAATTTAAAGCAAGTGTTAATCATAAAACAGAAAACATTAGTTTTCTGGGGTTTTAACTATGACAACTTACAAGAAGCTTTTCACATTAGCTTGATGGCAGAAGTCTGAAAGAATATGGTTGGGTCTTTCTGGAAATTTTAAAGATAAATCAACCCCATGTTTCTCTCCTGCATTGGTGATGCCCAAAAGCCCATATCTCTTCATTATAGAGTTACTGCAGTCTCTATCTCTGGTTTTATACAACTCAACTGCTTCATCTTGTGCCTTTTTCTCCCTGTCTTATAAGAATGCTTGGGGCTGGAGAGATGGCTCAGTGGTTAAGAGTACTGGCTGCTCTTCCAGAGGTCCTGAGTTCAATTCCCAGCAACCACATGGTTGCTCACAGCCACCTATAGGGGGATCTGATTCCCTCTCTGGCATAAGGTTGTACATGCATAGACATTAAATAAATAAATAAACCTTAAAAAAAGGAATGCTCATCATTAGATGAAGATTCTATCTGATTACAGGATTATGTCATCTTTAACTCTATTATCTCATCAAATACCTTATTTCTCATAAGACTATATTTACAAATTAGGTTTGGAATTTGAAGACCATCTTTCTTTAGAGGTAATTTTTCAATTAATACATAGCTGTATGCATACATGCCTTTAATTTTTATGTTATTACTAGGGAACAAAAAGGCATTAAAGTTCTTTTTTACTTTTCACATATCTTAAGATATGCTTAAAATAATTTTCAATATCTAATTTGGTCATAATTGTGATATTACACAAATGCTACACTACCTTAAGAGGCTAATGTGAATTATTTTCATTTATTTCTTCTGACATAGAGTGAATTTTATATCTTCAATGAATTATAGGCTTTATTTACAAGGGGAAAAGTTAAAAAGAGTGGCGTTGCTAAATAACTATCCTTAGTAATCATAGAAGTGCTTGTATTGTTAGCATAAAGTGTGTAAGAAATCTTGATTATGGTCAACAATCATTGCAATGATCCTAATCAATATATTTGCACCTATATGTATAATCTATTTACTTGAGTAAGAATGCTTAGGAAACTAATTACACATATTTGCATTGGCTATTCAAGTTTGACTTGGTAAATAATAATGACTTCTATTATAAGGTCAATCAGGATAGCTTGTTCAATTGTCTGTATAGGTCTTTATTTATTTTGCATTTACTCTTTTATAAACATGCTGCTTAAATAAGACCATTATATAATTAATCAATAGGCAAATTTTGATAAATGACATGAGAATTCATAGTATTGTACCTGACATCAGAGTAATATTAGGCAAACAATACAAGCACAAAAAGAAAATTAGTATCGGCAGAAATGGAGGAAAAGCCAATTACAGTGTAAAGGAAAAAATTAAACTAAATAGCCACATTCAAAATCACACTTCTGTAAAAATTAAAATACCTTGAAGAAATAGTATTGAGTATTTGCCTTGCTACATGGTTAGCAATATATTTTTAAAGTGAAACATCAAGAAAAAGCCCCTTGTAGGAAGAAAATATGTGCACCATTATTTCTACATTTAAAATAGAATATAAAACTAGTAATTAACACATTCAGAATAAATTTAAGACTGACTATAAAAAAGAATGGAACTATAAACTTAATGTAGTTAGTGATAGCAATAATTAATAAATTAATAATTAATAAATGTGTTAAATTCCCCATCATGGAAGAAGAAAGGGTGGCATTTCATTGTGATCCCAGAGATGGAAAGGGAGACTTACAAATCTCTCTTCCCAGTTTTATGAACTCCCACTACATGAAGACCTATGTGTCTACAAATGCTCTGATAGGGATTAGATACTGGCCAAGATTCCCAGCCCAACGAAAGGAGTTCATAGCAGCATTCCTACTACATCCTGTGCATTATTTCTCTTTCCCTTGCATAGCTTCTCTAGAGTCCTTTTTTGGTAATACACTCTGTTCTAAGAACATGGTCCACTAAAGCCTTGATGAAGGTGCATAATCAGCTACCTAAGACTTCTGCTCACTCAGCAAATAAAACCCAAACAAGCAGATTAAATGGGGAGAAAAACCTTGCAAAACTTTTAAAGGATGTTTTCATGTCAGCTGATTCTGCTCAATCAGCTAAACTTTCAGAGATACCCAAGAATCTAATCTTGAGGAAAGATACTGATGAGGAAAACTTTTTTTTTTGAACACATCGTTGTTTACAGTTAACTTTTTCTCCAGGAGCTCACTACCATAAATCTTTTTTGTGGCTATGGGGTCAGCTGAAGATCTGCAATAGAGTCACCCTCACCAACACCACACCTGGTTCTTTCTTCTTCACCTTCTGTTGAAAATCAGACATTATTTGTGTGACATGTGGTTAACATGTATGGTAAGGTCGGAACTATGTTATCCTCTGCATTATTGATCTCTAGAGCTTTTTAAGCATGATGTCTAGGACACAGCAGAGACTCAGAATTTATTTTATATCTGAATCAAGAACTACAATAGCTTCAGTTATTCCTGGTTAAATAGGTATGCCTATAACTATAGAAAACATGCAAAAATGTTATATTTTAGAAACACAGATGAAAACTAAACATTAAACTGACTATTAAACATATACCCGTTACTCATATGTAGACCTGGGAACCTGACCCTATGATAATAGTTCTCAACTTTCCCAATGCTGCAACCCTTTAATACAGTTCCTTGTGTTATGGTGAACCTCCCATCCATAAATGCTGGAAGCCATCCCCAGCAGTGGATGGGTCCTGCAGAGGGTGTAAGGCATCATCTGGGGAAGGAAGTGAGCCAGGCCACTGTGGTCAAGAGAATCTTGCAGCCTGACTGACTAGCAGCCAGAGTGTTTCTTTATTTAGACAGAATTTAATAAGCAGGGGTACATTTGTGATGTTCCAAAATATAGATCGTATCATTTTTGGTTTTGGACATGTGTTTCACTTCCTTTTGTTCATCTTTTACTCATCATTAATAAACTATGACAGAACAAAGTTATCATTTCTAATCATTTTCCCTCAAGTTTTGACATCATTAATAAAGTTATAATTCTTACTCACTAACCCCATAACCCAATTTTTGAGAATCTAGAGGCATATGACAACCTGTTCTCAGGCTGGTAGCTATGGTTACTTCAAGGACACTAGACCAAAACAAAAATCTTCAACCACCCTGGGCAATTTGCCATGTCCCAAGCAGTGTATTATTAACTCTTAGTGGTCAGAATGCCCAGGAAAAATCCTCAGGCTAAATATGCTGCAGTTATCATTCAAATTCTGGCATAATACAATCAATGTTCACATTTATATCTTTATAGAATTTGTCTATTTGTCTAATCCTGGCATTCTATTGTTCCTTGGTCATATGACATTATAGTGGCTCTACATGAGCTAATTTCTAAGAGAGGGAGGTCTTAACACCTCATTCTTTTATCATCTTTCCACTCCGTACTTTGCTCATCAATATGTCTCTATGTAGGGCAGAGTTGTATGCCACTTAATTGTCTGAGTGTACATGGGAAGAGACTTATAAGATAAGGATATCTCCCTAAAAGCCGGAGGAATAGTATGTTCAGGACTTTCCTGGGTAAGCTTAGAAGCAGCATTCCTGGGAGAAGGCATAAATGATTCATAAGGAATTTTCCATCAATCCAATATCTACAAATTGTACAAATATTAAAAGTGCCCCAAGTATATAACAGGTGGAGATGAAAGCCAAAGGTGGCATGGGAGCCATCATGTGGCTCAGCCTGCTGGATCTTTGTCAAGCAGCTGTACTGGTTTTATGACTTCTGCTATTCCCAACAGATATGACTGTGCCACATAAAATTATTTTCATTGCAATTTCATTATAGTGATTTTGCTATTGTAATGAAGCTTATTGTAAGTATCTATGTTTTCTGATGGTCTTAGATGACCCCTGTGAAAGAGTCATTCTACCCTCCAAAGGGGTCACAACCTACAGGTTGAGAGCCACAGCCCTATAATATCACAGCTGTCACAAAGAAGGATGAAGTAGAATAATGATTGTGCTTCTTAGCCTTTAAAACAATGGAAGAGTTGATGATGAGATGTCCACAAAGAGCAGGATTTTGATGATGATCGTGATGGCCAGAGGATTCCTAACACATCCTGAACTAAAGCAACAATGGCCAAATCCTAAGACATTTTGTTTCCATTTTGCAGGCAACCCTTCAAAGTATAACTAGCCACTGTTATGGAAGTGGTGAATCCTAGAGGAGAAAGGTGAGAGAAGAGGGAAGGGAAACCATCCTTTTGTTTTTCATTAATCATATAGTTCATGCGGGAAAAAATATATACACCAAAGATTTCTTCTGAAGAATGTTAATGGAAAGTGTTTTAAAATCTGCATCCCAAACAGGCTTGTGTGTTCTTCAACATAGTTTCCATATTACCTCAACTTGAATCAAAACATCTGTAAAGAGCCATGTATCAAGTGTGATTTTCATTATCAGGGCAAGTCAGGAGGCACCCACACAGCTCTCTACAAGTTGCACACAGCTCTCTGTGAGATGTGTCCCATAGTATACAAGGTATGAAGCACAGACTAAACAGAGAAGGCTTCATACAGGATGTTGACCTGCTTCATACATAAGTAAATCTGAGTGACTAAAATACAGCTCAGTTCTAAGATACTGAACATAATTCAGTGAGAATATTACCACTCTTAAATTATCATCCTTAACACCTTAGAAATAACCAAAGCCAATATTCTCTAATATTCTGATGAAAAATAAATGTATAGAGTTCATTAGGAAGTAAAAAGATACATATCTTGACTTATGAAACACTATTAACTAATTACTAAGTTATTATTCTAAGTAAATACTTAAGTGCAAGTAAGAAAATTATAATAAGTTTAAAATTAATATATGAATTGTGTACCCTGTAATATAAAACAGAGCACAAGTAGTTTTATATTTTAAAGGAAAATGAATAAAAATGAAATTAAGAATCATATAGGGTTTTCATAGATGTCTATATGCATAGCTTCAAGGGATCAATTTTTAGAAGATATGCTATTTTATATATGTTTATCTAGAGGCATATCTGTATCTTAGGTAGGTAAGGCTTTAGATTTTTAGTGAAATGAATTTATAACATGAAAAGAAATAACTTGCATAGACATAGGTAGAAAAATAATGCTAATTTAGAGAATCTAATAAACATTAAGTTTCAAGGGCCCTGTTCCAACCACAGTCAAGCCCAGCTACTCAATGTTATGATATACCAATTACTGATCTTGATCAGCTCTCTATTGTGTGTACTTTATGTTTAGACAATCTTTTTCATTTCTCATTCTTTGAGTTTCTACTATACAATAACTCAGCAGTCTTCAAAGTGATATACTCATACCTAAGGACTAAGGGAACTTGTGAATTATGTCACATGAGCCAAGTTCCAAAATACTACATTTTCCTTTCATAAAAGTGTTTCTATTTCTTCTACCATCTAGAGAAAGATAATTCTCACCTATATTTTAGCTTCCAAAGGTGCATGCCACTGCAATGGCAAAGAGAATCTTAAATATTGGTGATGATATTTGTGAAATATGATTATAGACTCTTATTATTTGTATTCATAAAATATAAAGTAAGGCTCAAGTTATCAGATAATTCAAGTTTGTTGACCGATAATTGTGATATTTGCCATAATATTTGGGAATATTATTAAAAATTCATTCACATTGCTTCAAGGAAACACTTTCTATTCTCATATGCTTATTATTTTAAAAAAATGTTCACGTGTATGCAAATAAATATGTGTATATGTTGTATACACACACACACCACACACACACACACACACACACACACATACACACACACACACACACAGCAGAAAAGTATCATAGGATAACTCATAGAAAGATCTCTGAATCACATTATATTAGAATTATATTAGAAGCCTGGAAAAGAGGGAAGAATGATACGGCATTGGTGACTCCTAAGAAACCCAATGTATATCCAGCATATCCCTCAAGTTCTTGGTCTGAGGTATCCTGAAGATTTCCAAAACAATACAGACCATTGCCATTGCTCTGCATTGCCCTCCAATACAAGACACTGTTGCTGAAGACACCACATTCTTTGGCCATCGGACGTGGGGAGATCAAGATGATCAGCATGCTTTCTCCCTGATGGCCATGTTTAATCATATTGGGAGCTGCTATACAGGATGCAGTGGGGAAAAGTCATCCACAGTCTTACTCATGTATGAATACTGAGAACTACAGTCATGACTGGACTTATGGACATTCCCATAAGTGCAATAGTGCCATAAATATTAAGGGGTAACCAGCAGATTCTGATTTAAGGCCTTCTCTATAGGAGGATGCACTTGTGTCTAAGAACTCATGGGTGGGACCTCTTAAGCACCAAGACAGTGTTTTGCTAAATAAATATAGTACAAAACTACCTTCTAAATTTGTATCTCTATACCCAGAGATTAGTGCATATCTCAAACCTCATCAGAGAAGTTTATTTGGACAGTGGACAGTGGTTAACGTAGAAACTCACAACTGGTGAAAGTGCAGAGAATAAGTGTTGATGGAGTACTCAGTCATAAATAAGGCATCTATTGCACACATATATACACATACAAGGGTGGAGGGAGGGCAAGAGATTGATTGATTGATTGATTGATTGATTGATTGATTGATTGACTGATTCAGGGGTAATCTTGAAGAGGCAGAAATATTTTTAAGATCCAAATGTCTGGAAAAGAATGAAACAGTGTCATCTGGACATAACATGAATATTTTAGTCATGAACTCACAGTAGCTGTGGTTGCCTATACAAGGGAGTCAACCTTCTAGCATGGAATGGGAAAAGGCACATGAATCCCCACCACTAACTGAAGAGCTATTGACAACCAACTGGTGATTGCTGAAGGAAAGATAGTCAGTTTTATTCAGGGTCATGGCTTTTGCTAGGTTTGCTATCTCTAGAGAAATGGGCTCCCTCCCCATTAGTATATGAGCAGTACAAGTTAGATATAGAGTGCTGTTTGAAAAAAAAATGAAAAGGACATGAAGTTAGGATAGAATGTAGAGGGGGTGGGATGGATCTGGGAGACTGAGTATGATCAAAATACCTTTTGTAAATTTTCCAAAGAATAAACATATTATACCAAAAGTAAAACAATCATATCACTAAATGTTTAATAATAAGCACAACTAAAATATGATTTTTAGATTCCACTGGCTGCAGTTGGAAAGTCTAGATCATATTTTGAAATGCATGTTAACAGTCTACTGTGAGTTAAATCCCTGAATTTATTTAAAGATTTGTTTGATAGAAATTGTGAGAGATCTTAAACATATTTTAGAGGACATGTGGGCATGAAGCAGGAGCTTATGGAATTATTTTAATGGTATTCCCTGAATTTCTTCTATTCATAAATTCAGTTATGAAATCCTGTCACTCTTCCTTCCTCAATAATGTTCAAAAATCTCCACCTCTTTCATCTTCTACTACTGGCTTTCAGCACATTTTAAATTTTATTTTGATATAATCAATCCCTGCACTGATTATATTCCTATACAATAATATTTTGACTATTACGAATCATGTATCGCTCATTGGTAGCACTTTCTTGAGTTTCGTTTTTACTTTTATCCAACTGTTTTTGAATTTTGGTTCCACTTGTAGTGGTTTGAATGAGAATGTCCCCCATAGGTTCAAATATTTGAATACTTGGTCCCCATTTGGTAGAATTTTCTGGGAAGGAGGGTTGGCCTTGTTAGAGGAGGTGTGTTACTAAGGGTGGGTTTTGCAGTTTCAAAAGCCTATACCATTCCCATTTAGCTGTCTCTGCCTCATACTTATGGATCAAGATGTAAGTTCTCAGCTACGACCCCAGCGCTATGCCTACCTTCCTATGCCATGCTTCCTACTATGGTGGTCATGGTCATGCACTCTAACCCTCTAGAGCAGTGAGCCCCAACTTAACTGCTTTCTTTTATAAGTGGCCTTGGTCATAGAGTTTGGTTGTAACAATTGAAAAGTAGGATACCACATTATTAGACTCTATGGCTCATAACGTAGGACAGTGCATTATCAACATATACGAAGTGACAGAATCTAGCATGAAACTAATGAAAACTGCTCCATTCCAAGTGTTTAACACGGTACCCAGCAAATAGGAGCTGCTCAATCTATATTTACTGAATGGAGCAACATCTGCCCTTGTATTAAATGATCAAAAGAGTACCACAACTGGACTAGTGCAGGAAAAGTATATGGTTTATATTCATACACACTAGGCATGAAAATTTGATTTAAGCACTGGAGTCTTTGGCTAACTTCACTTCAGAAGCATAGTTGAGATCCTGAGAAGTTATCTAAAACTCACATTTGTTCAGCATAAAACCAGGGTCAAAATGTGATTCCTTAACTCAGTTCACTGATGGTCTGGGCAGCCCTGTGCTTTTCATTCTATATATAAACTCTCTGCTCTGTTCACTCCTCTACAAACAGTTATGTTGTTAAGCTAACATTGAAAGGCAGTTCTGGCTGCAAAAATATTTTAAGCCTATCAATGTAGAGTTTGGTACAATATATGATAAACCGAATAGAAAATTTTTTTGAAAGAGCAGGACCAGAATACCTAAAAAACATGAACTGTAAGTTAGAGTCTATGTTTTAGAGTAAGATAATACAAAGTCTTTTTAAACAGATTCATTGAGACCATGGTGCAAAGAGCCCTGTGTTCTTCCACATTTATATTCTCATAAAAAGCAAGAATCAAGGAACAAAATACAAGGATATATGGTATAAGTTCCCATGTCTACAGTATAAGAAGTAATAAGGTTCTGGAGGTCCATGTATCATAAATGGAAACTGATAATCAAGAACAATAAAGGAATGGTAATATTTGCTTAGAGTTCTAGATGGACAGTGTGTTTTAAAGAAGGGGAGAAGAATAAATGTCCTCTTGTTCCTAATTTAGAATAGCTTTGAAAATACTGTTTTTTTTCTTTATCACCTTGTGTAAATCCAAAACTTACAGAATGTAAGCTTAATGTTGAAGGCACCAATATGTGTTAATTTCACCATTTACCATCACTCACATTAACCATCACACAGAGGCACATTAGAACAAAGGCTGTGGTTTTCACTGTTTTTTGTTTTGTTTTGTTTTGTTTTGTTTTGTTTTTTAATTTCATCTGAAGTTTGGGTATCTAAAGGCAAATAGACATTCTTTTATTGATCTCTTCTAACCTGAGTGGTTGATCCGATAAATGATCGCTGCTTATCTGAAAAGAAAGCTATGGAAATTTGTCAAGGTTTTCTAGCTGAACGGCCTCAATTTGATCACAAATGTCCTTTACTTCAGAGAGTTATCTTTGCTTACATGAGCAGTTCCCAAAGTGTGTCTCCTAGAGCAGCTGTGCTACCATTACCTGAGATGATGTTATAAATACAAACCACTAGACCCCTCTCTACCAACTTAACCACAAAATATAGATGTGGTGCTCAGTAAACTGAAGTCCTTGGATGTTGCTGATGCCTATTGAAGCTTCAAGCCACTGTCGTATGCCCACAGAGCACCATTTGCTCTTGGGTTACTTATAACTTCTACCGTGGAGTTTTTAACATACATTATACAGTTTTAATTTTCAATATTTTAAACCATTTCTGACAAATTATGTATGTCAATTTTATCTACAATGAAGCAATTGTAGCAGGGTAAGTATCAGGCTAGAAGGACTAGCTAGCCCCATTCAATCATCTTGGCAAGCTTCAGAACCTCTGTAAGACCTGCATTGTCCTTGGGTAAAATTAAACTAAAATAGTAAGATTATACCCAAAACCTGACAGTCTCTGAAATGTAACAAGCATTAAAAGTAAGGTAAATGTATATTTTTGACCAACATTAATGATATATTAGTGACATCATGAATAAATACATGAGCAGTGAAGTTTGTAAATTAAACTCATGAAACTCAAGAGAGGTTCCTCTATTTGACTTTTAGGTTTCAAAAGGAATTTCAAAATTATTTCAATTCAATAGACCTTCACTATGTAGAGGGTTCTGTTTTGTTTCAGAGTATGTGTGTGAGAATATGCTTGTTCATGTTTGTGTAAAAAATGCACGTGTGTGAGTGTGTGTGTGTGTGTGTGTGTGTGTGTGTGTGTATGGAAACTAGAGATTAGCATGAAGTATATTTTTCAGGAATTCTCCACGTTGTTTTTTGAGACAAGGTCTCTTATTGATCCTGGAGCTCACCGAGTAGGTTAGAGTGGTTGACTAGCAAGTTCTAGGCAGTCACCTGCCTCTGCATCTCCAGAACTGGACTTATGGAAGCTTGCTATCACATATAAAGATTTTTTTTTTTTTTTTGGTTTTTCGAGACAGGGTTTCTCCGTGTAGCTTTGCGCCTTTCCTGGAACTCACTTGGTAGCCCAGGCTGGCCTCGAACTCACAGAGATCCGCCTGGCTCTGCCTCCCTAGTGCTGGGATTAAAGGCGTGCGCCACCACCGCCCGGCCATATAAAGGTTTTACAAATGGAATTCATGTGCCTGGAAAGTCTTCTATCAACTGAGCTATCTCCCCAGCCCCATCCTAAAGTATCTTTTTAAGTAGAGTGAAGATGTCAGTCTCTAGTTTATGTGTTGGAAAAGGATACTGTTATCTATCAAGTAATACCTTCACATGTTAAATTAATCTGTGCATTCCTCATGATTCTCTACTGGAAAAGAGACAACAGCAAACAAGTATTACAGACATGTTTTACTAGGTTGGCTCAGATCATATGAGGAGTGTAGTTCAACAATATCGATGTTAACCATCATTACACTCACTATGGGCTTAAAGCGTCTGTTGTGTCCTCAAGCTATTTGAAAAATAATACATTACTATAGGGACACATTTAATTTCAGTTTAAATTTATTACTTAGAAAAAAGTTAAACTTCCTATGTGGCCAATTGTATAAACTCCACTGTGTGCAACTGCAGAGATTAGAATGTCAAACAGAAATTAATCTGCACTAGCAGGGTATGTTCTACACCTGACTCAGTGAAACTTAGATAATTTCTTGTCAATTATCAGCAAATGAGAGACACTACTTTCCAGCCCCAGTTTATGCTTTCTACATATTAATTTTAAAAAAAGCTGGTCTTTTCTATCTTATTTTCTTTATTTTATTTTTAGGAGTGAAATTTCCAGGTCTCACAAGCTCTCTCTCCTAGTTCATATTTTCAAGATCTTTTTTATCATTTGTATTGTTCTCTACTGAATGCAGGGCAATTTGTCTCCTTTCTAAACTGTGGCACTCAGCTGAACTTAGCCTGCAAATTGCAACCTAACAAGACCTGACTGTAGCTCCCTCCATTTTTATGCATGACATCACCATTACAATTCAACACATTGTAGCATTTGAATATTTTAAAAGGGATCAGAATGTCGACTCATTCAATTTATCACCCACTGTAACTCCTGAATTTTTCTCTCTGCTGCCATCATCTCCATCTACTGACTGCAGTTTTTGTTTCCATTAGCTCTCCTTATGCACCAACGTTCACATCTGTTCCATTTTCCTAATTCTAATGTATCTGATTTGCCCATCTGCCCAATGTGTCAAGATGCTGAACAGCATTGCAGCAGCCCCTAAGATCTGCAAAACTTGTATTTCTTGACTCATTGTTCTTTGTGTTTTTATCATAAATATACATCTTCCAACACATTTCCCATATTAATTCATGTGGCTTCCAGTGCTTGGCGCTTTGATAATTTCTTGTAAAAATCAATCCTTTTAAGGTTCCTGCTAGACAATCAAACAAGGCGGGAGTTAGGGAGGGTGATAAAGCTGACTAAGTAAATCAAGCCTGCTCTTCCATTTATTGTTAAATTAAGAAAGTTAAACTTAGCACCAACTATCAACTATCCTTTGTGGTGGTGTTCTATTACTAAGCTGTCATATGAAGAACCGAGTTAAAACTTCTGATTTTCACATACAGTAGCTTGGTGGGTATCATGTATCCTTCCTTCAGTAGACCACTGGTGGGCATCCCAGAGCTGGTTAAGCAAACCTTAGTAAACAGAATAAGTTCTACTTAGCAAAACTGCAGGTCCCAATACGATTTTAAGCAAAGCAGGGAACATAAAAGTAATGAAGAAAAGCAACAAAAGAATCATAAAGTGTTTGGCATAAATTCAATCACTTTTACCATGAATAAAGGCAGAACTATCAAACCAAAATGAGCTGACAAATTATGCATAAACTTTCATTTATAAGGGAATTATGGGAGTAGTAGATGACAAAAGCTTGCAAGTGAAAAAATATACTGTATTTCTTATACTCGCTAGCAGCCTATATGTGCCACCTGGGCTCCCATCCTCCTGCCTTACACTCTGGCTCTGCCCTGAGTCACTGCTGCCTCTAGTCCAAGCCAGTCTCACTAACATAGTCTTACTCATCTCCCAGGGGAGAGAAGGAATTTCTCCCAAGCAGGAACCTCTTCCTCTCCCCATCTCCTGTGTTCACGATATTTTTTTTAGAAAATTGAACTCTAAGTTTATAGAACACCACAGTCACACTATATTATTATTAGAACTAGGCATTATTAATTTTGAGATCACCTCCTGTATTTGCTTTTCAGCTACCAGCCTACACAAAAGCTTGCTTAATTAGAGTGTGTAAAGTAAATGAATTGTTTTAAAATTAGAGCCTTTTTAATAATTATACTTTTGAAACATAGATGCTAAACCTGAATGCTCTTTGGGAAATTATGATAACAGAGTGTTGTGAGCCAAATTGTAATAAAATGGTAAGAAAATATATTTTCATGAATAAGTTCATTGAAAGATTAAAAAATTAGCATCTCTAAGAAAGGGCATGTGTTTGTAGTTTGTAGCTAATAAATAAATAAATGTATCAAAAGGAAACAATGCAAAAATAAAAGATAAGTAAGTAAAGGTTGTAATTTTTAAATATTACTGTTGTTCATCTTTTTTCTCTCTTATGTATATATGACACATGTCCTAATTTTTTTTTTTTTTTTTTTTTTTTTGGTTTTTCAAGACAGGGTTTCTCTGTGTAGCTTTGCGCCTTTTCTGGGACTCACTTGGTAGCCCAGGCTGGCCTCGAACTCACAAAGATCCTCCTGGCTCTGCCTCCCGAGTGCTGGGATTAAAGGCGTGCGCCACCACCGCCCGGCCACATGTCCTAATTTTACATTTTATATTATGGATAAGAATTATTGTGTTCTAATTGCATGTTATAGAATTGAAAGAGGTGGTAACAACAGGGAAAGAGGTCTTATAATATTTTCAGTTCTAATATACTAGTTTTCAGAAGACCTATCACGAAGGATAATAAGTGCTAACATCGGGAAAATCTTAAAAATGCTGACACTTTAGTCCTAGGAAAGACAGGTGACATTTAGTCATTGACTTAAATACATGATGGATCAATTGACACCTGGGTGATAGAATTCTTTTCTCCTTAACTCAGGATAGGACCAGCAACAATTCATTGAAAGGACAAGTGGGAAACTGTTACAGAAAGTGAGAAACATTAAAAAATTACTAAACATTACAGTGAAGGATTTTCCTCATCACCTTACCTTTAAAGAGGTTTGCTATTCTTTGATTTGGACTCAGTGAGACATTAAATTTAAATGTGAAATTGTTACTGGGGCAATCATTAATTTTTTTTCCCCAAAGCAAGTAATAGTGCCGGTAGTTCTATATGTTTATCTGTGAGGTCTTCACTCTCACCACCTACATCAGAGATAAGCCTCTTGTGACACACAAAACATCATCCTCTATGCAAATTGCCTGGTAGCTCCTCTTCCCTTCCCATGAGACTGCAGATAATCATTATATATATATGTATGTATATATGTGTGTACATATATATAATTTTATATGTACATAAAATGTATTTATAGATGATATAATATATATTTTATATATACACACATATATATAAATAAAACAGGAGAATTAAGATTTCTAGAAATACAAAGAAGCGTCTTTATATCTGTAAGCTGTGTGTGTATGTGTGTATGTAGTCTATAAGACATATATAGATATATCTATCATTCTCATTAAAATGGCATGTAATAGAAGGCTTTTTTCTTAAAAATATTTTATTAAATCATTTTAATTATCCATTTTGTATTAAAATTACGCATCATAAAATTCTAAGATAAGATAAAAGTTCAAGGTCACTGTCATGTAGCACCCAAAGAGCAAAGGTCTTGATCATAACCTTTTTGTTTGTTTGTTTTTCACTTGAAAATTGGTTCTGCTGCTTTGTTGATAATATATCCTGGGAATTGTGAATAAATGTTTCAACCTTTGTGAAAACCTTGAAGAGTTTAAATTGAATTTAATTGTTTTTCTTATAAGAAAGCTACCAGACTTAATACATGCTGACACCTCCCATATATGAAGAATGAGGGTATACACAAGGTAAGTTAGCCTAAAACCTTCAGTAACCTTCTCAGGATGAGTGTGGTGTAGCTCCCAGGCTGCCGCCTCACACACGGTGAAGCTGAGACAAAGAGCCGCTGTGTAATTTTCTTGTCTTGCTTTTCTCCAGCTGATGAGAGGAATGTGTCCACCTCGATTGGAAACATCATGAAATGCTACGGGAAGTACAGGGCATGCTCTGACTCACCTGTTCCTGTTGCTGGAAATCCAATCTGAAATAAGCGTTGATGCCTGCTGGTGACAGTGCTTGTTCCCGAAGCTGCATGCCAACATTATCACTTCTCTCCTTAGTTCTCTACACATTGTCGGAAGGGGGAAAAAAAATTAAAAGAAATGTTACTCTCAAGAGACAGTCATAGAGTTTGGATGGGTGATTGGATGGTTGCATATAGACAGATGATAGATATGTGGGAGAGGCACAGAGAATGCTAGCTCAAATATGATGGATTATCTCCATTGTCAATTGGACTGGATTTAGAGTTACCATGGCGACATATCTCTGACTATATCTGTAGCTCCAGAGACACTTGGCTGAAGAAGCAAGACTCATTGTGAATATACATGGCACCATTCCATTAGCAGGGCTCTAGACCTTATTCAGGGAAAAGGAAGATGCTAGTGGATTTCATCTCTCCATCTCTCTTTGCTTCCGGACCATGGACACAATACCCTCAGCCACCTTGCTCTCCCACCATCATACATTGTGTCATACGGAATGTATACTGATAAACCAAGGATCAAAATACACCCTATTTATTTATTTATGTATTTATGTATTTATTTATTTTGGCCTTTCGAGATAGTGTTTCTCTGTGTGCCTCTGGCTATCCTGGGCTCACTTTGTAGACCAGGCTGGCCTCGAAGTCACAGAGATCCATCTGTCTCTGCCTCCCAAGTGCTGGTATTAAAGGGTATGCCACCATGCCCAGTGTAAACCCTAATTTTAAAGAGTACCAAAATATTACAGATGGTTGTGAGCTACCATGTGGTAGCGGGGAATTGAACTCAGGATGTCTGGAAGAGCAGCTAGTGCCCTTAATCTCTGAGCCATCTCTCCAGCCCTGAGTACCACAACATATATGAGCTCACAGAGGCTGTTCCATTGTTTATAAGACCTTCACAGTTTCAAATCACACAAAATCCCAGCACTGAAAAGTGAAAGTGAACACACAATTTTATCCCAACCCTAGAGCTTTTGCCATTGGTACCCCCTAAGGAAGGGAAAATCCATTTTCTCCAATCGAGTGTCACTGAGTATATAAACCATAGTCCAGGATAGACCCCATGCCCAGGAATAGTTGCCTGTCATCATACTGATTCTATGTTTTTGTTTTGTTTTGTTTTTTGTTTTATGGCTTTTTACTTTGTTTCATTCGGTATTTTAATTTTTTTGTCTTATTGGGTTTTATTTGTTTGTTTTTCATTTTGTTTTGACTTGGCTTTTTGGAGACAGATGAGAAAGGACTTGAAGTTGGGTAGATAGGAAAGTGGGGAGGATCAGGGAAGAAATGGGGAGGAAGAAAACATGATCAAAATATACTGTATGAAAATAAACTTTGTTTCCTTTATCAAGTATTTTGTCATAGAATTGAGAGAAGTAAATAATATGGTAGATAAGTAAAATAATAATGCAGAAATATGTTTATATACAGAAATCCTATACTGCTGAGTAAAGAAAATGAATTAGGCTGAATGGGAGTTAAACACACTAAGTCTTTACTGGAGCTAGTCCTGTAGTCAAGGGCACGGGTTCCGTTCCCAAGATCACAACACAGGCAGATCTTGAATTAAAACACAGTCATGAACTGCTTTGTTCTCAAGATCAGGCAGGAAAAGAACTTTGTTGCTCAGCTGCAGTCCTCATAGGAAAGTGAAATGCAAAATGCAGAATGAGGGAAAGGCAGCCTCATGCTGCTAAAGTCAGAGTGCTACTAGAAGTGTGTTTTCGCACAGCTCTGGGGAAAGAGGAGAACAATAAAATAAAACAGTACTCGTGTTGGTACGATGCTTGAACGAGAGATCCATTGAAGTTGTTTTTTGGCCATCCGAGCTTGATATACGTTGTTGCAACTTGTTTTAAAATATACTCCTACATGGAGAGTGAGAGAAAACAAGATAATCAGTTTAATCTCCCCAAATTTGGTAATTTAAAAATTAAGTCTGGGTAATTCAGAGTAATGTTCTCTTAACACTTTTATTCCATTTACTATTTAAGACATAGAAGACACTATTCTCTTCTGCTAACTGAATAATTTGCAGTGCTAAATATTTTACACGACAAATTTTAATAAAGTGAGAGAAATGGGGATTATTCAGGATGAGATTTATGTATACATATGTGTAACCATATGCAGCAACACATTAAAAAAAATAAGCATCTAATGTACTTCTTAAGATTTTACTTTTATCTGTGTATAAGTGTGTGTGCCTATGTGAGTAGATGCCACATATGTAAAGGCTACTATAGGAACCAGAAAAGGACAATTGATCTGTTGTAGCCAGAGTTATGGTTGATCGTGATCTGCCGAACACAGGTGCTAATAATTGAACTGGGGTCCTCTGGAAGAGCAGCAAGCATTTCCAATCTCTGAGCTATTTTCTTCATGGAAATATCTAATATTTGTGCATTTGATTCAATGCAAGGCTATTATACAGGCCCAGCCAACAGACTAGTATTGTGGAAGAGAAGACGTACATAACACTTCCATACTGTGATATAGTATCACAAATTTAAAAATCTATTCAACTAATGATGCATTTAAATATCAATGCCAATGTAAGATATACTCTCCCATACTTTACTGTTAATCTTAGAACTTTGTCTAAGAAATGAAAGTGCTAAAATTACAGCAAGAACGTCTCTTAACTTTTACTATAAGAGATGATAAACTATTCAATAGTATAAACATACACAAGAATGTATTTTGCCTTTTTAGGAGTTTCATAGTTCAGCATCTCTTTGTAAGACTTTCTCCAGCAGACAAACATTATCTCCTAACTCAAATGACACATTTCTCTGCTTGTCTGTTGCTAAGGGCTTATGCAAAACTAACAACAATGAACAGCCAAGCCATGATTATTCTCATTTAAAAAAAAGTAAATTGACAGTCACTTTCATGAAGCCTTGGGGTAAGATAAAAGGAGGCAACTGTGAACCACAGACAACCTAGATGGTTCTAAAAACATATCAAATCACTGACAATCCATCCTCGAACAATTTCGATTGTGTGTGTTAATTTGCAGAGTCATTATGTCGTGAGGCACAGAATAACTTCATAAAGCACAGTACAGGTTCTTAAAATAGCTAAAGAAAACTGTATAGGGCACTAAAATCAACAAGATAAGAAATCAAGGAATCAAAAGCTCATTAGCTGTACTTAATCCTGATATTAATCAAAATGATCATTGAATCCAAATAGGCGCTGTTGGTAGTACAATTTTGGTTTCCTGGGATTTGAGCCTAAAAAACGTGGTCAGGTACCATTTTGGAATGTGTGTCATGCTCCGTGTCTGCCTGGATTATCTGTTGTTTGCTGCCCTGTATCCCCTTGGACCCAATTATGAATGGGCTTTGGCCTCAATGTTGATCTTATCCTTGTTAATTAAGGAGGTGCATTGGATTCACCATGCCCTTTTGGATAAAAATAATGACTAGGACTCTTTACTGAAACTATCTATATTCTGTTAAGTTTTCTGGGATCCCTCTACTCAGGTTAAGTCCTTTGTGAACACAGAGCCCTTTAACTCTCAGGAAGTAAGTCTGAACTTTATGGATTTGCCATGTACGTTCTTTCTTAAATTCTCAAGCACTTAAGCTTAATTGACACTTTTAGGCCAGAATAAAAGGTAGCTTGTGTTAAATTTCTTTTTTCAAATAACTGCCATCAGTATTGCACAGAAAATCAGGACAAAAATAGCAGCCTAAACGAGCAGGAGGAAATGAAATAATTCAGACTCAGTTGCATCGAGTGTATAATGAGAAAATAGTTTATCTTCTGAAAATTAGAAAGAAGAAATTATATATTTTTTACGTTGAAGACATTGTAGTTCTCCATGCGGTCCAGTAATTTATCCAGAGGATAAAGAGCTCGGCTGGCAGCATGCCAAGGAAGAAAATCCTTTTCCTCAGACAGGTATCTGATAATCTCCAGGGGAATATTCTGAGGCAAATAGCCTGCCCTGCACAGTCAAAAGAAAGTTAATGTTAATTAGATGCAGAAAAGATACACAATGATGTAAAAATGAAGATTTTATTTATGCAAATAAAAGACAGAAAGCAAGATTCATCACAGTCTGCAGAAAGGACACACAGTGATATGAAAATAAAATTACTCACTTTTAAAAACAGTGCTTGTTAGGATGCCAGAGCCACTTAATTTACACAGAGGCAGAGAGTTTGAATTTTATAAGAATATGAACACATCAGAATGTGTTTTTGCAAAGGAGAGAACTAGAGAATTTTAACTGAGCCAATAGGTATTTCTTTGACAGAAACTCCAAGGATACCAAGTAATTTAAAGTAATTGAATGCTATCTGGTGGTGTTTGTAGTTCTATGTAATGACTTTTAGTTCACAGTGTTAGCTAAAGGATGACTAAATTAAAGTCATATCAATATGTTTTAAATGTGTATGCTGTATAACAATATAAACATTTTTAATTGTATGTGTTGTGTATGTGTGTGTCTTAGGGTTTCTATTGCTGCAATGAAACACCATGACCAAAAAGCAAGGTGGGAGGAAAGGGTTTCTTTGGCTTACACTTGAGCATTACTGTTCATCACTGAAGGAATCAGGACAGGAACTCAAAGAAGGCAGGATCCTGGAGGCAGGAGCTGTTGTAGAGGCCATGGAGGGATGCTGCTTACTGGCTTGTTTCCCATGGTTCACTCAGCCCACTTCATACAGAGCCCAGGACCACCAGTCCAGGGATGGCATCACCCACCATAGGCTGGGCCCTTCTCCCATTGACCATTAAATGAGAAAATGCCTTACAGCTGGATCTCAAGGAGGCATTTCCTCAACTGAAGCTCTTTGCTCTGATGACTCTAGCTTGTGTCAAGGTGACACACCAAAGCAGCCAGTGTAGTGTGTTTGCACATACTGGAGTGTGCTATGTTATTGCAGGTGTGTGCATGCCACAGTGTACATGTGGAGGTTAGGGGACACCTTTGAGCATCAGTCCTCATCTTCTACTTTGCTTGAGACCAGGTCTCTCTTGCTCACCTCTCCATGAGTTTGTAGCAAACCTGCCTCTGCTCCTTTCCTCTCAGATAACAGACAGGTACTGCAGCATCAATCTTTTCGGTTAAAGAGGAGGATGCCAACAGAGGCTAGAACAGGGCATTGGGTTCTCTGGAACTGAAGTTACAGGTGGTTGTAAACTACCATGTGGGTGCTGGGAATTAAACAAGGATCCTGTGGAAGAGCAGCCAGTGCTCTTAACCATTGAGCCATCTCTGTAGCCCCTCATTGTTTTGTTTTGTTTTGGTATTTTCTTGATTTCTGGATTTTTTTTGTAAAAAATCTTTTTATTTGTGCACAATAGAAGGTGGTCAAGGTGGAAGCAAGTTTATCATTTTTATTTATACATTTTTTCATAATACTTAGTAAAATTAGGCTATCTGTAAATATCGTTGAATATTGTCTTACTGCTGTGTTTATACTGTTAGCAATAAAAAACAATCCTGAATGTTGCACTTTAATTTTTCTCGAAAGGACGTAAAACACTGTGTGTCATTCTAAAAATTTTTATTTAGCTATGATACACAATCAATCATAGCTAATGTAAATAACCCTAATTTGAGACCTTTTCTTTCAGCAATGATGGCTTAGAACACATCTAAGTGACACTGTTCACATTTTATATTTCCATGTATAAAAAACATCAAATTACCTAGAATGGTGTAAAGAAGCAAATTTATCATTTAGCTAGGATTCTCTTTCAATAATAGCTAAATTTTGCTTCCATGGGTTTGTTGCAATTAAATAAGAATATCATTTTAATAACATGGTATGATTTAAATTAAATATCATTTTCAAAAGAAATTTTCCCCCTTCTTGTTGGTCAGAGGACTACTACCCAAACAAGGCAGAATGTTGCCATTGCCCTGGTTTCCTTAACTTAAAGTTAAGAAAGAGCCTTTCTTTCTTTATGGTGAAGACAACATACATTTCTGGCACAGGACTTAAAGTATTCAGGCTAGAACTACTGACTAAGGACTGGTTCTCACAGTATCACAATGGCCCATACAAGTTTCCAATGGAGAGGGATAGTCAGTAGTCCTACTAAACTGTAAATTCCATGAACCAAAATAATGACTGAGCTGGCAAAGAATCCACAATGGTGGAATAGACATACTTTAAGTTTGGGTGGTAACCAATAGCTGTCTAGTTGGATTGACATCCCACTTAGTAGGAGGGAACTCATGACTGGTACTGTGAAACTGAGCCAACTACCTACAGCTGGAGATGTCATAGACCTGACATGTCTTATGACAAATATGATTTCTGTAAAAATGATGACAAATGATGATATAGAAATAGACATGCAAGGGAAAAGGCACTTAGATATGATTCTACTATTAATGCTTTCTGTAAAATTAGGCAAATAATTCCCATTTTTGTCTATAACAAAGCTAGACTAAGAAACAGCATTTTTGGTAATTTAATTCTAACATATAATCTACAATTTAAACTGCTAAAAACTAATTATAAGTGTGAAAACTTAAAAAAGTTTTCGAAAAAGTTCACATATATTTCATTCTTCAGCTGCTAGTATATGGAAGTCTAAGAGGCAAGACTCAGATCCAGGTATTTAAAGACATCTGGCATTCTGCAACAGAGGAAGAAAAGTCAGGCTAGCCTGGTATACGTCCCACATAACACTAAGGCAAGGAAAATAATCATTACATACAGAAATAGAGCAAGCTCTGTTTTGAGGCCTTATGGCAGAAATTGCTACCATGCAGCCAAGTCCCAGCTTTCTGTTTCTTCCTTAGACACATCACAAACTGAATTCCTGATATTTAGGCATAGCCATATGACAAAGATCTAATAACAGAGTATGAATGTGAGTTTCTGCCAGAGTTAATGTGATATATATATATATATATATATATATATATATATATATATATATATATATATAAAATAATCCATCTGGAACCCTGGAGAATTGTATGGCAAATCCACTAGCCTATCCTAGGTCTATTTTGCCAATATAAAATAACTACCATTTTATTCAATCCACAAACATTCCTGGATCTATTTTTTAAAAGCAGTTAACCTTCTCTGCTGCAGTTTACAAAGAGAATATGAAACAGATTACACTCAAATTATCCTCATTTCCCTCACTACCAACATATGTAAGTAATTACTTACTACATAATTCAATATACTTGCATTTAAATCTACTAGATCAAAATATGCAGCTACCCTTAATTGGCCAAGGGGATGATCAGCCTCATTACAAAATGACAGATAGTAGGAGATAATATTGGTTACCTAGCTTAGATGTGTTTGTGTAATTGGCTGGTAATGATGTTGGTGATTACTACTACTGATAATAAAATCAATATAGGAAGAGTGTGGATTCCAGTGAAAGGAGCACCACAATAGCCTGAAGTGTTCAACACTGTAGGGAACAAGCAAGGGTCCTGACATTGAAATGCATTTTCCTTAAATTCGCATCACTGGGGGTAATTGTTGCTAGCAATATGAAAGAATGGCCCTTTTTCAGAATATTTCACATGCAATTGTGTTTACTAATGTCTTTTTTTATTAAGAAAATGTTTTCATTCATTTTACACACCAAAGATTCCCCTCTTCTCTCCTCCCGACCTACCAGCCTCTGCCTCCCAACCTACCCCCCACTCCCACTATAAGGCAAGGCCTCCCATGGGGAGAAATGTTCAGTAGAGGCAAGTCCAAGATCCTCTCCCTGCCTCAAGGCTGCAAGAGGAGTCCCATCATAGGTAGTGGGCTCCACGAAGCCCACTCATGCACTAGATGGATTCTGATCCTACCGCCGGGGGCCTCCCAAGCAGATCAAGCTACACAACTGTCTTGCCATGCAGAGGGCCTAGTCCAGTCCCATGCAGGCTCCACAGCCATTGATCCAACTTTCATGAGGTTCCTCTAGTTTGGTTTGTATCATCCCTGCATGTTTCCCCATCATGATTCCAATGCACTTGCTCATAGAATCCTTCCTCTCTCTCTTTGATTGGACTCCTGGAGCTCTGTCTAGTGATTGGTTGTGGATCTCTCCATCTGCTTCCATCAGTCACTGGAGAAAAGGTCTATGATGACAGTTAGGAACAAGACATGGCTGTCTGCTCTCCCCATATTTGTTCAATATAGTACCTGAAGTTCTAGCTAGAGCAATAAGACAGCAAAAGGAGATCAAGGGATACAAATTGGAAAGGAAGTCAAACTTTCACTATTTGCTGATGATATGATAGTATACATAAGTGACCCCAAAAATTCTACCAGGGAACCTCTATAGCTGATAAACATCTTCGGTAATGTGGCAGGATACAAGATTAACTCAAAAAATCAGTAGCTCTCCTATATACAAATGATAAATGGGCTGAGAAAGAAATCATAGAAACATCACCCTTTAAAATAGCCACAAATAATATAAAATACCTTGGGGTAATTCTAACTAAGCAAGTGAAAGACCTGTATGATGAGAACTTTAAGTCTCTGAAGAAAGAAACTGAAGAAGATGTCAGAAAATGGAAAGATCTCCCACACTCATGGATAGGAAGGATTAACATAGTAAAACTGGCAATCTTACCAAAAGCAATCTACAGATTCAATGCAATCCCCATCAAAATCCCAACACAATTCTTCACAGACCCAGAAAGAACAATACTCAACTTCATTTGGAAAAACAAAAATCCCAGGGTAGCTAAAAGAATCCTGAACAACAAAACTACCTCTGGAAGCATCACCATCCCTGACATCAAGCTCTATTATAGAGCTATAGTAATAAAAACAGCTTGGTATTGGCATAAAAACCAACACGTGGACCAATGGAATTGAACTGAAGACCCTGACATTAATTCACACACCTATGATTTTTGACAAAGAAGCCAAAACTGTACAATGGAAAAAAAGAAAGCATCTTCAACAAATGGTGCTGGCATAACTGGATGTCAACTTATAGAAGACTGCAAATAGATCCATATCTATCGCCATGCACAAAACTCAAGTCCAAGTGGATCAAAAACCTCAATATAAAACCAGTTGCAATGAACCTGATAGAAGAGAAAGTAGGAAATAGTCTTGAATGCATTGGTACAGGAGACCACTTCCTAAATAGAACACCAGTAGCACAGACACTGAGAACAACAATTAATAAATGGGACCCCTTGAAACTGAGAAGCTTTTGTAGGGCAAAAGACACAATCAATAGGACAAAAGGACAGCCTACAGAATGGGAAAAGACCTTCACCAACCCCACATCTGACAGAGGGCTGATCTCTAAAATATATAAAGAACACAAGAAACTAGACATCAAAATAACAAATAATCCAATTAAAAAATGGGTTATAGAGCTAAACAGAGAATTCTCAAATGAAGAATTTCAAATGGCCAAAAGACATTTAAGGAATTGCTCAGCATCCTTAATTATCAGGGAGATGCAAATCAAAATGACTCTGAGATACCATCTTACACCTGTCAGAATGGCTAAGATCAAAAGCACTGCAGACAGCTTACTTTGGAGAGGATGTGGAGCAAGGGGAACACTTCTCCACTGCTGGTGGGAGTGCAAACTAATACAGCTACTTGGGAAATCAGTATGGAGGTTTCTCAGAAAATTGAGAATCAATCTTCCTCAAGACGCAGCTATACCACTCTAGGGCATATACCCAAGGAATGCTCAATCTTACCACAAGGACACATGCTCAACTATGTTCATAGCAGCATTATTCATAATAACCAGAACATGGAAACAACCTAGATGCCCCTCAACTAAAGAATGGATTCAGAAAATGTGGTACATATATACAATGGAGTACTACTCAGCAGAGAAAACCAATGACATCATGAGGTTTGCAGGCAAATGGATGGAATTAGAAAAAAATCATCCTGAGTGAGGTAACCCAGAATCAGAAGGACAATCATGGTATGTACCCACTCATAAGTAGATACTATACATAAAGTAAAGGGTAATCAAGTAACAACCCACAACTCCAGAGAAGCTAACTAACAAGGAAGACCCAAAGAGGGACACATGGACCATCCTGGGAAGGGGAAATAGATGAGATCTCCATGAGTAAACTGGGAGAAGTGGGGTGGGCAATGCAGGGTAGGGGATAGGTGATGAGAATATAAGGGAATGGGATGGTTGAGCTAGAACAGGGACGGAGGGGAAGATGCAATGAAAGAGATACCATGATAGAGAGAGACATCATGGGGATAGAGAGAAATCCAGTGCTGGGGAAATTGCCAGGAATCCCCAAGGATGACTCCAACCTGGGCTACTAGCAATAGTTGAGAGGGTGCCTGAACTAAATTGGCTTGCCCCAGAGATCAGACCGGTGAGTACTAATGTCTTAAGAAAATGTTGTATCTGATATCTAGCTTCTCAAACTACTAAGACCTGAAAAATCAGAAACAAGGCAATGAGGAACATTAATGACAAAGCTTGATAGACATCATAGAGCTGCCTCTCCCACCCTCTATGGGCTCCAAGATCCTTCCCTTCTTTCTCTTCTCCTTTTCCAATTTGCTAGGCCTTGCACTGAAATGTATCTTTAGGGACACAAGACAGCATTTCTATGTAGATGTAACTAACCGTCTTATTAAATAAGATACACAGAGCCAATTCAGAGAAGAAAGTCAAGAGGTCAGAGCTAAGAGCCTCACCCTTCCTGCTTCAGTGATCCTCTTCAGTCAAGAGAGCTCTCCGAAAGGGACCTACTTCCTGTGTGTATGTCTTTATATAGTCTAGCTGTTCTGCCTTCTCATTGGTTGTAAACCTAAACACATGACTGCCTTGTCACTGCCTCATCACTGCCTGTATGTACAGCCTTCCAGGTCCTTAAAGGTGTGCGCCACCACCGCCATGCACTTGCTATGGCTCTAATAGCTCTGACCCCCAGGCAACTTTATTAACATACAATTAAAATCACATTTCAGTACAAGTAAAATACCACCACATTTCTATAAGAGGGAGATTAAAGCCAGACTATATTAGCTGATTTTAAAATGCTCTAATCTTTACTAGTTATTTTCACCTAGGATCCAGAACTGCTTTTTCAAAACTATTGTGACTCCCTGTTAACTCTTGGATCTTCAGTGATGGGTAGCTTTGATATCAATAACTTATTTTTCAGTGTGGGCTTCCTATAAAAGTAATTGATTCATCCATGCTTCAAATCTAGGGATACACACACACACACACACACACACACACACACGCACGCACGCACGCACGCATTTATTGCTTAGTTGATAAATGGTTTAAAGCCAAGAATTAGCTCACTACATATTTCAGAATATATGAAAAAGGCATAAGACACTGTTCATGTCCTTTAGGCACAGAATTTTAAAGCATAGCTGGAATGCTTAATTGAAAAAATTTACTGGGTTTTATTTGTTATTCTTTATTATTCATTATTAAATGACTTTTATATATTCTTTGTAGGCAGACCCTGTACCTTAGACAGACTCCCCAGTAGCTCTTGGAGTATAGAATAAAGGAGAGAAATCATGGGAGAAGTATCTCATTCATACAATTGTACAGCTTTTGAGGAAAAAAGAGTTATAATCAATGCATTGCTGAACTCTTGTCTTCAGAGATGAAAAAAGAAGTAACTAAATTCGTAGCTCCATCAAATTCAGAACATGAGAAGTAGCAGAGCAAGGAGTCCTGCCAGTCCTCCTCCAATTCTTACTCTTCAAGACGGCCAATTTCAGGACACCCTTAGGAGCTTATTTTCTGGGTTTCTATAGCACTCAGACCAACTTCTATTACAATGGTTATAAATAATTATAATACAATATAACATTGTTAGCAAAATATTTTTTTTCATTCCCTGGATTTTGCTCCTTAAGAAATGAAAGTGTGTTTATCATATCTTTTTAGCCAATATCTTATTGCAAAAACTGGCACCAAATAGGCACTTGGTAAATATTCCTTAAATTATGCCAATAATATTGTGTCATTAAAAAAAAAAGCAAGAGCACTTGCCAAGTTCTCTAAAACTTACACATTATAATTTCCTTAAAAGTCAGCATTTTCGAAGGTTAAAAGTTTGCAGCAAAATGGGGAGACTGTAGTAGAGTGATACAGTGTTATCTCTATCCCTTTTATTACTGACACATAGAGATGGTAAGCTCATTGATATCTAGTCAATAGCTTTGAATGTACCTGTCTAAAGCAGAACAAAATAGCTTCATAAGCAATGAGAGGACGTGGCCATTGCATGAACACCTCTGTTATTACCAATTAGCAAACTGGTTTCCTGAAAGCGAGGATATTATATCAGAGACTGAAATGCTTTGCTGAAGCATGGGGAGGCCTCTTCCTCATGGTCAGCAACTCAGCAAAGGCGGCCTGCAATGTGTCACTGCTTCCTTCTTTAGTAAACATTTAATCATTTAAAACAAAAGCAATTAGACCTATTTTGGCAACATGCACACTCTCACTTCCACCATAGCAAAACCAGATTTATATCTTTACACAGACTTACTTATTGCCAAACATTATTTCATATAAAATCAGCCATGATCTTAATAAATATGAAATTATTTGGCCCCACAGGAAGAAAAACATCTGTTTTATTGGTAAAGTAATTTGTAGAAGACTCTATTTTAAAAAATTATGCTATCATACATTGATAACCTGTTGTTTACAAGATATGATGTTATGGGGAAGTTATGCCAAGTTTATTGGTTTAATAGTCTTAAGAATAATGAAGCTAAGTTCAAGTTCACTGCAATTATGCACACTTATCATATAATATGGTAGTTTATAAGAAATAATCATTGTGTCCATCTTACCTAGATAGACACATTAGTTGGAAATTGCAGCCAGGGCTGTCAATAAAAGTACTGTCAGGTTCCTCCACATGAAATTACCTCTCAAAACTCCATTTTTAATTAAGTTTAATTTTTTCCCTTCCCTCCCTTCATTACTTCCACATTTATTTATTTTTGCTTTGTTTGAATCAGTACAAAAATACATAATATAACATAAGCTGCTATGGAAGCCAAAGTAATGTAGTGTTATGGGCTTCAGCCCAAATTGTCCTAACTTGCACATGTGTTTGAACACTTGGTCATCAGTTGGTGGCACTGTTTGGAAGGCTGTGTCATCCTTCCACTGTAGGGTCTGAGTGGGAGGCATGGGGGCACTACTGGTGGGCCTTTGAATATCCAACATGTTTCTGGTTGTAGCCCATGTTTTCTGTCTCCTGGTCTGAGCCATGCAAATAGGCAATCCCGAATTCCTGTCCCATCAACTGAAATGCTGCTGCCACCACCATGATTTCCCTTTCAGGATGGAGAGAGGACCTCTGAAACCATAAGTCCAAGGTCATCCTTCTCCCTTAAGTCATTTATTACAGGTATTTCTGCCACAGAGACAAAAGTAACAGATGAAATTGGACACTCTATGTATTACTGATAGTGTGGGAAAGGTGTGAGGATTCATGACAGAGAAGAGACTCTACAGCTCAAGGTTCCTTTCTGTCATCCCACCTTTCACTTACAATCCTAAGCGGGGGGAAGAAGTCAATTTCTTTTCCTTTTGTCTTATTAGCATTGGAAGTTAATAATGTTTAAATTGAAATAACTCTCAAAGTGAAGGTTCACCAAGTGAGGATATTGACTGAAAGATAATGATGTTTACGGTCAGCAGAATTTGAACTGAAAATACAGAAAAGCAGAGGAGACTTCCCTTTCTTAAGGGTTCATCAAAATCATATGGTCCTGTTGAATCCCCTCCCCAATGTTTTCTTTCAGCAGTTTTATCTATAAGGGCTTTATCTTCCTACTAGAAAAATCTAGATCCACACCTGCAATTAATATTTGAAGAGTTCAGCTTGTTGTACAGGTTGTCTTCATGTGGTCTTCACAAGCACCTTCTATTGGGCCTGATGGCCCGAGTACCTGGAAAGGTCAAAGCAGAGCAGCTGAGGCCTACTGCTGACTGGTAGCACTGTCGTGTAGAGTAGTTCAGACAGGATGAAACCCATGCTCAAACTTGTGTCTACTTCTGCAGCAGCCTTCTGCTATTCCTCAGTACTATGGATATCGCTCTGTATGCTGTGAATGTGTTGCTCTGATTGGTTAATAAATAAAGTGCTGATTGGCCAGTAGCCAGGCAGGAAGTACAGGCGGGACAAGCAGAGAAGAGAATTCTGGGAAGAGAAAGGCAGAACAGGGAGACACTGCCAGCCGTCGCCATGAGAAGCAAGATGTAAAGATACCAGTAAGCCAGGAGCCACATGGCAAGGTATAGATTTATAGAAATGGGTTAATTTAAGCTATAAGAACTAGATAGCAAGAAGCCTGCCATGGCCATACAGTTTTAATTAATACAAGCCTCTGTATGTTTACATGGGTCCAAGCAGCTGCAGGACTGGAAAGTGAGAGAGATTTGTCCTGACCATGGGCCAGGTGGGACACAGGAAATCTTCAGCTATAGCTCAGTGGAATTTGGTATAAAAGGAGATGCCTAGTGTAGACTCTCTAGCACTTCAGGCCCTCCAGGGTGCACACTGTTATGTGGGTGTCTACACTTAAACTGCACAGCAGGATCTGGGGTTGTTTCTCATGTATAATGAAAGGTACTGTAAGTTCTTGAGCTGAGGAATGGCATGATCTGACTTGTGCTTTGAAAGCCTGACTCTGGCTACTGTGGATACAAAGTCAAATGAGCCACAGGATCTTTCCAGATAAGAAAGAAGCCAATTATGATTTCCTAGTTGATCCTCTCACTCTATGCTGACTTGGAAATTTTATATTTAGTAAGTGAAATGGATGACGGGAAGACAGAAAAATGACTTTTTGAGATTTGTTAAGCAAGAGTTTGCTTTTTAAAGTATGAGAAACAAAAATTCCTCAATCTTCTCCATGCTTAATTTATTTTAAAAACAGTTCTGATAATGGAGGAGAGACCAATAACACATACATCCTTCAGTCAACAACTGGGTATATTTTAAAATAAAACATCCTTAATATTCAAGAATCTGTACATTTATATCTGGGTTAATTGGTAGAATTAATAGCAAATTTAAATGCAGAAAATAAATTGATTGAATAAGGAAAAATTATCAAGATAGTTTATGATTTCCATGGAAAATTGAATTCCTAAAGATATATTTTAGCTCTGCTTATTCAGCTGTGAAGTTTTCTAATGATCTAAGGAGCCACTTGGGAGTAAAAGGAATAATAATAACAATAAAAACCAGCAAGATTTTGCAGAGGCTTGGTTACTTCCACAAAGATATCAAATCACTTACCTAAAGGCCCATAAATCAGGGAGTCTGCTAACTTCCTATATGACTGCTTTGAGAGAAATGTGTGAATAACAGGAAACTAGAAAAGAGAGAAAACATCCCTCAAACTAACAACTGCAAAATCACCACACACATCTTCTTCAGTCTAAAATTTGTTGCAACTTTTGCCGTGTGTGTGTGTGTGTGTGTGTGTGTGTGTGTGTGTGTGTGTGTGTGTGTGTATATATATATATATATATATATATCTTTGAGACCTGAGTAACAAGGCTGTGAATGCTCTGTGTGCAGTGTTTTGTGGCGATATTGTGTCTCCCAATGTATTTTGCACCCTAATCAACTTATCTGAGGTCAGAGAACAGAACAGCCATTAGATAGACATAGAGGCCAGAAAATGGTGGCACACACCTTTAATCCTATCACTTGGGAGGCAGAGATCCATCTGGATCTCTGTGACTTCAAGGCCAGGCGTGGTGGCACACACCTTTAATCCCAGGACTTGAGATCTCATGTCTTGCTTGGGAAAGAAACACACCTTTAATCCCAGGAAGTGATGGTGGGAAGCAGAAAGGTATATGCGATGCGAGGACCAGGAACTAGTGGCTTTTAAGCTTTTAGGCTTTTTAGCAGCAGTTCAGCTGAGATCCTCAAGGGCAAGGACTCAGAGGCTTTCAGTCTGAGGATTCGTGGAAACAGGATCGGCTGAGAAGTTGTTGAGGTGAGGTTGGCTGTGGCTTGTTCTGTCTCTCTGATCCTTCAGCTATCACCCTAATATCTGGCTCTGGGTTTTTTATTAATAAGATCTTTTAAGATTCATGTTACAGTGTTTGCATGTACTGAATAAACAGATTAACTAAATTCATATTATCAATGTAGATTCTAACACATAGCCAATCATATTTCGAGTACCAATCAGTAAATCTGTAAGTGTATGTTTTCAATCTTTGTCAACAGCAACTTGTCACAAAGGAAAAAGTAACCCATACATGTGAACACACACACATCAAACAAGCACAGATGACCAACATGGATACATCACTCTCTGTGTGTCCATTTTGTTAGTAGTTCTGTACATGAATTACGTAATTGAAACCTAAAATGTCATAACTATATCCAATGTACAGTTCAAAACAGGCTCTGAAAGATTGCCTTATGCTCTGGGGTCATATTTTAAATAAATGTTGTGTTAGTATTTACCAAATACTATTTTCCCAAGCCCATGATATTCTTAATATGACTTGAAGAGGCATGGATCCTGGAGAAAGACTGACGCTAGCCCACCTCACCTAAAACTCTCAGAAGAAAATCTCAAAACCATGTCTACTACCAGTATATCTATAGAAGTATCAGTATAGATGTATTTGAACTTTAATTTCTAGAATCATCTGAAAGCAAAAGAAAAGAAATATGAGAGCATTTTCTAAACTTTAAAGAACTGCACAAATGTGGACAGCTTTAAGAATGAAAACTTGGAGCTAGAATTCAGCAGACACACGTTCAACATCTGTATTCCGACCTTGATTTGTTCCTCACATACAGCTACTAAACCCATGTACAGAACCTAGCACATCCATTTTCCCCGTGGGGACAAAGCACCAAATGATAGTGTAATTGCCAAGGGAAAATTATTACGCTATTCTGAATTATTTCCTTCATAAATCCCAGACCAGTCAAGCAGGCTCTGTCACAAAAAACGACAGGGTTGCTGTACAGCAGTGAGAATCCTACACACAAGTGTCCCATAAATCCCTGAGCATCACAACCCTCCAAAGTCATTTTGAATCATGTGTGTAAATCAAGAGTAGGAAGCAAGGCTGGCAAGGTGTTGGTCAACACTGAGGAAAGAGCGAACATAAGATTTACTTGGTTATCAGTAAGCGAAATATGCTTAAATATTCCATCATCTGTCTCATGTACATTGCATGCCCCATGGGAAACATTTATTTTTTGGTCTTGAAAATTTTATAATACCACATGCATGAAAAAACAAAGCAGATTTTTTTTATTTAATAACAATTAATAGACTATCATCCTCATTTCCCTTCAACTAGCTAGCTGCCATTAGGCATAGTAAAGCATAGCAAAAAAAAAAAAAAAAAAAAAAAACAGTTTCAAGCAATATAAAATGACAGAAAAGGACAGGAGAGGATCCACCTCTGCTATGGGCCATGCATTTTCTCCTTCTGTAATCTTAGTAAAATATTCTGTACTTACAGAGAAATGAAATAGCTAATCTAACTCTTTATGACTTAAAGTGATATTTTCCCACCTCTCAGAATATTATGCTCTATTCCAAATTAGAGGTAAAAGCTACCCAGAGCCATTACAGATGAAATGTAGAAAGTAAAAAAAAAAAAATACCGTTTTATTACCAGTGAGACAGAAAAAAGGACTGCAAATATATAATCACTATATAGAAAGTGATATGTCTAGAGACAAAAATGCATGTGGCCACTTGCAGTCACCTTTAGATAAGCAGGCATGGCAATTATGTTTTTGGGTACTTTGTACTTATAACAGTTCCAATCAATAATCTGAAGAAATTAAGGACAAAACTAAACACATTGATAGAACCACAAGTATTGTAGGGTAAATGGCAGCGTCAAAATGATGGTAACAACTTATGTAAGAATTGCTACATACATAGAGTTTGAGCTGGACCTGAGAAGTTTCAGTTCATAGAATTAAAATACATCGAAATTATTTGAAATCTGCTGTTGGCTATGCATATTGTAACAACTGATATTTTTTGTTCTGTCCACTCCAAAATATTTTGTTTGGAACATTACTAAACAGGGGTTATGTGGGACCTTGGTGTTCAACTCTCTATGTTTCAACAGCAACTCCCAGGATTAGCAAACCAACATATATTAGTTGTGTAGAAATATTTAATTAATCCTGGATTCTGAGTCTAGAAACAGGCGACCTTAACTTTTCCTTGATTTTCTTTAATGTTGGCGATGTTCACATAAAACTTAGGAAAAATAATGATGATGATGTCCTAACTGCTTAATGATGATTAACAATTAGAGGGCATTAACAGTATAGATTTACTATGTTCCAACAGTGACACTCATTAATTTTAATAACAGCCCCATAGTTGAGCCTATTTTACTGCCTGAAAATTTACCCCTCATTACCACTTATAAGAAGTAATTTTCTAAAGTCGAAGCAACAATGAAAACACAAGACAACAATAAAAGATGTGCTAGCTACTTTGGAAAAACTATATATTTATAGTATTCCAAATTATGGCTCCAAACCCTATATGTTCATCTGTTTTACAAAAAAAAAAAGTATTTGTTTCAAAATTGTATCTTGCTAAAATTGTCACATACAAGTTCAATAATACTTTAATATGGATAAAAAAGATAAATAATTATATGACAATTCTAGGATCTTTAAAGTAAATTCCACTGTTGCTCAGTGTGTAATGCTCGTAGAACAATCATTTTCAGGAACAGAAAAAAAAAACATTACATATTGGGTACCAGAAATTTAGGATAAAATATGCCAAAATAAGAAAGTATTTCTAATGTTGTTTATTCTTTGATGGTTTCATATGTGTAGATGATGCATTAATTCATACAGCCTTCCCACTCTCTGTAACCCTCTCTTACCTCTTCTTCCTCCTCTTCCTCCTGGATTTCATTAGTCCATTTTACCTTCTACTTTCATAGCTTTCAAAAACCTTTTTAAATCCCACTAAACTCAATGATGGTTTCTTTCACGACCCTAGATGGGGCTTGTTTACTGGAGCATGGACAACTGACCAGTGGCTACACCACTGGAGAAAATGACTTCCTATCACCTTTAACTGCAATGGAAATGGGGGTTCCCCAACCCTAATATATTGGTGCTCTCTGCCTTTTTACACTGGGCAACAGTTCATGCAAAAGCTAACCAAGGGTCAAAGTACTTCAAATCAGAGAAAATTGAGTACCCAACCCCAATGGTCATTGACCTCACCTCTGTCAAGGTGTGGGAACACTAGAGAAGAGAAGGCAGAAGGAATGTTAGAGCTAGAGGATGGGAGCAGGGTTGTGCAACACCATCTCCTGGACATGCCATGCCCTTTCACTCATGAACTCACAGCAGCTATGGTAACTCACGTAATACCTGTGCAAGATGGGGCTCTTCATAATTCCATCACGGAAATGTACTTTTAAAATGGATTGTTTTGATAAAGTAGCTAAAGAAAACTGGTTATGTTCCACCTGGCTTAAAATGAGCTTCAAGAATTTATGCCTTGACCCTACATCAAAAGGAACGTCCTTTCCATTAAATCAGACTGGCCTTAGACCATTTCCTAAGGATTCCTCTGTTCCAAGTTCTTCTGCAGGCTTTCTTCAAACCGTTCCTTCATAGAAGCCACATTTCTTTATTTTAATTCATTTAAATGTAAATTGCATGGATGGGTATTTTAATTTTTTGCATAGGGTAAATTTCTGCCACAATTGTGATTCCTAACCCTTTTTCTCTTGTGGCAGTTCACTTTGGGTGCAGGTCTTTCGTTCCTGGTTGGTTTCATCACCATTCACATTTGAAGCAGAGAGTGCTGTACGATACAAGTCGCCATTGATGGAGCACAGCTAGGGAGCAGTTGTGGTAAATAGATTGGAGCAGAAGCAGTTTCCATTTAGGGTTGTTATTTCAGATCTGGTTCTGATCAAATCAGTAGTTCCATCTGTTTAGGGGCATATTTCTTCTCCATACTCTCATTTCGGATAGGCAACCAAGTGGTGTGATTCACAGTTGAACCCTATGTATCGCAGGTTCTCGTTGTGGTGATTTAGCATGTAATTGCTTCTTCCAGCTGCCTCAATTTATGGTTGCCAAACCAATTGCCACATATGTATCTTCCAGCCCACCACTCACACCCTCTGCTTCCCGCAAAAAATAAAGGTTTACAAGTCTTCGGTAACTGGTTTGAATTTGTTTCCCGATGTTCCATGTGGAGAAAGACGCAGCAATGTCAATCAGTATGCCTCCTGATGTCAATATTCTAAGTGAGGCAGCCCCCTTAGTGGTGTGGCTTATGATATTGCAGGGTACTATGCCCTATAGAAGATCTGCCGCTGCTTTCATCTGATCACAGAATATGCCTGTGCATTGATTCATAACTGACTGGATTTGCCATTATGTGTTTTTGTGACTTGGCATCATGTCTATCTTTAAACTGCATTTATACACATACAGAGTTGTGGTTTTTTTTTTATCTCTATTGTCTTCTTTTTTTAATGGAGTCGGGAGAGTGTTACTGCTATTTGCAGTAGGTATTGGGGAATTAGAGGAAAATAAATATGTATGTTTCACTGTATTCAAATAAATATCTGTAAAGAAACAATGGAAAAATAATTGGTCCTGCTAACATGATTTTGAGAGGGCTGCTGGCACCAGCACCCTCCTGCAAATATTGCTCAGGGCACATTCCGATGTTATCTGTAGATTACTCTGCTTATGCTTCAGCACATCTGTCTCTGCATGTCATTGAAATTAGGCACCACTGTTGTCAGTGATGTACATCTTAGGAAAGCAGGCAGATGTGAAGCAAATCTTTTTCAGACTGGCATATTAAAATTGCATATATGTTCCTCTATACCTTAACTCCTTCTGCCTTTCTGTAACTGAGACAATTCCAATTTGACCAAAACGGCTATATATTCAAAATAACAGCCCCGAGTCAGGCACAATAGCACACATCTGTCATCTCACCACGCAGGAGGCTGAGACAGGAGGATTACGTTAGTTTAAGGCTAGCCCTGGCTATATAGCAAGACTCTGTCTTAAGAAAACCTTTTAAAAGTCATAGGTAATTTTTGATGTATTTAAGCACACACATGTGTGTATACACACACACACACACACACACACACACTCTCAGCACACACATGTGTATACACAAACACACATACACACACACACACACACACACACACACACACACACACACACACACACACACTCACCAGAAGAAAAGCATAGCTAATTACTAAATATATAACATTAAAGAAGACATTTATTTATGTCTTCCTTTTCTTGCTACAATTCTAGGCATGATAAACAATTGTGAAAGAGTGCTTAAAGTTAGTTAATTTTATTTGGTTACATACCTATTTAATAACTATCTGAGATACATAGTATTTTTAAGAACACTGTATTTTAAGGGGGGAAAAGAGAGATTACAAGGTTCCTTTCCTTTTCCCTCCTCCGTTATGGCATTATATAAGGAAAAATATCCTGGAACATATGTGACTTTGAAGAAGAAGCCCCACATAAAATTTCTATTTTAGACATTTTAAAAAGTCTCATGCTATTTCTATTTTGGAATATAAATGTAGACATATAATATATAACTTTATCTTAACATTTTCTAAGCAAAATACAAGTTGCTTTTGACTAACAATATAATACAAAAAGTCCACAAAATTGCTAATGGTTGTTCACAAGGAAACAAAAAAAATGATACAATAGTCTAAGCTTGGATCCAACACCCAGAGACTCCAGGGTCTTCCAGGTAAAGGAGTCTCATTGGAAAGACATCTGCATGTCCACATTGCTTGTGAGATCTTCACAAAGCAGGACACAGTCCACAGGGGGACAGAGCTTTTCTTTCCTATAGTGCAGTCTTCAGAGGGACTGCTCCTTTCTTTCCCATAGTGCAGTCTCATTAGTGACATAATTCAGAGAAATATGCTTTAAAGGAAGATCACATAAAAAAGTGAAGCTGGTTGGCAAAAAGAACTTTTGAGAATGGCCTTTCTACTTTGGTAAGTCACTCTAAAGTTCCAGTTTGTATATTTCCCCTCGATCTAGACCCGAGATTCTCAGTGTGTGGGGTCTCAACCCCTATGGGACTCCCATATCACACATCCTGCATATCAGACATTTACGTTATGATTGATAACAATAGCAAAATTGCAGTTATGAAGTAGCAACGAAAATAGTTTTATCGTTGTGGGGGGTCACCACATGAGGAACTGTATTATAGGGTCGCAGCACTAGGAAGGTTGAGAACTACTGCTCTAGACATTTAAAATCAGAGAATGTATGTACTTTAGTCTACATTTTAGAACAAATTGTCATAATTACTTTTAATGTAAATTTAATAATTTCTCATATCAATTTTGACATGTTTTTATCTTTGCTATGTATCTCTATTAAAGCCATTTTATTTTGGGAACTCTTTGAAAATTACTCCTGCAACACTAAGGTCTGCTAAGGTGTTTTAGCAACTATTGATACCACCTAACACTGAGTATGAACAATACCACAACATGCACAAGAGGTTTTTTTTCCTACATTCATCTTTAAACACCTTCTTAAAGACTCATTTGCCATTTTCTCTTTCATAATCATCAGGAAACTGTCAGTATTCTGCTAAAAATACACATGCCTTTATTGTTAATTTTTGTTTTTTTTCCTTTGTTTTGTTTTTGCTTTTTGGTTTATATTTATCTGTGTGTATATGTATATGTGCGGGGGGAGGATGTAGGGATGTGTATGTTGAATATTCACACATGCAGGCCACAGCTCAGATGTAGAGCTCAGAAGAACAACTTCGGTGATGAGGTTCTCTCCTTTTATCATGTGCATTGCAGGGATCAAACGTAGATCATGAGGCTTTGAAGCAAGCGAATTTATCTACTGAGCCATTTTGCCAGCCCATATATTTGTTTTTGAACTACCTAACATGTATAGTAAATAAACACCACCCCTATTTGACATATTTTACTAGAAAACCTTCTGAAACTATATTTTTCAAATTTAAGATATTACAGTATATTCTATAAAATTTTGTAAAACTAGTAAGAAAATGGTAAGAAGATTCATATAACCATCAACTTGATGAAATCCAAATATTTCTACCATATAAAATTTAATAAAAATCCCGAGGGAAAAAGTTTTGTTTAAAGATAGATTGCTCTCAAAAATCACAACAATGTGTTTATGCAGAGATGTGTGTATCACTTTCAGCCACTTGCCAGGAATTTTAAATATAATGTTAGCGAGTAACTTTTATATTTAAGATTTTATGATATATTTTAAAGGCCTAATAGGTTATGATGACATTTCCAATCAAAGGAAAGCTAAAAAGAACTCATTATAGAGAAATAAGAATAAAGTTTAAAACTGGAGTCAACTAGGACATTAAAATGAACTCACATTAAAATTTGATTATATACTTCCAATAAAATCCATCCTCAGTCATTTGCTTAAAAGTGAAGTGAAGTTAATGTAAAGAGAGGATTCTTTTATTCTGTGTTTTCCAGGCCTGGACTGTCAGCTCAGTGTCTTATAGCTCCTTAATAGCACGATTAAGACTATTGACTGCAGTGACTGTCACACAATCACAGGAGAGATCAGGATTGCCTTGGTCCTGGGGCCATCTTGAAGATTTCAACTTCCCTTTTTTGTTAAACATTCAAAATAGAAAACCTCTTTTGCAAATGCAATTTTATTACTATTTGTAAATGGCTAGGGTGAGAATGAAAGAGACTATTGTAACATGATCCTAATTAGTCATAATAATAAAAACCTGGAGGAGTCAAATACCTAAACTAAAGCTGAAAGATCAGAGAAGCAAAGGAGCACCTCTGACCTCTCCAACTCCTCTGACTGTTAAGGGCTGAACTCCTGTCTCTGTCCTGCCATATCACTTCCTGTGTCCAGTCTGTACAGACCTCCAGATATCTATGGTTAACTAGTGGCTAGCTCCACACTCTGATCCTCAGGCAAGCTTTATTTGTCAGAATACAAACAAAATATCACAATAGACTATTGATTTGTTTCGAGTCATGTTGTTTTGTTTGTTTGTTTTTTGTTTTTTTTCTATATTTTGTAATTAAGACAAACATTTGTGTCTAATTTCAGACTGAATGATCTGAATCTCTATACTTTTTAAAGCTAAAAAGATAATAAAACAATTAATTAAATAATATTTAAATAAATACTTCATAAACTTCCTTTTATCTAGGGTCTAAAATAATACAAAAAGTGAAATGAAGGACTTCAGTTCCAAAAATTAATTATTCTAGAAAACACATATTCTGACTAAGAAATTTACTCATCTTGAAGAGCATCTTGATAATTTGTTTCAAAATATAGAAACATATTTACGTTGATAAGGACAGCAATCAAAATTCTAATATATGTCTTAGTGAACAATTAAAATAATAAAACTGAGCACAGAAATGCTTTTATCCATATTCATAAATGTTACTAAATTTCAGAAGGGACAAAATTATTTCATGATGTGCAATTAATTATAAAATATGAGCTGAATTTCAACCAATCCCTAGCTAAGTGACTCCAAAGATCATATTACTTTGTGCTTGCTCTTACACCTGTAATCTGAGAGGTTTAATTTCACTGATAACTTCTTTATTCTGATAATGATAATAATATCCAGAAAAGGGGATAATGTTGCACTTTCAGAAAGGACCTAAGTGCACTTTCTGCTTCCTGATAGCTGGTATGGTGACAGAGACGAACATGTGGGAAAACCTGCAGCTTTTCTGTCCTGGAAACCAAGACCAAAGCTTGGATAACATATGCACAGAAGAGTAAGGTGCCCACAAAAGAGAAAGAGAGGGAGGAGCATCCCTTTTGTGAACTGCATCTTCTGTAACTGGTCCCTCCCTATAACGCTTACATGGTGAAATAAGTAATAAGATATAATGTAATAATTAATAGGGTAGAAATTAAGAAGTAAACTGAAGGAAAAATAATACTAATAAAATTATACAACACTAACAAAAACCGTAGAACTAAGTCTATCTGAATCGAGATTACATTAAATATTAAGAGGCTAAATAATAATTGAAAAGCAGACATCATTCAGAATAAAAAATGTGGAGTTATCTGCAAAATGAGTAAATTTTAGTATAAAGACAGTGAACTATTCAAAGTAGATATTAAGTGAAGTGCCATGCAAAAGGGTAAGATAAGAAGACTAGAGCAACTATATTAATGTGGAACAAATAGACTTCACAATGTAATGTACTATCATAAAGAGGGATGACTCGTAATAACAATAAAAGTAAGCCGGGAGGTGGTGGCACACGCCTTTAATCCCAGCACTCGGGAGGCAGAGCCAGGCGGATCTCTGTGAGTTCGAGGCCAGCCTGGACTACCAAGTAAGTTCCAGGAACGGCGCAAAGCTACACAGAGAAACCCTGTCTCAAAAAACCAAACAAAAAACAAAAAACAAAAAAACAAAAAAGTATTAATTACTTAGGGAGAAAGATCAAGCAAACATTTTATTTACCCAAAAGTTAAAATAGCTAAAGCAAATATTGATATAATCAGAATGAATAGTTTTCTAATAATTATAACCATTGTCCCATCAGATTAAAACACTAATCCAAAATCAGGAAAGCTCTAGGAATGTATAGCACATTCAAACTTCCTCAATTTAATGCACCTAACAAGAAAAGAACACACATTCTCAAACAGATTCTGGCTGGGATAGAGACAGGTCTGAGGCATAAAACAAGATGAAGATTTGAGCTTGGAAAGATATAGAGTACATTCTCTAACCATAATGGAATTTAGAAGTGTGAATACCCAGGAAGGTATAAAGTAAATAGACTTTAGATAGGTAGGTAGGTAGGTAGGTAGGTAGGTAGGTAGATAGATGATAGATAGATAGATAGATAGATAGATAGATAGATAGATAGATAGACAGATAGATAGATAGACAGATAGATAGACAGATAGATAGAGGATACTTATGAATATTTGCTGTAACGTAGACCTCAAATGACTACTCAAAGTCCTCATTTAATTCTAATAATATATTGTCACACATAACCATTTAGCAATGCCTTTTGGGGTAAACAAATCACACTTAAGGGCAGGCCCCATATTCAGCTGTACATAACCAACACAAAACAAACTCAGTGGTAATTTTTTGTGATTTTTTTTGCCTCATTTTGCTTTGTTTGGGAATTTTTTACTCTAATAATTTTTGCTTATTTATTGTGGTTTTGATTGTGTGTTTTTAACAGTGTGGGAGGTGTGTCTGTGTGTGCATGCAAGTGTATGTGTGTATGTATGTGTGTGTGTATGTATGCATGCTTATGTGCTTTTCTCGTCCTTTTTTTAAAGTATTATTATTATCATTATTAATATTACTATTATTGTCTATTTTCTCAAGAGAGAGGTGTGCAGTTGACTGGGAGAGTTGGAGAGAATATAGAAGAGGGAGAGGAAATTTTGATCAGAATATATTGTCTGAAAAAGTTATTTCCAATAAAAACAGGTAGATATAGCCAAAATAAATTATTTCCTAAAATGTTTGCCATCTCACACATCTTAGTTTCAAAATAGTTTCCTAATGAATCTATCAAATGCACAGGAAAGATATGACACCAGTTACACAAATACATTTGTAAACTCAAGGAAAAGCACCTTTCATTTAATCCTGTTAAAAGTTTCATTTTGACTTCAACAAAAACTATAAAGAAATATAAAATAAAAAACAATATTCCTTAAGAATCTACTTGGGAAACTTTAAAATATATTACCAAATCAAATTAAGCTGTATTTATTGCTTTATTTTAATTTTATTTTACAATTTTATAAAGTTTTACTTTATAGCTTAGCACTCGACTGCCTCTACTTCCAAAAACTGGGATTATAAGAATATGCCACACCCTTCTAAGTGTAGTATGTCATTATAACAGGAATGCGATTTTGGTTTAACACACAAGGATCAGTAAATATAACTTACCAGGTGAATTATATCATTATTTTAATAGATATGTAAAAGTGATTTGATAATCCTCAGCATCTATTTGTGGCTATAATCTTTCAGCAAATGGAAAACAGGAAGGAATTTCCCTAATATTTAGAGTGTCCAAATGAATTTAATGTCATTCTCAATAGTTGCAAACTTAATATTTCTACTCAGGATCTCAAATATGGCTAAATGTCAGCAATTCCTACTTCTTTAATTTTGCCTTAAAGGTCCTATTCAGTTCAATAGAGAAGAAAATGAAATAAAATGTCTATTGTTAGAAAGCAATAAATAAAATTATGGTTATTTCACACAATTTTAGGAAGTTATGAGAACACCCTAGAGATTATAAAATAATAAGTTAGTGAATTTAGCAAAGTCGCAAAATCTCATGAGTTTCTATGTAATGGTGGGAGCCTACATTACACTAACAGAACATCCAATATTTCAGATCTACAGACAATAAGGCTCCTGTTGTAACCACTTACTTCTACCTCTGCTGCATAAATGTCATCAGAGCCAATATAAAAATTAATGGTCATGGATATTTTCCCAAAATCACTTTGTTTATAAAATCTAATAGATCTTGTTTTCAATCCCAGATATATTTGGTCACAAATTACACAAATTAAATATTTAGTTTAAAATGAATACTGAGCCAATTTATAAATATGTGTTAATCCCAGAACTCTGAAGATAAAGGTATGAGTTCAAGACCAGTGTAGGCTACACTTTAAGAGCATTTGAAAAACAGAGCAAAACAAAGGAAAAGGAAGTTTTGAGATGCATCTCAATGACAGTATATTTGTCAGTATAAAAGCATGTGCAAAGCCCTGGTTTCAATTCTCAGCACTGTGCAATTAATTTAAATGGCACAACATTCATAAAAAGTTGCTTCATTTTTTAATAATACATAATTAGAAGAGATTGGCAAGACTTTATGATAAAGGTATAAACATAGTAATAGGAAATGTAAGTTGAAACACTTATGCAAGTAATGAGATGTGTGCCACATCATGGATGTTATTAAAATGACAATATTTTTCCAAATTGATTTACAGTCTCAAAGCAATCTCAACCAAAATCCTAAAAGACTTTAAGATACTGTGATATTGGCATAATGATAGATGCATACAATACAGCAGTTTATAGAGTCAAAAAATAGATTCACAATTTATATGATCCATTGATTTTTACGAAGTTGCTGTAGAAAGTCAATGGAAAAAGAAAGTTTTACTCCTGAAATTTTCACAGAGAAAATTTACATGGAAAGGAATAACCCTAACTTTTACCCTATAACCAAGACAAAATTAACTAAATAAGCATCATGGTCTTGCACAGGAACATCAATATGATCAAGATGATCAGGCTTCTGGAAGAAAAAGAGATGAGAAACTCTGCAATCCTGTGTTTGGTATAGATAACTTTAGTAGGACATAACAAGCCCCAACCAACCACAATCCAAAAAATGTAAATGTGACATCATCAACATCAAACACATTCAATATTGAAAAAAAGAAAACAAAAAGAATAAGTTTTCAAATTAGGAGGAAACTTTTCCAATAATATATCTCACAACTGGTCATATTTGGGGGAATTTAAAGGAACCATGTGCTTTAAAAGTATCATAATGTAAATTTTAAGTACTGACAAAGTTTAAAGCAGGTCAATTTTTCTCTGCAAATGTGGATAAATAACAAATGTATATTTGGAGGGTCTCAAAATTGTAGATCATCAAAGAATGCTAATCTAATCAGTCATAATAAGATGTCCTTGATACCCAATAAAATAATAACTATTGAAAAGATTCACAATAACAAGTGTTGTCAAGGACAGAAGACAACCAGAATTGATGAACTTGAACTTTGGAATGCAAAATGGTTCAACCATCTATAAAAGCAGTATGGTCACACATTTACCATAAAATCCAGCAATATATACTCCTCTAGGTGGTCACTGAAAGGAAACATATATTCACATCAAAATGCATGTGCAAATCTCCATAGCATCATTATTTATAATGTTACAAAACTGAAGCAAGCCAGTATACACCAGATACTGAAAAATAAGCCATGATATATTCATGAGATAATAAAAGTCCAACTTTTTGGATAAATTTCACAAATATGGATGTGCATGAAAGTCAAACATAAGTCCATTTATTATCAGCACTATGAATCTATTCATACAAATCTTACCAAAAAGACCCAAAAACAATAATAGCAATTGAATTAATTGTTGCCTAAGGTTAGAACGAGGAAAGGACTTTGGAAAGTGGGAATAAAAAACATGTTAAAGTAACTATTTTATATTTCAACTCTGGGGACAATTACACATATATCTATTATATAATTATATATATAATTATTTATATTGATTTATTTTGTTGAACACAATGAAATAATTTTTAAAGTTTTAAAATTCATTTTAGATTTATTTTATTTATGAATGTTTTGCCTGCATATGTCTGTGCACCATATGCATATCTGGTACCTATGAAGAAAAAAAGAGGGCATCAGATCCATGGAACTGGAGTTACAGATAGTTGTGTGCTAGGAAACAAACCCAGGTCCTCTGCAAGAGCAACAAGTACCCTTGGCCCTCTTTCCAGCCTCTAAAGATTGCTTTTAGAAAATAACAACAATTGAAGAAAAACAGCTATGGATATGAAAGACAACAAGAGGAGAACATGAGAGGGTGTTGAGGAAGGAAAAAATGAGGGGAAGTGATATAATTATATTATAATCACTATGTAAAACGTACAAAAATGTTAGCATTCTAATTTAATGATCCTTGGATTTTCAGAACAGCATTATCCCTGCCTAATATGTTGTTCAGGGAATCCATACAGAGACTCTCCAAATAACACAAGCTCTTGCCATTGCTCTTCTTTGCCCATCATATCTGTATAAGATCCTCTTGTTGAAGGGCCACGCACCTAGGCTGCACAAGACAGAAAAAGAAAGCTGGTACTGAGTTGGAAGCTCCCTCAGTGATGACTAGCTATCATAGAAGATGTAACGTAGGATTTTGGAGGAGAAGAACCATCAATGATCTTAACCACCTGTGAACGTTATTAACTGCAATGTCTCCTTGTTGGGCAAGATGTGGCCATGGGTGCTAGAGTGGCAGGACAGTTAAGGGGGCTTCTCCCAAGGGAGGGAACTCAGTCAAAAACCTATAGCCAAGGAGGTCTTAAGCTCTAAGTGGTAGTTTACTGTTGTCGGGCAGATAAACTGAAATGACTTCAAATTGTTTTTTAAATATTTATGCTTATATACATAAACAAATGCTACTTTCACCCTGAATTAAAGAAACTTCTATTTTCAGGGAATGGTGGTGAATACAGAGAGTCATGGCTGCTGAGAGTAAGTGATAGTTGAGAGCTCCCTCTATACAGGACATTTATACCACCCTGGCTAAGACTCAAGAAATATGGTAGAAGATGGAACAGAAAGAATGTAAAAGCAAGAAATAGGGAAAAGGGCTGTGAAATGCTATTTTCTGGGCATGACATAAGTCATTACAAGCATGATCCCACAGCAGAGAAGGTGACCTCCATTGCTACAAGACCAAGCCTGTGATTAGTGAGTCATAGATTAAGGAAGGGCTCCTAGTATCCAACCCTTCCCTAATGAACTATACATAGACTATGAGTGCATTCTGAGGAGGATGTCATCATTGTCTTCTATTGTGTACCCACTGAGAGGCTGAGAGCCAAGGGACAGTTCCACACCCATTATCACACAAACAATCTCAGTTAAACTCAGTTCACAAAACAAAGCAAAAAGATGTGAATTTGACAGAGGAACTTGTAAGGAAAGTAACTGAGGTTGACAGTATTGGTAGAAAATGCAAGAGAATGAGAAGTTACAGTAACCAGAATACACACTAGACATGTGTGTTAAATTCTCAATCAAATTTAAGAAAAAATATTATTAAAATTATAAAATTCTAGAGATAGAAAAGTAAAATTAAAATGATGATACAAATACCCATCATGTGGGCCAAGAAGATAAAATAAGCGGATTCCATGATATATAGTTGTTTTGAAAAGGATTTCAATCTCGAAAAGTTTGTATTGCTATTACCAGATAATGAACATCTTTTTGAAAGCATATTTCTGCATGAAATTTGTGAATCTCTGCCACTCAGATGCTGTAGGACGTCTTTGTTCCTCCCCAAGACCACAGCCATATCATAATCAAAGCATATTTACCCTAGCTGCCCTCATAACCAGGCTCCCTGTTTATATGGGTGTTCCCTCAGTGTTCCCTAGCCATTGCCAGATCAGTCTTTGGGAAAAAGGAATATGTTTCTTCATATTTCTGTTGAATAGTTTTTCATGCCACAGAAAAGCACCACTTGTCACAATAGTGTGAACGACCTTCCCTTATCAGTACCCTTTTATTTACCAAAATCATCTGTTTTCTCCACTCCTTTTGGTCATTCCATTAAAACTATATGTACCTGATCTGATTTTGCTGAGTCATGCCAAGCATCCATCCTTAGTACATCTGCACTCATTGATCCTCTTTCTGGAAAGTTCCATTCAGATAACCCCTTATCGCTCTTTTCTCATTGATCATGAAATATATGGTAGAAAATGATGGATCCGTTAACCCTCATACTTACAATAAGCTACTGGTCTGTATGTAATCTTTATTCTTCCTGCTTTATGGTTTTCCTCTACAATTATCACCGTTTGACCTGTGCTTATATGCTTGATAAATTTATTTAAACACTCTCTCAACTAAACTGAGATAATGGCTGTTGTAAGTTCTTGTTAGGTATTCTAGTGCCCACACCAGCATATGGTACAAAGTAGATATCTTTCTGAGTAAATGTCATTGTGAATAGGTCATTTGAGATTACTATTTTGTCCTATTCAAACTTTACATTTGAATGACTATGTATTTCAATAGGTGTATTTCAATCTTTTATATATCAGAAAGGTGCTGCCTACCAATTTTGTATTACAGAATTTGTCGTTTCTAAATTATTCTTAGTAATGAGCACCAAAATTAAAATAACCCCCAACTCATTAAAGACATCATGATGTACTCCTCAAGCATCTCACTATTTCTCCAGGGCCTGTTTGTTAAAGATGCACTCAAACCACTTAACCTGTAGAGGATAAAGAGAGGACCATTTGTTTTACTATCATGTACATACTTTAAAAGCCGATTAGCTTATCAACGGTGAAAAATGGACGCCATGCAATGATAGCACTTACAAAGCAAGTAAATAAATATTGAGACAGTGTCTCACCAGCTTCTATACTTATAGTGATAAAAATTCAAGCCAACGAAGAAGAAATATGTATTTTTCTCTACCTCACTTCTAACTTGACATACTGTTGAAGTAAGTGAATGTTTGAGAATGCTTATAGCACTTGAATTTTATATTGTTAGATATGATTTATATAATTCAATGGTGTAATTCTTGCCTCTCAGTATCTTCCTTGTAGGAAGAAAATTGAATTTATTTCAATGAAATATCAAGTTATGATCCTCCAGCTTTTAAAAATGACAAAATAATCTTTCTGAGGCCAAATATAGTGATTTCATCATAACATTAAATGAATATGATGGCTCTATGTACCCCACCCACTTACCTTCAGACACATGTATGTATCATCAATCCATCATCTAGTGATATCATCTACCTGTCAACAAACTATTAGTGTTCATAAAATGCATTGAAATAGCCTATATATCATTTTCATATGCAATGAAATATAAAATGTATATAGATTTCACAACTTCCTACACATCTATGAATAACTGATAATTCATCAATACCAATAGACAACAGAATATAATTCATAAGAAGTTGAAACAGGAAAGCTAGGAAGAAAAACTATATGTTTTGCCATCATGATCTCGATGTCCCTTGCTTATAGAATCCCTCCTCTCTCTCATCAATTGGACTCCTGGAGCTCAGCCTGGTGCCCAGCCACGGATCTCTGTATCTGCTTCCATCAGTCAGTGGATGAAGGTTCTATGATGACAGTTAGGGTATTCACTAATCTAATTACCAGAGTAGACCAGTTCAGGCACCCTCTTGATTATTGCTAGTAGTCTACGGTGGATTCCTTGGAACTTCCCTAGCACCCTGTCTCCCTATTCCCATGATGTCTTCATTTATCATGGTATCTCACTCTGTCCCTGTTCCAGCTCCAAACTTCCATTTCCTCATGTTCTCATCCCCTATTCCTTGCCCTCCATTATCCCTCCTTACCCCTAGTTTGCTCATGTAGATCATGATGGGAAAATGTACAGAGACAGTCAGCCAAACTAGTGGAAACCCATGAACTGTGGACCAATAGCTGTGGAGATCCCATGGGACTGGACTAGGCCCTCTGGATATACGAGATAGCTGTTTAGGTTGAACTATTTGGGAGGCCCCCAGGCAGGAGGATCGGGATCCATCCCTGGTGCATTAGCTGCTTTTTGGAGCCCAGTGTCTAAGGTGTGACGTTGTTCAGCCTTAGTGCAGCGGGGAGGAGCTTGGATCTGCCTCAACTGAATGTAACAGGCTCTACTGACTCCCCATGGGAGACCTTGCCTTAGAGGAGGTGGGAATGGGGGTGGTTTGGAGGGGAAGGCTGAGGAGTAGGAGGAAGGAAGGGAATCTGTGGTTGCTATGTAAAATGAATAGAAAATTTCTTAATAATAAAAATTTTAAAACAAAGTAGGAGGACAGGGAAATGCATAACAAAACCTACTAGGAGTAAGTTATGAATTATTGAAATAATCAGATATCTACTTATAAATAAATCTAGTATGGAGACATAAAAAAAACTCTTAAAAGACAGAACTTTAAAAGTATAATAAATCAAGTAACTAATGACATAATTATTCTGCATAATAATTATATTTTATAATAATTTTAGTTGCACTATCTGTGGAAAGAGTGTAAATGTTAGTTTCAGTGGGATGCCTTAGATAGCAGTCATGGCTTCCCATTAGCTTTGAAAATTAAAGCCCCTTATGCCTCAACACTGAGAATATAAAACCAACTAATTATCACCTTGAATCCTATTTTATGATTTTGTAGCATTTCAACGAACTTTGCCCTAATTTGAAGTGTGCTTAAGTGAAGATCCACTGATAAACTCTCTGACATTCACTCCTGGTTCTCTTTGGACCTTTGTCAAATGGGGACTTCTAGACTAGCATTTTCTTTCTTACTTTATATTCTCTTTTTTCCTTTTCATGTTAAGACTTCTACTTGTTGACTTGAAGAATGGAAAATGAACTTCTGTTTAATTCTGACCCTAATTAGGCAAAGAGTTGAGCAATCTGAAGTTTCTAGTTCTCTCCCTTGGAGGCGTGAACTGATGGGGCTCAAGCATTACAAGATTAGCGGGGAGTTTGCAATCTGTAACTCCCTTGTGTTCTGATTCCAAATGGCCCAGCACGAGTTCTTAGATTCTGGATTGGCTGATCTCACAGCTTTAAATTATATTAAACAGCTTTAGCATAATTGTTTTAGGTTTTACTAATCTGATGTTTTCTTACATCCAAACCCACTAGGGCTTCTTCACTGGTATTATACTTCATGTGAGGACATCCAAATATTTCATACAGAAGAGCTCAAATCATATGAAATTATAGAAGAACATCATGGATTTCAAAACATTTTCCAGGGATTTGAGAACTGACCCATAAGCAAAGGTATGTGTGTATGTTTTCCACTTTACAAAACTTTGGAACTATTTTTTCATCCTTTTTCTTTCCTCCCATCACCACCTTTTCATAAAAAATAATGGAAAACACTTCCTTTTCACTACTTTTATTATGGAAGCATTTCTACATTATGCTAAAAATCCAGTTGATGGTAATTTGATCTGATGAGTTCTAGAGGAATACTATAAACAGCTTTTGATGTTATTTTTGTCAGTTTGGCATGCTTCGTAAGAAAGATAATTATGCAAAAGTTCTCTATGCACATCTGGATATAGTATAAAACACAATTCAGAGCAGTAAATGGTCACCCAAACTTTAATCTCATATTAATACCATTTGTAAAATGGATAGAGAAATGAGGGCATTTCAAGATCAGCAGGAGCTAAGGCAATTCATGACCATCAAGCTGGGACTACAGAGAGAAGTTAAAGAAGTACTGTGGACAGAAAATTAAGAAGAAAGAGAGTCTTAATCATGAGAGCACATGACAGAATGAATTCAATGGAAAACATAAACAAAGGAGACATAGGCAGGGATCCATGAAGTCCAACAGAGCAAACAGCTGAGTCTCAAAAGCTTATAGGGGAGAAGAAAAGAAAAAGAACCAACAATATTCCAATCAAGTGGTAAAAACAACCATCAAACCAATAGGAATTAGCAAACTCTTCTAAAAATAACATGAAGTATAAAGGTAGCCTCCAGTATTAATTAAGAAGACATTGGATATCTGATTGGGTTAAAAACCAAGATCTGTTGTCTCTAGAAAATAAACTTCACTGGTAAAGACTCTTCCACAGATGGAGTATGAAAGAATGGAAGTCGGTATGTCAAGCAAATGAAAGCTCTGATAACTGGCTGTAGATATTCTGCTATCTGATTAAGTAGACCTAATGAAATTATTCCAAGTAAAGAAGATTATTACATGTTAATAAAGGGAACAAATGACTGAGAAAATATAACAATTATAAATATATATGCACCACATATCCCACTCTCTTGAGCTCTGCCACCCTATGGCCCTTTTTGAATTCCCTGTTTTCTGCAGTTTTTCCATGTTATATAGTCATATATAAAGACTCAGAGGTAGGGCCCATAAATAAGAGAGGAGATATTATATTGGTGACTCCGGGTCTGGTTTATCTAACGCAGTCTGATATTTTCTATTTGCATCATTTACCTGAAAATTTCATGATTTCATTTGCTTTATAGATGAATGGTATTTTATAGTATATATGTAGCACATTTTCATTAGTCACTCATCAGATGAAGCATGTCTACATTGTTTCTATTTCCTAGATATTGTGAATAGAAAAAGCAATGAGCAAGGCTGAGCAAGTATCTGTAGTATGATGGCACTTGTATCTTGGGGTTACTAATAGCGTTCAGGTTGGACTTAAGTCCCATTCAATGGGAGGGAATTTATGTCTAGTACTATAAATGACCCATGGCTCGTATAGTCATTGTTCTTAAAGAAGACCTTACTACTACTACTTCGTTAAACCAGTATATATATATATATATATATATATATATATATATATATATATATATATGCTTTATTTGAGAGAAAATGAGAGAGAGAGAGAGGAGGAGGAGGAGGAGGAGGAGGAGGAGGAGGAGGAGAGAATAAAGCTCTGTGGGTAGGGAAGTCAATTTGAGGGAGGGGAAATTCATGATCAAAATTTATTGTGTGAAAAATCATTTTTTATGTATAAAAAAGCAAAGGAAGTAAAAACTTACATTGCTAGGTCAAATGTCAAAAAAAAGCCTTTAATTTTTACATAGATGAGGTCCATCTAGACATTTTCATTTTCTTCTCTGGGAAACCAGATTGTCATGTTTTGAATGGAGTCTTATTAAACTTCTCCCTTTATTCTGAATGTACACAGCTGCCATCCTCTTTGGCTGAAGGAGAAACAATTATCCTTTACCTGTTCCATTTCTTCTCAGAGACAGTGTCAGGATGGATCTAAAGTGTTTGGGACAGCCCAGGGAAAACATCCTTGCAGAATGAAATCAATGGATTATGCAAAAAGCAGGATGAACTGCAGCAAAGAAAGAGGACGTACATTCTTATTCTGGAATGCCGTCTGCACTCTGAAGGTAGGAGGGCATAGAACAGAAATAGCCTTTCTGAGGCCTGCTAATTAGTTATGCTGGGCCACTACATATGTGATCTACTTTAATCCTCATATAAAAAAAAAAAACTCCTAATCAAACTGTCAGTAATTCATAGAATGAGAATTCCAATTTTGTCTATCTTGATAGCCAAGGTTCTTACTAATTAGGAAGAGAAACCAAATTAAAAGACATGAGTGAGTATTTGAGATATATGACAAAAGGAAAAAAGACAAGCGGGAATGAATTTCTAGCATGCATAAACTAAAATATGTGTTTTTAATATGAAAAAGATAGAAAATAACCTTTAAACACTAAGTACTAATCAAGCAAACTGCCACAAGCAATAATTAAGACACTAAAGCCCAGGATGCTTACTGGTTATATCTATGTTTGCGTGGATGACTGTAGCTGGTTAGAAAGCAGGTACCATGCAGAGGTGCCTACTTCCTAAGGGGATGTTGTATAACAGTTTCCCCCAAGATCGAAGCATTCCATCAAGCAGTAAAGCTTATGTTCAGGAAGTCCCTAAACCTGACTAGATTCACTGGCCTCTCCCTCTCAGAGTAAGTAACAAAAGCTGAGAGTGCTTCACAGAGGAGTGAAGCAAAGCTACAAAGAAGATTCTCAGACAAGCCAAGCTGCAAAGACTGGGAGACCACATTCTCAACCTGCTGAGCAGCCTTCGGGCTGTACAGTGTGCTCCAGGTTGCCCTCTTTGTGAGCTGCCACCCACGCTGGGATGGGCTTTAGTGATGCTCCTGTCTTGGAGTCATATCTGCTGCTGTAACTATCCCCTCACTCATATTTCTGTAAGTAACTTCAATAAAACTCATTGGTTCACCAAGTTGGACTTTGTTGGTAACCACACTATCCACCCTCATGGACTCCCTATCCAGGGTGGAAAAATGTGTGTGTGTGTGTGTGTGTGTGTGTGTGTGTGTGTGTGTGTGTGTGTTTGTGTGTGAATGTGTGAATCCCTAGATTTGAAGCATGGATGAATCAATTGCCCCCAGGAAAAATTTTGTCACACAATAGGAGGGGATGGGAAGGACCATGAAATACAATTAAGAGATCAGGATTCCTAAAATGTGAACTCTATTTTGATTCTATACTTATTTGAACACAGTTCAAAATATACTGTTATGTTTAAACTATTGTTACAGTGATTGATAACAGCCAACCTCTTGGATTCTCTACCTCATGGTAATTATCACTTGTATTCATTCTGTAATGTGACAATTATATTTCTATCTGTTATATAATCTACCAGACACACAATGACTACCCATGGGAGTCTGGTACTCTGAAGAATCAACTCACAGCTTGCCTTTGAATAAAGATGCATGTAAAATAAAACAATAAAGCTCAAACACCACATGTGATAACCATTATTTATTTTTTAAAAGTGGAATTGAGTGAAGTGAGCACAGATTATTTTGTGCACTAATCCAGCTTTAATAACCAAATAGTCATGATCTCTGGCAAATCTAGAAAACAAGGTGGCTATTATTTATTTCAAAAATGGATTAATTTTTGAAGATATATATAATTTTAAAAAACAATGGGAATATAAACAACGCCAAGAGAACTATGAGACAAAGTAAAATTGAAGATCACATAAGGCCATGTCTTCTGTCTCCAGGACACCAGGGAAGTTAACTCACATGAGTACCTGACTCTAGGTGGCTAGGAAAAGGCAACAAGATTTGCCATGAATGTGCCCCTATTAAATTTTATTATATATTGCACTAATATCAGTGCATTCAGTTCCTAACAGAAATCGAACATATACTGAAGAAACTAACAAATGCTGTTGAAAGTGCAAGAATCTAAATGACCAGGGCCAACTCTTCTCAGCCTTCCTATTCACAATTATGTAATGCTGAAACAATATACTTGTTTCCTCCTCTCTTCCGTTGTTCAGAGTTTCTGATTGTCTCAAATAGCATCATTTGTGATGTGATTTGAATGTGTTTGGTGTACTCCAGAAACCTAAATAATAAAAATGTTTTCCTAGTGTTGAGGTACCGGGAGGTGCTATGAATGTTTAAAAGGTGATGCCTAATGGGGGTTCCTTAAGCTGTTGGGTTCATGCCCTTGGGGGAATGCATGACCCTGCTTGCTCTCCTCCTGGTAGATTATCTGCTTATTGCTTGTTGAGGGGCGTAGTCCCTCTGACATGTCCTGCAAAGTGCCACACTTCTACAGGGGGACCCTTGATCTTAATGTCCTAGTTTTAAGACTCATGTAAGAGAAACTTGATATTTGTATTTCTGAATCTGATTTATTTTGTTTAACATCAGGATTTTCAGTTCCAGTCATTTTACTAAAAATGTCTGTTCAGTTTTTTTTTCACTGTAGCACAAAAATTCTTTTGTGTAAATTCACCACATTTTCTCAACCCATTCATCCACTGATGGCCATCTAAGCTGGTTCCATTTCTTAGCGATTGTATTTCAGCAATAAACTTGGGTGTGCAAGTATCCCTGTAGTGACTTGACTTGGAGACGTTTGGGTAAATACACAAGAGCGGCATACCTGAGTCATATGGTGGCTCTCTCTCCAATTTTGTGTTAACCTACTCAACTCTTTAGAACCATGTGTTCTGTGGATATATGCTCATGTGATCTTTTGAACGTGATAGTCTCCTCATTGCATAAGAACCCTCCAGTACCTTTCTGTTTTAGAGACATTTTCTTAGATACTCCGGTGATAAAAGTCATTTAAAACTATTGAGTATCAATGGTGACAAAAATCAATGAGAATGAGAGTGTGCCCTAATACTTAGAACTGATTTCCAGATATTCTGGTTTTTAAATGACAAGCCCATGATTCTAGGATGCAAAAGGGCTTGTGTCAGCTTTCTATAATGATGCTTAGTCTAAGAGCCCCAAGCCACTAAAGTATACCTACCTATCAAATCCCATGTCATATGTATTCTGTGGCCTTTACTAAGTAGTGGTTTTCACATTGTTGCGTGCATTTGAAATATATAAAGTGCTTAATATAATAAAGATTCTCAGGTTTCCTCAGAGATATTTCATTTAATATGAAGCATCCTTGGTAACTCTGATGCAGGTATTCTCTCAGGTTATGCTCAAGGACACACTGAAGCTAAATATGGAAATGCTTCCAGACAACAGTACAGGTAGTAACTCAAGTTTATGGAAAGAGAAACACAAATATAAAAATATCTCCATTCAAACTAGAAAAGATCAGACTGAGTGGGGTAATCCAGTCCCAGAAAGATAAAAATCACATATTCTCTCTTCTCTGAAGCTCCAAGTTCCGACATTCAGATGTGAGTGTGTAACCTGGAGCAATAGCTTTTTACCTTGAAAGTAAAAAGGGAACATTGCAGGTGTAGTGTGGGTGGGAGAGCAATGGATGAGACGAATAATGGGGTACAAGTAGTTCCAAGGTGTGATGGGGAACGGGACTTCTAGAAAAAAATCAATGTGGAACAAGTAAAAATCAATATGGAACAAGTAGAGAGGAGGGTAAAAAAATATTAATGACATCTGAAAAAGTTATAAAGTATCATATTATTTACTCTCTCTACCTAAACTTCCTACAATGCTTGTAACTCAATGTATAAAGAAATGTACATACAAAGTTTAAACAAAATTTTCCCATCTGGATTGACAATGCTACCTTCATAGAATGTCTATCGAAATCCCCAACACCAGATATGAAAATTTCTCTTTTGAGTTGTTAAGTGTTGTCCAAACTTCCAAAACTTTATAGGTTGTTGGTATTGCCCTTGGTTGTCCCCTAGAGGTGGACAGTAAGTCTCTATTCCTGAAGACAGCATGAAGACTTCAGACACAGGGCCCAAAGGACCCTAAGCTGGAATTGAACTGCAAGCCTCCTCATTGCAGACTAGATTACATGGTACCAGAAAGCTTCCATGCAAACTTCCAAACGAGGTTAGCAACCAACAGCCCTCCCTATCTATGATACCTACAAGCAAAATGATTTACCAGGATGGCACAATAATCCTATGAGTGCAATCGTGGCACACATACACTGGCAAAAACAAATGGCTCTCTAATTGGACTCAACAACGAAGAAACCATTCCTGGTATAGAAACCAAACCCAGGGCTAGTGAAGTCCTGGATCTTCCATGAAGTCAAGGAAAGAGAACCTACAACCATGCCATGGCTAAACCAGCCTAATCCCTAACTACATTCTAAATATTTGTCCTTACACCCACAGATAAGTGTGGTCCTCACATCTCATGAAGAAACTTCTCTTTACAATAAGCAGAGGCCACTACTAAAAATCACAACCAACCAAAATGCAGAATTGTGGAGCCCACTCCCAAGTGATAAATCTACAACGCAATACCTACACCTGAGGCTTAGGGATCATTGAAGAAGCGGGTGCAGAACGCGAATAGGAGCCAGAGGAACAGGGAGTTTGTTGTGAGATTGTGTCTCCTAGGAATGTCAGAAGCTACACCCATCAAGCATAATCATTAGCTAAATAAGGAAGACCCCAGTAGACATAATAAAGTGGATGGAGAAAAGCTTAAGAGACCTCAACCCTACACAAAGAACTACAGGCAACTAAAGAATACTGAAGGCCAGAGAAATAGTCTTCCCAGAAATTAGTACACGAATTGGTTATCTAATATCAACTGGTTAGTCCTAAAAACATATACATACAAGTAACACTATATAAACAGAACAGATTGGGTTTATTTATTTAGGGATATATATCTACACATTTACACACACACACAACCATATGCAAACATACACACATTATAATAACAATTACTGGAAAATTAGTTCATTCATTTGAAAGAGCAAAGAGGCTAATATATGGGAGGTGGTTTGAAGAGAGGAAATGAAAGGGGAAAATAATGCAATTTTATTATAATCTTAAAAATAAAAGAATTATTTAAAAAATATTCCCATCTTAAGAAGCTTGATTAAAAAAAATGTTTTGTCTTTCCTACTAGAATTCATCATTAGAATAACATCTTACAAATCTATTTATGTAAATGAACATTTTGGGGTGAGATCTACCTAAATAAATCACTTAAGAAAAGATTTATTTTCAAATCCTTGAGAATTTCCAAACCATTCCTATGAACTCTCAGGTTTACATTTCAAAACAATTAGAGAATCAGTGAAAATGAGAGTTTTTGTCACGTATGTCGAGGAGTACACCTACATTGGGATTATACGAGAGAAAGCATGTGATAGGAAATTACAAAACAACTTTTAATTCATGAGCTACTGAAGAATACAAACACATAGACTTATTCAAATATAATTGTACTACAGTTTGGAAACCTAGACTACCGATTATCATAAAAAGAATGCTTAAATGAAAAAAAAAATCATGTAACCTGCAGACATCCACCCAAGTTTTTAACTTCAGAGAACAAGCTGTTTGCTATGAAAATGGATCAAACCTATGAAGTGATGTCAAAATCCCTCTTTTCTGCCCTCCACTCAGCACTTGCAGGCATTAGACATTAATATTAAAAACCTTCTCTCTTGAAGAGCTGAAACACAAAGTTTGCTGTTGGAAAGTTATAAATTTGCTTCTGATTTAATGCAACATGATCTAAAAATCTGTAAGGAAGTTGCCATCCTCAAGAGCCACAGGGCCACCATTAACACCTCAGGAGATGACTAGGTCTCAGAAGTAGTGGGTACAATATCTCCATAAATCCTTATCCCAAGGACAACATCTGTGGCTCCGCCCTCAACAGGTTTCTAAAGACAGCTCAAAGGAATAAGTTAACCCATTCTCTAACCTTGAGCAAACCAACATTTGCCTGGAGGAACAGAACAGCAATAGCTGGAAGAATCCAGAAATATAGTCTCAGTTTTTACTGGGTTATAAAAGAAAGAAAGCTGAAGACTCCCAGCTCATTACAGTAAAATGTCCTGAAAATGCTTTCAGACTATTTTTAACATTTATCTGTGGTGAGGTGTTGCACAAAACTAAGCCCAATTTAGAGACCCTTTGGATGCAGATTTTTAAATAATTGCATGCAGAAAGGTCTGAAACAAAGCAGGCTTCAAGGTGACTCTCTTGTGTGTCTCAAAATGTGCACTTGCAGCTGAGGACAAATAGATAATTAAAGTCCACAGCCTAGGGATGTGAGAGATGTGATCTTTTGGGGATGGACATGAATCTCATGAAAAGATTCACTATGAGTCACAGATACACAGTGTGGAAGAGCCACCACTGGGAAGAAAGGTTGAGAGGATACTGGTGAAGTCATTTTAATGGCTTTTATTCAGTGAAGAGGATTGGAAGCTTAGAGTCAACAATAAATCTTACTTGCAATAAACAATTTTATCACTTTTAGGATTTATAAATATTTAATTTTAATTCTTTTGCACACACAATCCAGTGGCTTAACCGAAAATAACTAAAAGCATAAACATACATGAATACTTTCCTCAAAAGAGTCTAGGCAATCACCCTTCTCTCTGTGTCCAGTGAGTACAATAAACTGCATATAAGAATTAGTGTTCTGTTATTATTAATAACTCTAGCTGTGTGTGGTAGCACATGCCTTTGTTTTCAGCCCTTGGGAGGTAGAGACAGGTAGATCTCTGTTAATTTGAGGCCAGCCTGGTCTACAAAGCAAGTTTCAGGAAAGCCAGGTCTGTTACACAGAGAAAGCATATCTCTAAAAACCAAAATAATAATAATAATAATAATAATAATAATAACCTCAACCATCACATTTTTAACACAATTGTGAAAAGTGTTCATGCCAAAAGCAAAAAGCTCTTTAAAAATTGGTATGAATTGAAGAAAGAACTCTAAAATTAAATACCCTCATGGAATAAGAATTCACAAAGCAGTAGATTGCTGTGGGATGTTCTGTATGGCAAATGTGTTGCTAATTAGTCAATAAATAAAACACTGATTGGCCATTGGCTAGGCAGGAAGTGTAGGCGGGACAAGGAGGAGAATAAAGCTGGGAAGTGGAAGGCTGAGTCAGAGAGACACTGCCAGGCGCCACGATGACAAACAGCATGTGAAGATGCCGGTAAGCCACGAGCCACGTGGCAAGGTATAGATGAATGGAAATGGATTAATTTAAGCTGTAAGAACAGTTAGCAAGAAGCCTGCCACGGCCATACAGTTTGTAACCAATATAAGTCTCTGTGTTTACTTGGTCGAGTCTGAGGCTGTGGGACTGGCAGATGATAGAGATTTGTCCTGACTGTGGGCCAGGCAGGAAAACTCTAGCTACAGTAGATAGCATCAGGGGGATTCAGGATCCATGACCAGTCTTTTCAAAACCCCTGTTCACCTGAAGAGGGAATGCTGTCATCTCCAAACCTGAGTGGGAAAGTCATTACATAAGTCTTGTCAGTCAAGGTATTTTCAGCAAAAGTTTCTAAGCCATTCCTTTCCCCATTTCCTTAGGAAAGGGCAGAATGCCATATCTAAACAGCCATCTATGGAAGTAGGAAAAGCCATTCCCGTCCTGTGGGTTCTTAGAGCAGTTATACTTTTTCAGGTCATCCTACTATTTTCTGCATTCAACGAAGAACTGCTCAACACTGTGTTGTAAGAGAGACCTTAAACAAGGAACAAGTGAGTCATGCAGAAGACATAGAAGAGCTAACAAGATGCATGTTACAAGAAGTTCCATGAAAAACAAGGAAATGAAACTATGATGTGTAAGCACAGAAATTATGTCATTTTTTGTAGCCATATGTATCTTTAATAAAAAAAAAAAAGAAATGAGGTAGTATTGCCCAAACCCATGTTTCTAAAAGCATAGGGCTTCACCCAGGGGCCTAAACAAAGCAATAAATAATACACTGGCAATGCTTACATAAGGTAATTATTCTCTATCTATTCACTTATAACCAAATGCCTATCTCTTGCAGGACTCTATGGAATTCACCAAAATGAATCTAAAATTTATATAAAATGTAAGATATTGAATGAGAAAAGATATTTTACCACACACAATAATTGTAAATCTAAATTGACAAAAATGATGTGGTACTAAAAAATAAAAGAATATAGGGATGATGTAAGCAAAATCATACTAACTCACTAGCATGACCTTTTATATGAAGATAGATATTTCAAAAATGAAAAAGAAATTATTTTCAAGCAAATATGGATGGGTTAATTAGTAAGAAATTAGGTAATCTTTAAAAAATGAGTGTTTTTTCATCCAATACATACAAATTGGTTTAGAAAAGAATAATGGGGAGATAAATACAAAACAAAATAAAATTTATAGAAAACTAGAATATTTTACTTGATGTATAAATGAAAGGCCTTTTAATGATGAAACACCATGAAATACAAAACATCAGTGAAGTGATACAGAAAATATACAAATAGATGCTACTGATGGAATACAACAAAACTGTGCAAAGTGTAGAAGCAAAAATACTTGTTTGCTTTCTATTAAGTTTGTAATTTCTGCCTTTAAGTAAGTGATAATTCAGAGAAAGAAAGATACAGCTAGTAAACATATAAAAATATGCTTTTGATTGTAATTTAATAACTTCTAAATAATAGTTTGAGCTAGCAAGTTGTCAAGTTTTAAATAATTATACATTTGCTTTAATGCAGAATTTGAGGGAATTGTATCTTCCATACAGTTGAGAGAATCTGACTGAGAAAAACTTTGAAATACATTCCCTTGTTTTCAAAGATATTATCATTTTCTATCCTCAAATTCCACAACAGAAAACTAGTCCAGGGTACTTGCCATAGGCTACATCATAAGAAGAATTCAGAAATGATGGAAAGCTCCCAAGATTTATTTTTATAAATGACTCAGAGAACAGAATAAATCTCTCTTCATGATTTTACAATTTAACAGCATAAAGGTTTGGAGGGGGAAAAATGTCTGGTATAATATATACCAAATATTCCAAATGTTACCTCTGAGCAAGATAAAACAATGGTAGGTGGTAGATGTGGTGAAGTTATGTCTTAACACTTTTTCTTTGTTGGTCTAAATAATTTATCATTAGAAGGTACAAGTACATGCCTTTTGTTTTCCTTGTTGCTATTCTCAATTTTGGGGACATATTCACTCTGTATCCCAGGTTGGCCTGGAACTCATAGCAATCCTCCTGCTTCAACCTCTCGAGTTCTGAGATTACAACCATGCAACACAACACTGGCTCTATATTTACACAGCTAAAACTACCCAAACTTAGTAATAGATTTTAGTTGATTTCACCAAAATAGTGACATGAAAGTCTCTAGCCTGAAAAAGTTATGATTACACAAATATTAGCATAATTCTGTACTAGACATTAAATGAAGTGACGGTCACCACCAAGATGATATCAAGCACTCTCCTCTGAATTATGAAGAACTATCAGGAAGTGGAAACATAATTTGGACCAAGAAGCCATCTTTAGTTTCCATGGAAGGATGGACAAGCCTATACTCAAGGCCAGAGACTAAATATTTCTTCTTATTGGTTTTCTGTTTAAGTGAAGAATAATCCAAAGAGATAAGGAGGATGTTATAGATAGGAATTTCATAAAGTGACAACTTCACTTAGCCTTGAACTTATAAACTGTGTTGTATCATTGTTGGATATTCAACACCCATCTTCCCTATACATATACACTTAGAATCCATACATCCACAACTATGTGACCTAATAATCTCTCTTAACACCCAATTCTCTACTAGGAAATAGCCATGGCAAGCGCAGTCATTGGATGCAATCACTAAGATTAAGAGGTCATTAACCTCAGCTATGTTTGTAACTTGCTTGTGTTTGATGAAAATGTGCTCTTTCTCATTTCTTATTTACAAAGAGGCCAAGGAATACCCAACTAACCCTTATGCTTAAAAGACATTTATATAAACAGAATTTTCAAAAGATGGAATATTTATTTGAATACACATAATATAAGTAATACTTAAGTCCAAGTATATAGAGTGCATTTGCAGAAATATAACTTATTTTCTATTTATTGACTTTCAATAGTAATGAAACAATTTGTAAATAGTAAAACAGATGGTAAATATGAAGTCAATGATACTTCAGGTTTTTTTTTTATCTTTTTCATAAGTAGTCATAAGATTACATAATTAAAGTTTTAAGATCTTCAGAAATATACTTTCCTGGTCATTATTTCCTATATAACTGTTTATATAGTATTTGTATTGTATTAGATACTAAGTAATTAAGAATTTAGAGATTATTTAACAATGTGCATAGGTATATATAAGTAGTATGTCACTTTACATAAGACTATGGACATCCAGATTCTGGTGTCTGTGGAGGGTCCTAAAGGAACTCTGCCATTAAAGGGAGAGATGCCTACATTTTATGAAAACAGAGAGATGTCTGCACATACTGCATATTTGCGAGTACTAGTGTTTTTGTTGTCGTTTTTTCTTTTAACACTTTGTATTCAACATTTCCCTCTATTTTTCTGCTTCTATCTGAATGAAGTATTACTGTAATCATAAGCATACTCTCTAATGATTTAGTAAACATGATTTAGTGAACTCTAAATTTTTGTGTAAATATAATTTTTGTTAACCTACTATTTTCTTCAAGGTCTTCATCGTTTTCAGCAGAGCAAACTATATATTATAACCATTATCTTCATATACCACTATCTCCATAGGTCTTTGTCCATCTCCACTGCTCTAATTGTTCATACTAAGATGGTGTAACAACATGGAAGGGCCCTCGCTTACCTTTGCTCAGTTAATGGCTTAGTCTAATACTAATTAACTAATTGTTTTTAAATTTTATTTATTATTGTTATTTGTTTGTTTGTGTGTGAGGTGAGGTGTTTGTGTCAGTTCAGGTGGACATAGACCATGGCATTCCCCTGTGGAGGGCAGAGGACAATTTCACAATTCAGTTTTCTTTCTCCACTGTAAGTTCTGAGGATCAAACTCAGGTAACCAGGCTTCTGTGGCAAGCTTTTGTTACCCAGTGAGTTTTAATGAGTCTGATTTTTATAGAAACTTCCTTGTAGAAACTCATCCTGGGGTATTCTCAGTAAGTAGCAGGGTTCTGTCAGCAGCATAGCTTGCCACCCCATGGCGTGCCAAAAAGAAAGGCAATTACTGTTTGCCCTGGGCTCCTTTGTGGTAACAACTAAGGGGAAGGTCAGAGTTGGTTGCTTTTTGTATTCTGTGTCAATAGAACAGTATCTTGAATTTGTCCTGTAAACTTCCTTTTGGACATTGCTTGTTTACACACACACACACACACACACACACACACACACACACACTCACACATACACACACACACACTCACACACATACACACAGCAGCAGCAGCAACAACAACAATCTCCTTAGTTGGTTGCAGAACTGAAATTTTATAATTATCAGGTGCTCTGCATGTAAGCTCATCCGTTTTGGTGGATTAGAATGCCACAGAGAATGGAGTATTTTTTTCATTTTTTATTAAAAATTTTTTTCTTTCCTTTCACATACCAACCCCTGTTCCCCCTCCCTCCTCTTTTCCTGCTTCCCTTGTACCTGCATCCCACCCCATCCCCTCCTCATAGAGGATAAGCCTCCCTTGGGTAGTCAACACAGGATGTCATGCCATGTTGGGGATGGGCCTAGCCCCTCCACTCAGCATCAAGGCTGAGTAAGCCATCAAACCATAGGGAATGTGCTCTAAAAGGCCAGTTCACGTACCCAGGACAAGTCCTGGTCCCAGAGAATGGGGACATTTTTTTAACATATGTAAGAGAATTGAGATTTGATTGAGCACATAAACTATAAAAGCAGGCTGGGTGGTGGTGGTACACACCTTTAATCCCAGCACTAGGGAGGCAGAGGCAGGCGGATCTCTGTGACTTCGAGGCCAGCCTGGGCTACAGAGTGAGTTCCAGGAAAGGGACAAAGCTACACAGAGAAACCATGTTTTGGGGGGAAAAAAAACCTATAAAAACAGTTTCAGATCTCATGAATGAACGAAACCTATTACTAACCCAAGTCTTGTGTTCACGTGTGCACAAACATAAGTAACTAGATTCACACAAATAGGGAAAATGTAGCAAACTATGTTAAAATAGAGACAGATCTTCATATCCCAATCTGAAGCTTGTAAAAATAGATTATTAAATTAAAAAAAATGCCTAAATATGAAAAAGTGCAAAGCATTCAAGGATGGGGTCCATTCTACTATTCTGTATCCAAATTTAGCAACTATCTCAATAAACATTCTTTCATTTGATGACCAATGAGGGAAATAACTCATTTTAACATTATAAATCGAATTATGAAAGTAACTTAATATTATTATAATTAAGGCAATCACAATCTTTTGAAAAAAGGATTGATATGCTGTAAAATATTTGTTTTTGTCTTGCAGCATAAACTTTTCATAGTGAGTAATATTCAAACATACCTTTTAAATTAAAAATAGCCTAGTATTTGTGAGGAATAATATTGCTAATGCTTGAAGATGTTTTCTCTCAAAAGTTAGAATGTGGCCCAATGGTCATTACGTAGAGTTCATTAATGAAGAGATTACACAGATCTTGAAAGTGTTCAACTGAACTTGCAGTGTGATATTGATAAAGCTTCTGTCTTGGAAATATCCCATGGCTATTATTGATTTAGAGTTTGGGGCACTGAATACAATTCAGATACAAACAGAAATATCATAAGAAATATATATATGTATATATACGTATATATATACATACATACGAATACATAATATATAATACAGGCGTGTGTTTTCTTGTGGAGATCCACAGTGAAACATACCTGGCCAGGCTGAAGGCATCATCAATCAAACCCGCACGGTTACTGACGGAAAGTACCTATGAGGCCAGTTAGAAAAAGAAAGGATGAGGGAGTGGTAATTCTGATCACTAAAGTGACAGGTGTTCACACTTCAAAACAGATTGTCGATACACAGATCAAGGATGTACCTCATGGTTCCTGATTAATTGATCAATCAGTAATCTCCAGTTCCTTAGGTCATAGTTGACTCTAAAGTAGCCAGTTTGATTGATGTTTCCAAGGATCCAGCTTCCTTTGTCCAAGTATGCTATTCTGTGATGTTCTGAAAGTAGTATTTGAGAGTAAGTAGATTTTTAAAGTTTTAGAGTTAAAATGCAATAAAGTAAGTCTTTCAAATACCAGAGACAGCATTACAAATAATTTAAAGAAAGTGTCACCCTAAAATGTAATTGAAATCTAAACTTTAATTAATCCCTTCTATCTAAAATTGGATAGAAAGCTTTTATTTGGTTACTCATTATTACATCAATTAATGATTTTTTATAATTAGCACATTTGTTCTGGGCAGAACTCTATTCTATACACAATTTTTTGAAATAAATGGTGTCTAGAATTCCTTCACTATATTTGTGTGGCTTTTAATTAGATTGTATGTATATATACAACTAGAACAAAAGAAATCTTTAGACATATATTTTATGTGTTTTATTCAGGATTAAAGTGATCAAAACAATGGTGCTCACTTATTTGAAAGTCATTGTTCTTTTTTGCTTTTATTTCTCATGTTTTCCTAGGAGTGCAAATAAATAGCAAGCTTTCCAAAACCACCAATAATAATAGAACAAGCGAGCCTCATTGTTCGAGATTCTAACAGCTCCACATAGAATTAGGAACAATAAGAATGCATCTTTCCTAATGGAATTAGGAAAGAGTGGAACTTGTGTTCATCAAGTAAGTCAATTAACAAAGGCCAAGAAAAATGTCATAACTTCTTACATATTTAACTCTTTCAAATATGGTGGTGTTATTTTCACTTGTGGAGAATTAGCTACCATATATTTCACTAAACAATTATCATTCACAATTGTAATAATTTCTCTGTTGAACTTGAGGCTCATTCTTCATGGAATTTTCCCAGTGAAGTTGAATTAAAATTTGTATGCACACACAGACACAATTTGACAGAAAACAACCAACAGGAAATAAAAACATACAAGTGTGTTTTAACTTCTATGACTCAAAATCATAGAATTTTTAGTCAAAATTTTACAAATTAGAATCAATTATAACAAATAAAACATGTTTATAATCCTTTAAGAGAAGGAATGTATAAACACTCTCAAATAACGAGTGCATAAGAAAATGTTTATAAGGTAGACTAATCCAATGTATATTACAGGATAGCAACTTTCAAAAATCAGCCATAAAATGAAATGTAATAGAAATCAAATTTATGCTTTATACTATACTTACACTCTAAATCTTCTGTGGTCACAGGATCTAGGGAGAACCTACTGATGTTTTGCTAAATGGACATGTCAAATTTCTCTCTAAATACTTATACCCCTGAAGCTATGCTGCTCTCAGCTTTCATCAGAAAGTTTCTTTTAGTAGAGGATTTTAACAAACCAAAGTAATTTAATAAATAGACTCTTTAAATAATCATTTCTGAATTGGGAAAAAATTAAATCTTAAGTGTTGAAGATCTTGTTTTCCCTAAGTAATCATGATTGCCTCCAAACATACCAAACTTAAAAAATTATTTCTTTTACTGTTTGGTATTAAAATATAATTACATCATTTCCCCTATCCTTTTCCTTCCTTTAAACCCTCTTATACACACCCATTTGCTCTCTTTAAAATGCATGGCCTCCTTTACATTAAATGTAAGTGTGCACACCTATAGATTCTTAAATACACAGCTATAACCAGCTCAGTCTGTATAATGTCACTTGAGTGTATGATTTCAGGGCTGATAATTTGTTATTAGAAATACAATTGGTGTGCTCTTCCCTGGGGAAGACTATTTCCCCTGCTCTCAGCATTTCATTTTGTAGTTGTTTATAATTCTTTGCTCCTTGTATCCCTAGTCTCTCCAGGACTTCTATCATGAAGGGGTGCTGGACTTTTGTCAGAGGTCTTTTCTGCATCTAATCAGATGATTATGGTTTTTTTTTGGTCTTTCAGGTATAGTGGATTACATATACCAATTTATGTATGTTGAACCATCCCTGCACGTCTAGGATGAAGCCAACTTGATCATGGTGGATGATCTTTTTGATTTGTTCTTGGATCCAGTTTACAAGTATTTTATTGAGAATTTTGCATATGTTTATAGAGAAATTGGTGTGTAATTACCTTTGTTGAGTCTTTATATGGTTTAGGTATCAGGGTAACTGTGGCCTCATAAAATCAATTGGGCAATGTTCCTTATGTTTCTATTTTGTGGAATCATTTGAGTATTATTAGCATTAAATTTTCTTTGAAAGTGTGGTAGAATTCTGCACTAAAACCCTTTGGTCATGGGCTTTTTTTTTTGTAGACTTTTATCAATGTTTCTATTTCATTAGGAGTTATAGCTCAGTTTATCTGATCTTGATTTAACTTTGGTAAGTGGTATGTATTGAGAAAATTATTCACTTCTTTTAGACTTTCTAATTGGTGAACTATAGATTTTAAAAGTATGTTCTTATGATTTTCTAGATTTCCTCAGTGTCTTTTATGTCCTCCTTTTCAACTCTAATTTTGGTAATTTGAATATTCTCTCTCTGCTTTTAACTTGGATAAGGGTTGTCAATCTTAGCAATTTTTTCAAAGAACCAACTTTTTGTTTCATTAATTTTTTGTGTTGTTTGTTTATTTCTATTTTATTGATTTCAGTCATGAGTTTCATTATCTCCTGCCATCTATTCCATTTGGACATGATTTCTTTTTGTTCTAGATTGTTCATGTGTGCTGTTAAGTTATTCATATGAGATATTTATAATTTTTTATATAGACACAGTGCTGTGAATTGCCTCTTGGAACCTCCTTCATTGTCTCCAAAAAGTTTGGGTATGCTATGGTTTCATATTCATTCAATTGTGGAACATCTTTTATTTCTTTCCTAATTTATGACTTTACCCATTTTTCATTCAGTAGAGAGTTATCCAATTTCCATGAGTTTGTATGCTTTGTTGTTTCTGCTGTTGATACTCAGCTTTAATCCACGGTGGTCTGATAGGATTCAGGGAGTTATTTCAATTTTCTTATATCTGTTGAGACTTGCTTTTTGTACAAGCATGTGGCCAATCTTGGAAAAAGTTCAATGAACTGCTGAAACGAAGGTATATTCTTTTGCTTTGCGGTGAAATGTTCTATACATATATGTTAAGTCCATTTGGTTTATGATTTAAGTCAGTTTTAACACTTCTCTGTTTAGTTTTATCTAGATCACCTGTCTATTAATAAGTGTAGGGTACTAAAGTCACCCACTATCTCTAAGTGAATGCCAATGTGTAAACAAAGGTGTTGTCTTGTTTCTTTTATGAAGTTTGGTGCCCTTGTCCTTTGTGCATAGATGTTAAGAATTGAAATGTCAGCTTGGTAGATTTTTCCTTTGATATAACTATATTAAATATATGATATATAGTGGATGTGAATAAAATCAACCCACAACATAACCAAACTTAAGCGAGACAATGAAGGCAGTTCTAAGAGGCAATTCATAGCACCACTTGCCAACATTGCTTTTTGGAACCTGTTCCCTTTGGTGGGATGCCTTGCTCAGCCTTGATGGAGGGGGGTGGGGAGCTTGGTCCTGCCTCAACTTGATATGCCATGCTTTGTTGGGTAATTTTATTTTTAAGGTTTATTTATTTTTAACTGTATATGTATGCGTGTGTGGTGTGTGTGTGTATGTGTGTGTGTGTGTGTGCATGCAAAGGTACATTCACATGATTACAGATACATGCAGACACCAGAAGACACTGGATCCCATGAAGGTGGAGTTACAGGATTATGTGAGCCACCCAATATGGCTTCTGAGAATCAAACTTGAGTCTTCTATAAGAGCAGTATGTGCTTTTAATCTCCAAGACATTTTTCAGACCCATTTATTTAGATAATTTTCATTAGTGGTTTTTCTGGTTAAGCTGTAGAATGAAGCTTAATATATGTACAAATGACATACATTTTACAAACATCAAATGATAACGTAACCTTACAATATTAAATTCATTTTTCAAAGTTGTTTCTTATTTACAAACTGGATAATGACATGCATAAATCCCATGTAATTCAATTTGTCCTGATTTGTAATTATTCTATTAACAATCTTATAGGTAGATTATAGTCAAATGAGTGTGTACATTAAAACATGAAAATAATCTCTGTTATCTTCTCCATTGCCTGACTAAAATAAGAAAGATAGGCATCAAATGTTTTAGACCATTCTATTATTAAACTTATAACTAAAACCTGAAGTTGTTACTATTTATGAATATTTGTATGGCTTTATTACATATGAGATCTTTGGGAAACAATTCCCAGGAAGATTTTGTAATAGATTTTAAAATGTCGTTTCAGTACTAGTTAATTACATTTCCAAAATGATCTGCAAATTAGCTAATAGCAGGCAATGAATTTTAAAAAGATCTTTCTGATGGCCTAATGAGGTATAGTGTTTGATGAGTTCTGTAGCAAAATGTATGGAAGTTGAAAATCTTATATATGTCCAAACTGGCACAAGACTCAGACTATATCAAGACATACAGGAATTGGTATTTTATTATATATTTTACTTTATAGTAACTGTGGAAATGATAGTTAAGCATTTCTAGCCAATATGATACTTGTAGAAATTATAATTACAAGTAATATAAGTAGAAACATCAGTTGAAATAGCATGTATGATTATACAGGAGAAACCAATCCAGAAATATAACATATAACGATGTTTTTTCACTAGAGGCTTGTAACAATCCAATGAAACAATATCTGGTGAGCCCCATAAATCACCATATACAAGTTTCCAAATCACCATTGGGTAAGTAATAGAGCTGCAAAGCAACCTATTATAAAAGTGTGTGTCCAGGGGTTGGCTAAACAGTCGGCACATCGGGCAAGCATGCATCAAAACTAGATCTCCACGTTTGTAAAAATGTAGATAAGAGATAACACTGATTTTCAAGGTTTGTGGATGGTAAGTAAATTACTTTGGAGGAAAGCTATACATAAGGCCATTTTTAATATTTGGGATAAAATTACCTTCAGTATTGTGTGAGAGTGGGCAACCTTGTCTTTTTCCTGATTTTAGTGGAATTTCTTTGAGTTTTTCGTCCATTTAGTTCAATGTTGGCAATTGACATTCTGTATATTGCTTTTATTACATTTAGGTATGTCCCTTGTATCCCTGATCTCTTCAAAATTTATATAATGAAGGAGTGTTGGATTTTGTCAAAGGCTTTTTCAGCATCTAAGGAGAAGATCATGTGTGTGTTTTTTTTAAGTTTGTTTATATAGAGCATTACATTGACAGATTTTCATATGTTGAACCATCCCTGCATCTCTGGGATGCAGCCTACTTGGTCATGGTAGATAATCTTTTTGATGTGTTCTTGGATTTGTTTTAGGATGCTCAAACATACAAAAAGGACACTTTCTCAAGTATGTTCATAGCAGCTTTATTTGTAATAGCTAGAACTTGGAAACAACCTAGACGTCCCTCAACCAAGGAATGGATAACAAAATGTGGCATTTATACAATGGAGAATTACTCAGTTGTTAAAAAAAGAAAGAAGAAAAGAAATTTGCAGGCAAATGGATGGAACTAGAAAAAATCATCCTCAGTGAGGTAACACAGATAAAGACAAACATCATATGTACTCATTCATAAGTGGATATTACCTGTAAGATAAAGGATAACTATGCTACAATCCACAGACTCAGAGAAACTAGGAAACAAGAGAGTTCATTGGGGGACACCCAGATCTCCCTGGGAAGGGGAAATAGAAGAGATTTTGTGAGTGGGCTGAGGATGGGTGGGAGTGGGAACATGAACCATCAGGTTGGGGGTAGAGGGGGAGAGTACTAAGGGGGACTGCTGGTCTGGGATATTTCAAGATCTGGTGGAAGCCTGGTGCAGGGAAACCTCCCAGGAATCTACAGGGAGGACCCCAGGTTAAACTCCTAGCAATAGCAGATAAGTAGCCTGAACTGGCCATCTCCTGTGACCAGATTGGTGTCTGGCCCCATTGTCATCAGAGAGGCATCATCCACCAACTGAGGGAGACAGACACAGAGACCCATAGACAAACATTAGGTGGAGTTTGGGAATCCTATGGAGAAGGAGGAGAAAAGTGTGTAGGAGCCAGAGGAGTCAAAGACACCACGAGAAGGCTCACACAATCAACTAACCCAGGCTCATAGGAGATCCTAGAGACTGAAAGGACAACCAGGGAGCCTGCATGGGACTGACCTAGGCACTATTCATATATAAAATAGTTGTGTAGCTTGGTCCTCTTCTGAGACACCTAACAATGTGAACAGGAGCCATCATAGACTCTTACTGGCTTTTGGGAACCTACTCCTCACACTGGGTCACCTTGCCCAGCCTTAATACACTGGGGGTGCTTAGTCTTACTGCAACTTGATATGTCATGCTTTATCGATACTCATAGAAGACCTACCCTTTCCTGGATGGAGACAGAAGAGGGAAGTGGTTGTGTGGGGAGAGAAGCAGATGCAGGGGGAGAAACTGGAAGAGGAGGATCCGGGGGCGGTTGTAGCTAGGATGTAAAATAAATAGATGGATAAAAAATAAAAATAAAAACAAAACAAAAAATAAATAATAAATGAAATAACACATTTGAATCATTGGCAAAGTCCTAGGTACACTGCAGCTTTCAAAAAATGTTAGTTCTCAGTTTTCTGTACATATAAAAATGCTTATAGTAAAAAGGCAGAAGGAAGGGCTCTCTGATAATTATTTTATTTTTGGTAGAATTATGATGAACTTACAGAAGCAATTCTATTCTTTATTTTTTATACTTCCCCACAATCTTGAAAGGATCATTTTTTAAAATGTATAATTAAAATCAAGAAAGACAAAAAAATGAGGCCTCTGTTTCAGTATCCTTCATACTGTATGACTAATTGTGATCATAATTCAATTATGTTTTGGATTATAAACTCATACAGTTCTAAGAAGATTAATACTATACTTACTTAATTACTTTCTCTTGACTTTGAAAGAAACAAGTAAACTTAATATTTACATATCAGTCCAAAATGAGGCTATTTAGAAACTATATTATGCCTAATTTTTCAGAAATAATTATTGTTATTGTGTTTTCTTTTTATAATTTGTCTTTATTCACATTTTGAAGCAGCTGGAAACAGAGGTTAAGATCTAAACAATTATCTGAATGAGAACAGTTCCCTGGGAGAGAATTTGTATTTTACCTGATTTGTTAGACACCCAAATAATTGCTTCTGAAGACACATGGCTTCTATTTCCTACCACAATGGTTAATGGAATCTGCCACAGGTAACTGGAAAAAAATAGAAAGCATTAAAAATAAAAACAGTTATATTAAAACAAAAGCAAACAAGCATTGCCTATGTTCCTTCTATGCAAATTTCATTACTTTCTTGAAAAAAATCAATCCATCAATTAATCAATCAATCAATCAGCAAATAAATCCCAGGCCTAAAGAATGTTTGCAAAAGGCAAACATATCTTCCCAAGGCCACTAACAAGATACTTGGTATCTAATAATTTTAACTTCAATGCAAAAGAACTTCCATAAGACAATTTATCATGCAAAAATAGATTTGCATTTTAGAAATAAATATAAGTAAAATCTATAAACCTGAGCTGCACTATTTATTGATTAAAATAGCTCTCTTCTACTTTTTTCTGAATTATACTAGTAGATAATTCAGTAGTTTTCTACATTTGAATATTACCATTGTCTTTATTTATTACCTAACAAGTCTTAGGGGCACTATCCACATATTTTACAGAGAGATTAATATGGCACACCAAAGTAACTCAGCAAATAATAAAGCAAGGACAAAAACAATCAGTTTTCACTATATTTCAGATCTATATAAAGAATAATATGGGGCACACTTCATGCTCTGTTTTCTGAAAAGAATTTCTAAGTGGATATGACAATGAAGCCACCAATAGGAGGGGTCATCAAGGAGTCGTGGCTATTAAAAAGAAGCATTTTATTTCATTTACCTCTTCATAGGATAAAAATTGAGGTCCTAGACTCATAGATGAAGTGATATCAATATAATATCAAATAAGTAGCCAGACATACGTGGAATGATTTTACAATAAATCCATCAACTGTACTTTGTCTCCTTGAATTATAGACAAACTATTTTTACCTCACATTGTAACTCTGGTAAAAGTGGTAGCCAACACTTACATTATAGGAAGAGAAATACCTAAAATATAATAAGAAATTTTATGCATACTCTAACCACTTTGTGAGTGAAAAATGTATTGGAAAGTTTTAGGAGAGAATGCCTGAGGTAATAAACTGTGTAATGAGTATGTCTGGGCCTCTGTGACTGCCCGTTTTCATCAATAGTTTTCATTTTACAGTAAATCAACATTTAATTCTAATTATTAGAGAAAGGCAGAAAACGTATGCATGTTTGAGTCAGGAGGAGAGAATTCTTTATAAAAAAAATAGTATCAGTGTTAAAGAAGGATCAGTATAAAGTGCTATTGTTAACTCAGAAGGGAAGGAAAGCCTGGCCGGTTTGGTGCATATGATTCCGTGTAGATAAGAGCTGCAAGGAGCAATTCAGAATATAAGGAGACATTATGCAACATTGCAAAGTAGTGATTTAATTTATTTAAAAATGCCACAAAAATGTCTAACTTTCTAAGTAACAAGATTCTATTTCAAATGTCACACTATGTCACACATCAGCTGACTTTATAAATTTTTAGTTATATAAGGATCTTTCTATGCTGTGATACAAGGACTCTGTGTGAAAAATATAACTATTAGATCCATTAAAATGTTTTGAGCATATTGTAGTTACATCCCAATATCCTCAGGAAAAAATGAAAACAAAGAATTAACTCAGCTTAGAAAATATGCACAACTTACTAGAAATTTTGGCATAGATGAGCAAGTTCTATTACATCAATGGAATACATTGTATAGTAGAGTTAGGAAGGTTCTCTGCAAAGACCAAATAGAATTGGTATTGAATCTTTGACAAGAATGTCACAGAGAATTAGATGATCAATAATATAAATTTAGAATACTACATTTCAAGTATAGATTTTATTATTATTTAAATAGAAAATCATTCCTGGGACTAATGTGATGCTTTGTATCAGCATCACATGTCTTTTATATGTTCTGTGGCAAGTGCTCAGGATTTGAATCATCCACATATTTCTGTAATTCTAGCAGATATAAAGCTCTGTTATTGCACATGTATACACAGCCCAGACTATACGTTTTCATTTAAAAGACCAGGCTCACAGGTAGTGTAACAGTGTATGTCACAGACTGACAAGTATTGTTGTGCGAAATTTCTCCTGTCAACCTTTATGTGTCATTTACGTTTATTTTCTACATTAGTGAAACTATGTCAGGATAGCAATTCTCAGAGACCTGACCTGATCTCTCTCTAACTTTGCCACAGCAAAGTGCTTTCTGGCAAGTCAAGTTTGATGCCTGGTCATGTCAACCCTGGACCCAGACAGTAAGGGAGTAACAGGAAGCAGTCGGTGCTGCAGGCACCAGAAAAAAAAGGACCACGGTGATATTGTGGCAGGGTAATGCGTATTGCAAGAATCCAGAAAGTTGGATGAGTTAGATGCAAAGGTCAATGTATATGTGGAGTGGAGGACTTAAGTCCCTGCTTTATTCCTGGAGAGAAATCTCAGTAGTTAACAGATTTATTGAACAAAAAGACCTGAGTTCAAATACCCAGCACCCACATAAAGTTGTAGTACACACTTGTAATAATCTCCATGCTGCTATGGAGACATAGGAGGCAAAGCCAGGACCGTGGAATCCATACCACTTAGCTAGGCATCCACAACGATGAATAAGAGATCCTGTCTCAAACAAGATGAAGAATGAGGACTGGTGCCTGAGGTAGTTCTTTAACCTCCTCGTGTGCAATATGGCACACACAAACATGCATATGTGTACATACAGAGATTAAACATACAGAGGCTAAAAAGAGTGACCCTGCTTTCCTAAATCAAATGCCAAATGCATTCATCAGAAAGTGCCAATGAATTTCTCAACTATGGCTCTGTACATCCGTGCCTGGAACAAGCTGACTTGGCAGTGGTTTCCAGTCTTCTAAGGTGTATGTGCCAAGTCGCATGGATACTCAGGGTTAATAAAGTCAGACACCTAGTTTTCCAAAGCAACAAGACAAAGCATAAGTGACCCAACAGAAATCTCTAATCTTCTTTACTAATTTCACCCCTCCTCTGTCCCTCACTCAGTCCCTCCCCACCCCATCCCATACAGTCTCCTCTTACTAGTAAGAAATGAAACTGACGTATAAAAGTTGGATCTTTCTTTGGTTCAGCCTCAACAGAATAGAAAACATGGAATAAAATAAATAAGAATTTCAAAAGGAAGTTAAAACAATGAATCAAGATTTCAGGCAGATGCAATGACTGGGGCAACAAGATCTTTGTCAGTCATAGGCTAGCTAGCCCGTGATGCATAGTGAGCCTAAGACCAGGTGGGCTATAGAGTGAGATCCAGTTTTGGGGAAAAAATAACAACCAAACAAGGAACAATTTTATATCTAGTCAATGATCTCAAACACTGTAATTGAGAGGAAAAGAACATATGTTGGTCCTACACGGCCCCACTGAAGCTTGGATTATTTTAGGGTCTACATTATGTTACTTTAACTCAAACATTATTAAGTACAGAACTTTGGTTTAATGAGTTTTTCTGGATTGTTAGTTTCAGTTCTCATTTGTCTTGTAAAGCACATTTGGTTCAATTCCACTTAATTCATAGCAGCACGTTTTAACTATTGGATTTAATTCAAGAACTATTCGTAGAGAAGAGAAGATGCAAATCTTATCTTTGAAAGTCACCATGTTAATTCAAAGTCCTGCCTTCTGAAAAAAAAAATGCCGTTATGCTGAAAGTTAAAATCTTGAGGGAGGCCTAGAGAGGAGGCTCAATGGTTAGTAGTACTGGCTGTTCTTCCAAAGAACCAAGGTTTGAATTCCAGTACCCACATGACATCTAACAACTGTCTATAACTCCAATTCTAGGGGATCCAATGACCTTCTGGCCTACTTGGACACCAGGCACTCACATTGTGCACAGATAAACATGTAGGCAAAACACCATACACAATAAATAAATAAACAAAATAGTTTTTCAAATCTTGAGGAAACAGGAACAAAAGAAGAATCACAATGAAATAGCAAATAAATAGATTAAAATTATATTCCACTTACATTTCAGAATTTTCACAACAGTAAATTAAATATTTCTCCAAAATTTTAAATGTAAAACAATCTTTAACAATATAAAATATTAGAATGCCAAGTGAAATATTAAAAATCACAATCCCCTTCCATGAGAACAAGAGTGTAGTACCTGTTATTCTGAAGTTGGAGTGCTTTGGTTTTAGCACTGATGTCATAAATGAAATGTTGTTGGGTGATAATTATTCTATTTTCTACTGTCATGTTTCCCAGGATGGTGATAACAGGATATCCCATCTGCAGTGTCCACTGATCCATTACTTCTTGTATGTTCACATATTTTCCATTCCTTTTTAAAGCCTTTGCAACCAAAATTGTATAAATTAATCTATTAACACTTCTTGTAAGCATAATTAACATTAATCTGTTCTCATTTTTACTATTACTATTTACCTCAATATGAAAACATTTAAAATCAGTGAAGCTAACATTATGTCCTAGTAAAATTAATCTTCTTGCCTTGAGCTTCTTATATTGTTTTGTTCCATATATATGTACAGCTGAGTTTTATTAACATTAAAATTTTTACATAGCAGAATATAAAAGGTAAGTCATTATTACAAGTACTTCTACATTATTTTGCATTTCTGATAGGTCTACTACCATGTAGTAAAAATTTTCTCAAATTTTCAGTATTTCTGTTTTGAACATGAATCTATAATACCACATTAAAATATCATTCAAAAATATTGTCACGCTTCATGCACAAAACCTGTGCAGGATATTACCAGCCAAAATCCCAATGTGGACAGCAGAGGGTGATCCCTAAGTCCTACCTTTAGATGAGGAGCTATTGGAAATTGGTGACTAATGGGAGAAAAGTCAAAATCTTCAAGAATGTGACCCTAGAGGGACTACCCATCCCTATCTGCATCATATAGATGACTCTATTCCAAGTCCTATACTGACAGAAGTAAGTGGACTCAAAGAGATTTTTAAAAAGAACACATGAAATTGGGATGGAATCGTGATGGGAGAGAAGAGGGGAGGTTTTGAGGGGGAGAGATTAGAGGTAGATTTGCTGATCCACATAGATCATAGACATTTATAAAATTATCAATTAATTAAAAACAACGTCACTTTTCAAAACAGATAAGATATGTTTAACCAACATTTGTAAGTCAAAGAATTTTAAATCCTATCTTCTTTATATTAGATAAAAATACAGCACTAAAGCAATATGAAAAAGAGAAGAATTATATGAAGTAAATATAAACTGTTCATGTTAATAAAAGTTAATGTCTTATAAATGAAATTCAGTTGCTCCAGAAGATACTTTGACACTTCAGCTTTCTCTACTTTACCTCTGATAATGTATTCCAGAGATCATTTCTGGCTGCATTGCCATACTTGTGGATAGTTAAATAATCCTATAAGAATATAAAATTGTAATTACCATTCAAAGGTTAAGCAATTACCAGTAAACACATTTATTTCTCAATTCAATTAACCATTTCTACGTGTGGAATTGCATTAAGGCAAAGAGGAAGACACGCAAAAAGATTTAGAATAGCATTTAAAAATATTCCCAAGAGTTTTAAATAGAGCATATTTCCCAAGTCACCCAACTATACTAATTTCTTAACAAGGATTTTCACAGCTATAATCATGTCTTATGGATGCTCAAGGTCAAGGATATACTGTAACTGAGCTGGTCAACATCAGCTCATTAGGAGAAAATGACCTCTGCAATGAAATACGCAGAACAAACTTTCTCATCACCCCATTCAATTGTTCAAAGCAAAACATAATCTTTCATGAAAAAACATTCTTTAGGTGATGTATGCTGATGCTGAGGGGGAACGGTCCACTCTCCAAACTCTCTCCGGTTGCTCTAAGCAAAGGAAAAACTGACGATTGCAGAAGTGATACTTATTTCTGTAGTTTGAAGCACACATTACTATCAATTAAAAAAAAGTCCTCCTAAAATTGTTTCACAACTTCAGGCTTAGGATTTCCCATTCCTTATTATGTTCCATTAGTGGTTAAACCTACACACTTTGATTCACACCTTACTCCCTTCTAAGAAGTGTGGTCTGTCTCATTATCGAGGTGACAGCTATCATGATAATTAGCATCAGAATTTTTTTTCTGATTTCAAAGAACAAAATTGAACAAAAAGGACTGATTTATTTTTTTAAAAATGAAGAAAACCTTACACTCAAAATTTTATTTTCTTAACAACACATAGGTAAAAAGACACAATTTCTAATATTTTTTATCCAAGTTCTTGAACTGAAAAAAAGTTGCTGACTTTTGAATACTTTATGTGAAATTGGGCATTTTGAGGATAATTAACATCAGGGAAGGAAATTTCAATACAAATTATAGAAACTGTGACAGATTCAGCTCTTATTGGCAATTCACAGTGGAACAAACGACAGTTCCCACTTAATCATATGCCCAGAGAGGTGATACCCAACCTCAACTTAGCAAGCACATGTTCAACTTTATCATTAGGTGTCATGAATAACTTTATTAAATATAGAACACACACCTCATCATAACCAATATGAATCCCAATTCAGACTGAACCAAGCTTCAGGAAGTTTGTTCTACATAAACCCCGGGAGTAGGTTTATTTGCTTCTGAGGGGGTGGAGGAGGTACAGGGAGGTGCATTTTAAATACATTAGTTCAGTTTTCAATTTCATTCTTTTTTTATTTCTTTCAGAATTTAGATGAATGAACTTGGGAAGAATGCAGTATTAACTACGTCACTAGATGAAGAGATACAGTCATGTCAGTGACTGCTGACAGAGGGAGAATCAATTTGATGAGGACTTAAAAGAAAGCAGGACATTGCTGATAAGAAAACACAGAAGCCCAGCTCTGGATAGACCACATATATTTGTGTACATTTCTATGATGAGGAAAGACTCTCAAGTTTGGGCCTGGGTGACACCAAAGGGCAGAAAATGTCCTCTACAGGAAGATTAGTCTCCAGAGTTTCAGATATTGGTTCTTCTGATGACTTGACAAGAAGACTGAAGCAAAAGTTCAAAATATTGTAGCTTACTATCAAGAATAATTATACCTCTAAAAAAATTTTAGTAAGCATTTGTCACTTTTTGGCTTTCCAGCATTTTAGCTCCATTTTTCTCTGGGGCCAATAACGCAATGTGGGATGTGGGAGGAAGGCAAGAACTCCCTCTTGGTGTCAAAATGGAAAGGACAAAATGCTAAATATTCCTTCTCACTTCCCCTGGCACCTAAAGTTGAAGCATGTGTCCTGGCCTCCCTCAAGTGGATGCTTCAGCCCAGGACTGTGAATCCTAAAGAAGTCATGTAAAATGTCTGAGAAGCAGAGAGATCATTCCCTGAGATGAGAAGTCGGCACTGAGCATGGAGTGACAACCACATTAATGGTTCCAACTGAGTCAGCTCTTCTCAGGTGTGACCTTGGCAAGTGATCTTGATTTCTAAGTCTCACGATAACATTTTGGTGAGTTTTATTTTTCCATCTTTCTCAATAATGTGACGGATCCCTTTCAGTCCTTTTAATAAATTCATTTCTACTTAAATCTGCCAGAGTTTATTGTATTGTTTGAAACCCAAACTTATGTCTAATGTATCAATAGATGATTTCAAAAAACAAATGCAGACTTTTAATGATCATTCTGGTGATCACTAAACAGTCAATAAAAATTCTATTTTGCAGTGTATACAAAGTAGAAGATTATTTTGTAAATGTGCTAGTATTTCACTGTGTTGTCAATAGAAGGTATGGGGAATGAGGTGTGTACTTAACAGTCCAGACAAGCAGTCTAAAGGTAAAAGAAAAAATGAATACAATATCAAGCAGAAATTTTCACAAATGCTATGTACACAAAGTGACATTAAAAACAAAAACATTTTAAACAAGCTTTTGACTTAATTTAAGCATCTAGAACAGAGGCTTTTAAACTTGGAACCACTGTCCTATGGAAGGTGACTATTTTAAGGAGACAGAATAAGGTGATTTTCAAGTAAGCCATGAACAACAAAAGTGATTCAATGCTGCCTCATAGCAAAGATACACAGGAGCTGAGCAGTCTTATTTGAGCCTGGCTACTATACTTCAGACCATATATTCAGTACCTTGACCTTGAGACAAACAGAACAAACAGGTTAGAACCCTCACAGACAACCGAACAAAACGAAGAAAGCCACACTATAGACTGGGGTGTTAATTTTGGTTAATATTTGCAGACTTTTTTAAAAAAAAAAATGTGAGACAAAGTGTGCATGAGTAGCAGCACATTGAGGGAGAAAGCCTTGTGCAAAAACAAAAGAAATGTCTGTAGCTTCATTCTAACAGACAAGAGCCAAAGATGGAAAGGAATAAGTTATTATTCAGATTTCCCCTGTTGCTAAATTCTTGTACGAGAGGAACAAAATCCATTACCAGGAGTGTTCCATGTAAGAAGTTTCAAGCATTCACATAAAGTTTAAACTGTAAGAAAAAAAAGTGAAGCATTTGGAAAATAAACCTATTTGAGGAAATGTAAGAACAATAGTTGAGTATCATTGTTTGCAAGCCACTCTGAGTCAGAAATCTAAACGTGTGTTTATCCTAAATTTACCTTCAGAAGTGGCTTCCCTGGACATATATTCAGCTATTTCTTCTGGAACAAAAAGCTGTTTTACAAATTTTAAAAATCCATCACCCTGCTTAATGAATGTAAATTTTGTAAAAATTAGTATTTTTTTTGTAAGAGGTTGTCAAATAATAGCGTGAAACAGAGTATTTTAATTCTAAACAATCTGCCAGCATTTGAAAAGGGTGTTTTTGTTTGGTTGGTTGCTTTAAATTATAGACAATAGCATATCCTCACACCACTGTGGTTTCCAAACACCTCCTATGTAGCAATAATAGATCATAGCATCAATGCCTACAAGCAGGAGGATTATGAGTTACAATATTGCCACTGCTACATTTGTACTCCATTGCAGAACAACCTGAAGGGGTTCTACACCTGTCAGCAAAATAGTGCAAACATAATAGTCTACTAAAATATACCCACCAATCACTGTGGCTGCTAGCTTGAAATATTACCAAGACATAAAATGAATCTGTTGGTAAAATTGAAGTTTGTGAAATGCTTTTTTTTCTGAATGCCCTGATAAAGGGCTTTGACCACTACAAGCTCACAAAAATAGATAAAGTATATCCTGGCAGATAAAAAAAAAAGTGCACTGCCTTTTGTAAATCAAGATGTCCAGTGCTTACAGGAATAGGCACAGTGTCTTCCTAGGATGCCTAGTGCTTGCTGGTGTGTGCATAGTGTGTCTTCATTCTTCAACTCTTTTCTCACACAACTGTGGCACTAGCAACCAGTGGAGAAGAATATGTAATTCAATCAATCAGGAAAAACACTGTTTATACACTGAAAAATCTAGTTAAGAACTCACACTGACCCTTACCAGTCACGTGGATTTTAAAAGAAGTTATCTATTTTCTCTAAACTTTAATTTCTTCAGCTAAGAACCATATAGAATAAACTACCTGATAAATGTTCATGAAGAATGACATAGAAAATTTAGATAATGTCTATCACATAAAGAACTTCCATTTGTTTTAATAGTCATATTGATGGTAAATAAATACAATGTTTAAAAAAAAATGAAAAGCCAAGAGTCAATGTATTGTATTTTTCAATCTTTCCTCCAAGAGAAGCCAAAATGTCCCAGAACCAAACGGAGAAATCCTACACTCTAACTTCGATAAGGAACATGTCTGGAGGAAGTAAAGAGAGGAAGATAAGGGAAAGGAAGGAGAAAAGCAGGAAGGAAAGACAAAGGGGAGGGAAGAAGAGGCTGTCCAATCAGAGAGGAGAAAGTCCTCTGGTCCTGCGGTAGACGGTGCTGCTTTTCATACAGTTCAACTGTAGTTATATGAGCATGAATTATGGATTATAATTGTGGAAATAAGAGAAAAATGCTGCTGTCATATTTTATTGCATACTGATTTGCCTTTTTAAAGGAAGTTGATAAATACAACTTTTTTTCTCTCTTACTTCGGATATTTGAGTAGGGATTTTCATTTATTTTTAAGAGTTCTTATTTCATATAAGAAATAGAAATGTTGACTTTCATGCACTATGAATATACATGCACATATTCAGTAATGTACTTATTCCTTTTAGCTTTGTAGTTAATTATTTGACAAATTAAATGCTGATTAAGGCAGATCCAATGTTTGGAAAACTTGCAATGATATCAGTATTCTGTGATATGGATTGAGCACAACAAATCATTATGAAATGTCCACCTTTATGCTTTCCAAATATCTAAACCTTCACAGCACTTATAAGTGGAGTATAGACGCATTTGAGTGAGTTTTACAATAGTAATATAGTAATTTTACAATAAGAGTGATTCAGCTATCATCATGATAAATATACCCTACTGTCTGTTTAGGAGGGAGTTAACTTCAATGTACTATCTGTGTTCTCATGGCTAACTTTTAAGCTTGCCTGAAAATCCACATGCAAGGGAGCAAGTACTCACAAACATAAGCCTATGATTCTCAAATAAAACCCTCAAATACACATATTTGCACATAACACTTCCCAAGAACACGCTATTGAAGGTGTTGTTACTACTGATAATCACCATGGCTTTGTGCCTGCCATTACCTCCGAGCTACCAGAATTTTATGAGCACAAACCAATAATAATGACATTTCCTTTTTGCTTTTTATCCACACCTCATTGCTTACATTGATTTGCATAAGCAATTTCCGCCCTGATAATTGGAGCCAAACATGTTGTTGTAGGTTACCTTATGGAAGAGAGCAGTTAAATACTAATTAAGAGAAATCTTTCTCTATTCAAACATATTTTGGAAGTTATTGACTTATTCTCATAGGCTGAGCAGGAAGGTGACTCACTCTCTGACAGGTTTGAGTTTACTTCAAATTTAACAATGACCTTTTTTTAAAAAATATTTTTAATTCTCTGATGTCAACTCATAATAACATGAAGAATGATACTGCCAGGCTCAGATCATTAGGATAATATTGTTTTGTTTTAAAAGAAAAAGTGATAGTACTATGGATTAATTATTTTAACAGCTATTAACTTGGCCTTCCATCAGGGCTGAGAAAAGAATTTGGGAGTGTTCATGACACAGACAAAATAAGGTATTTAAATAGTATACCCCGAGTCTGTGTGCCAGGAATGTCACTAATTACCAAAGTCCTAATAGGTAATGAGGTTACTTTCTGGTCATCTTTACTCAATGGCATTATAGTAGGAGAAAAGTTTGGGGCTGGGGAAACATAACCTCACTTCAGATTTTATACTCAGAGTCGTCTTTAAACAAAAAGGAACTTTAGACATCCACTGACTTGGTTCTTCTCACTGTGCTTGCCATATCTCAGGAATACTGGCTAACCTGGGGAGATACAATGAGGAGCCTACAGTTGTGATCATGCAAGTCAAAAGTATGCCAACCTCAAGATACTAAAACCACCAAAATAACTATTTTAAATGGCAAGGTACCCTATGGATGGGTCAGTAGTATGTCTTTTATTAATCTTCTACAATAAGTACAGAAATAACTTCCAAACATTTAAATTTATATACATATGACTGGTATTGATATACTTAGTATGACTGAATCAAGGTAAATAACATGGACAATACCAATATTGTGATAAATGCATATTAGTTACATGTGATACCAAAGATACTGACTTCCTGGAAGCTACTTTCTTGACTTGTCCTCTTACATCCACCTTGACTTTATAAAATGCTCATACACAATGTTAAATCCATTTCTTCTTGAACAGTAGAATGGTTTTGAGATTGCTCTGAGTTTGTGGAATATATTACATGGAAGAATAAGTATGTAGAATTTGAAAAAATATATACATTTCTACATCTTGAAAATATATACATATACATATATTATTTATAACTGGGGGAGACATAATCTAACAACAGAAAAGTTTATATTTGATTTCCTCCATGATCTATTTTCAATACAAACATTAAAACTGAAGCTGGTTTATTTAGTGATATCCAGTGCTAGCTCTTTAAGAAGTGGTTCAACACCTTTAAATAAAGCTGTCTACAAGTGTTGGCCTGTCTTTGTTAGATTTTAAAAAAGGCAGCATCAATAGAGGGTAACAGGACAATAGCAATACATGTGTTCCCTGTGTTTGTGTGAAGAATGGAGCATAGACGGGAAGACAAATGGCAAGAAGGTCTAGGACACAGGCTTCAAAGGTCTAAAATCCCCTGAGTTCTGCCTAGTGTTGAAAACAGCTCCCCTTGTTGAGAGGGTAAGTTGGTGTTGAGTGTTAACCCTCCCTTGTCTGAATTCCCTATAATAACACTCAACAAGGGGAGTGCTAATTTTCCTCAAAGCCAACCTCCAGGACACTCTCCCGACATCAGACCTGTAAACAGAGTCAATTCCACGGTTAAGGAGAACAGCTAGGAATTCTGACCTTAGGAAAACACACGTTATAGAAATCATCAAGAAATTTCTAAAAGTCCTTAGCAAATATGTAAGGCAAACATATGTTAATCACAAAAAAAAATAATAAACGTCTGGAGCAAAGCAGGGAAATAAATATGTAGCTTACACACCAAGACAACGTAAGCTGAATTTCATGCCAGAAAAATAAAACACATTATCAGCAAGGCTGCAACAGATGCTTGTCTGGTTTTATACAGTTGCGTTGCTGCATACACTGATGGCCACTCAGTATAATACTCAGGAGGACATCAGGAAGCTCAAAAATAGGAAGTTGCTTTTGCACATGCAGCTTATTGTATACCTCCATCAAATTAAAACAGCAGTCCAAATTAAAAATATCAAATAAAATTGCCTAACTGATCAACCGCCCTCAATAAATCCTATATTTAGAAACTATGAAAGATGGGAAAGATCTTGAAAATTTATTTTTGCATTTTATAACTATAAGGTTGGAGGCCAAGAGAGATTTCATGGCTTGGAGGAGGCTCAGCATTAATTAAGAGAAATGAGAATTATTTCTCCCTACTTATTCTATTGCCTCAAGCCTCCCACAAATGCCTGCTGTCATTTTGTGTAATGGATTAAATATAACAGTAGATATGTAGAGCTTGCAAAAATATAATCACTTCTGTGTCTTGAAATATATTATTTATGAATGGAAGATATAATCAACAGCAGAAAAGTTGAAACTAGGTTCATTTTTGCAAGTTCCACTTTCAATTCAAACATAAAAATTTAACCTGACTTATTAGCAAAATTATGAACTAATCTTAGCTTATAAATATCATTTATTTACTAAATAAGAGGTTTAAGGTAATTTTCTCGTGATGAATATGAAATGTCCTTCTCCATCTCTTTTAATTTTAGTTTGAAGTCTATTTTGTTAGATATTAGGATAGCTACCCCAGCATGTTTCTTAGGTCCATTTGATTGGAAAATCTTTTCGCAACCCTTTACTCTGAGGTAATGTCTGTCTTTGAGGTTGATAGGTGTTTCTTGTATGCAGCAGAAGGATGGGTCCTGTTTTCCTACCCATTCTGTTAGTCTGCATCTTTTTATAGGTGAATTGAGTCCATTGATATTAAGAGATATTCATGACCAGTGATTGTTAACTCCTATTATTTTAGGTTTTATTAGTGGTGGCAGTAGTGTGCCTGTGTCTCCCTTCTTGGGATTTGCTGGTGTGAAGTTATCTATTGTCTGTGTTTTCATCGGTGCAGCTAACTTCCTTGGGTTGGAGTTTTCCTTCTAGTACTTTCTGTAGGGCTGGATTTGTGGATAGGTATTGTTTAAATCTTAGTTAATCTTAATTAATCTCTCCTTCCATCCCAAACCAAAAAGGCCCATGAATCTCTAAGCCCCTCCCTCCTTCTTCATGTGCATCTCTCTGTCAGTATTCCTGGCTCCTCCATCCTCTCTATGGCTAACTCCTGTCAACTAGTCACTGGCTCCACCCTAATCCAAGGTTAATTTTATTAACTCAGTCTCATAGTTTCACAGTACAATCAAGTATTCCACAACAGTTTTTTTTTTTTTCTCAAAAAGTTTTAGAGAAAACATACCTGCTGAGTTTTAGAGAAGACATACCTGCTGAGGTATGTCTTCAATTTAAAATTCAAATTTTTAAATTGCCACACAAATTACTGTGCAATATATAAAATATTTTCAAAACTCTATTTAAATACTTTGATAAATTATACATAACATATTTGTAAATACTTTTGCTTTTTTTCTTTAAAAAGCTTAGAATAGCCCAGCTGTGGTGGTGCACGCCTTTAATCCCAGCACTCGGGAGGCAGAGCCAGGCGGATCTCTGTGCGTTCGAGGCCAGCCTGGGCTACCAAGTGAGTTCCAGGAAAAGCGCAAAGCTACACAGAGAAACCCTGTCTCGGAAAACAAAAACAAACAAACAAAAGAAAGGTTAGAATAGTCCATACAGATATGAAAAATTATCACCATAACACAAATTTTGTTTGGTAATAAAGAAGCTACTATAGTATTAGGATAGCATATCATAGCATGAGGGAATTATTTGAGTACATGGTAAAAAATTTTAAAGCAAAAGAATGAAAGAGGAAAGATTGAAAGAAAGAAAAATAACTTATGAAAACACCTAGTTCGCAGTTTGGATTTGCCCGAGCCAGTAACTATAAACATAATCCATTTGCAAATAATAAACTTCCATTTGTCAACATAGAAATAGCCATAGTTAATGTAAAAACAATTAATAGATTTTCCTCAGAGGTAAATGCTGACATCCCAGAGTAGCCTTTTCAACAACTTGTAAAGTAAGACTCCCCAGGGCCTTGTGAATGGCAAGCTTATTAATATGAACTCTCCAAACACCATGACATAAAGTGTCTGCTCAGGAGGTCATCTCCAAAATGTACCCCATACATCTTCATGGACAAGAAATGATAATTTATCACCCAGACAGAAGGATCTACTGTAAACTAATCCAAACTGCTGATGATACACTAAATCAGTTTGAGTGAAAAGTATAAATGAAGCTGGAAGCAAAGTACCGAGGGATACAGATCCACCTGATCAATGAGATGTCACGAGGCAAATGAAATGCAATGTTGACAAACACAGACTCCCTTGGTTGAAAATTAACCAAATCAAGTATTGGAGAATAAAATTGCACGTTAACAGTAGCTTCAAATGAAGGTTTATTTTAATAATTTTTTTTTGCAGTTTCAGATAAAACTGAACAGGCTGGGCCAGTTGAATAGAATATAGGGTGTACTCAAAATAATATATTTTACATACCATAGAAAATATGAGAGGAAAAGGAAAAGGGCTGCAAAGACATTCTGCCCAAAGAACGGAACCATAGTCACTCAATCTGATGCACAAATACATGTACATAGTTAAAGGGAAATAGTAAAAATTGTATGCAGAAAATGATTTCACATCAGCTTGCCACCGGGAATTCAAATTCAATTTCTATTGCCCTTATGAAAACTTAAATGTTTTCTGAAACTGTCACGTTACAAATTCAACGGGGAAAACAAAGTAGTGGGGATAAGGGAAGGACATCCCTCTACATAGTTTATATTCATGGAGGGCACTCTTTGAGGTGAAGGAAAAAAAAAAAGATTTTCTCAACTATGTGATCAGAATGGAGTCTTCGTCCCTCAGCAAATAGAACCTACATCCTTCAGCAAATACGTTCGATGGATTCAGCTATTCTGAGGGCATCTGTAATGAAAAGGGCTGATTAAAGTAAATTTTGATGGCTGCTAAAACTAATCTGCAAAAGTAGCTTGGAAGGAAACTTATTCTTCAATAAATGTATACACTCTTCTTATTCGTTGCATTAAATTTATAGTTTGTCATAGCAAATTTAACTCTTGCCTTTGTGTTTTATCTTCCAGCTTATTTTTTGATAAAGATATAATTCTACTACAAAAATATAGCCCAATCCCAGGTGCAGTTTATTTAAATTTCAAAATGAAAAGCTTACTAAGAACAGATAAGATTGATTGCTCTCTCTGTCTTAGCATAATTGTATTTCAGGTGAACATCAATTTACTTTAAAGGACACTTCTAAGTAGCAGAATGCATCATAAATAATTCATCAATCACAGTGACTAGGAGAGTGATTTACTCCAGCAGATTCAATGGAATCCAAGTTCTAATTTTTTATAGTTGTATCTGCTCTACATTTTTAATAATTTTGATGTATCCATTCTTACATTTTCATGCTTATTACCCTAAATGCCATATATACAACTGTCTTTTCTCTTTTTTCCTTTTATTAAAAATAGATTTTTTTCATACAATATATCCTGATTAGGTTTCCCTCCCTCTACTCCTCCCTGTTCCTCCCCAGGTCCCCTCCTATCCATATCTGCTACATTTCTGGCTCACATTAGAAAAGAACAAGCTTCTAAGAGATAACAACAAAACAAAAACCACATAATTATCTCTTTTCTTTTAAAATGATTCATTTCCCTTTCAAATAAAAGTATTTTTGTTTTTATTGGGACAAACAGCAACTCTGTGTACCAGTAGTAAAACAAAACATAGACAGTACATAACTGAAAAACAAGTCTAAAATTTTCTCAATTATGTAATTTTCGTAAAGCTATCAATTTGTTTTCATATTACTTAAACATCTCAATTACAGTAAATAATAGCAGTTTTTCTGAAGCTCTTATGTAAGTTGTTCAGGATCTGACATGTGTAAAAAGTAGTTCAGTTTGGAAATGCCAATTAAATGCCTCCAAATCGTATACCAGTTTGGGTTTGGACAGACGATACACTGAGTGTCCTATGACGGTTTTTCTCTTTTATCATACTGAAGGAATGAACCTGCCTTGCACACCTCAAATTTCTCCATCACAGTCGCAATTTGTTACTAGTAACTTCCCAAACTGTGAAATGACCTTAAAAGAAATATAACGACAAGAAAAACAGTAGCAAAAAAAAAAAAAAAATAGAAAGCATTTTACTTACTTGCAAACCCCTCTGAAAAACGGAATGGCCCATAAAATTAGCCAGCATTCTAATTAGAGCAGCACCCTGTGGAAAAAGGTATTGGAAAGAAAAGAATTTCAACAAGTGTGAGTCCAGCAGTGCCACGTGTCAATCAAGAAGGGCTCACTCTGTTCACTCTGTTCTATTTGGAAAATATTCAAGGAGGAAAACATGAAATAACATGTCCCTTACAGGTTGGAAAATCCATGTTGGGTACATCTAAATGTTTTCTGGATCAAAACCTACTACTTCAAGGTGAAAATCCCTCAGACACAGTATCTCAAGAAACAGTCTGTAATTAGGAGTAATAAATACTTCTGTGAACATGGTACATGGCAAACTTAATAAAGCACGGTACTTATACTCAAAAGCCCATGAACAGGTAACCTAAGGATACCCATGGTAAGAAATATTCATAGGAAAGCATAATCTTCAGGTACTCTAGCTGTTCACTGAACTCCCAACTCATGTGGGAATACTTTACGGCAAAAGCGAAGAAGAGAGTGTGAAGCAGTTAGGTTATTCAGGTTCAAACTCTGTCTCTGCTAATGTCTTAACACTTTACCAGGACGAATGATTAGATCTCTCTTCTCTTATTTTCTTCTCTTGCAACACAGAGTTACCAACAATCCAATACAGTGAGACAGTTTTGGAGATTAATTAGTGTGTACGTATGTATGTATATGTGTGTGAAGTACATACATTGAAATTAGTGTATATGTGTGTGTGTGTAAAGTATGTATTTCAAAAATTAGTATATATATATATATATGTGTGTGTGTATGAAGTATATATATTAAAAAGTTGTGTGTGTATCTGTGTAGAATAGTTCAAAACAGGGTCTGAAAGATAGTGTGAGTCATCAATGCTATTTTCATGATGGCCCAATATTTTTGTCATATCTATTTCTTATAGAGGCTGGATGCAGTTATATGTACCTATATCTAAGGAAGTGTATGTAATTAATATATTTTGATTAATAAAATAAAATACTAAATTAGAAAATTGAATACTACTATTATAATGAATAATGAATACTATCAGTGCAAAATGTAAATAAGTAATCAATTTGAAGCAATCCAAGCAATGAGGGGTTAGACAGGATGATCACAAACCTGAACGTAAACTACAAATTAGTCTTCTAGACATCACTAGTGCTGTGGGATGTTCTATATGGCAAATGTGTTGCTAATTAGTCAATAAATAAAACACTGATTGGCCATTGGCTAGGCAGGAAATGTAGGTGGGACAAGGAGAAGAATAAAGCTGGGAAGTGGAAGGCTGAGTCAGAGAGACACTGCCAGCCGCCACAATGAGAAACGGCATGTGAAGATGCCGGTAAGCCACGAGCCACGTGGCAAGGTATAGATTTATAGAGATGGATTAATTTGAGCTGTAGGAACAGTTAGCAAGAAGCCTGCCACGGCCATACAGTTTGTAAGCAATATAAGTCTCTGTGTTTACTTGGTTGGGTTTGAGCGGCTGTGGGACTGGCAGCTGAGAGAGATTTGTCCTGACTGTGGGCCAGGCAGGAAAACTCTAGCTACACACTAGTTCATACTGAGCTGCTCCGGGGTTATTAAGCAGTGACTGTCTAAGTATAAATGAGTCTAGGTTTAGTGGAATTTCCTTTGTGCCTACATATCCCTCTCCACCATCCTTACAAATGCACATACTGCAGTAACTCCTCTCTCCAAGGTGTCTCTTTTAACTTGTATTAATGCACATCAATTGTACATGCTGATGAGGTTCACTATGACATCTCAATGCACGCACCCAGGGTATCCTCTTCAAAGAGAGAACCCTACAACACTCATCAATCCTGCACTGCACTGCCACAGTCAGACACAACTGTGATTTTCCACTGTTTGACACTAAAACTGTTCCCTTTAATTTTGGAACCGTGATGCAATATAATATTCTCACTCCATTAGCCAATCACCCTTAAAGCACTCTCATAAAAAAAAAAAATCTCAATTTCCCGAAGGACTTGTTCCTCAAATGAGAATGTTATCATCATCTCAACAAATAATGAGCTGACAAACCATAAAGTTTTATGCCCCTCCAGATATATTTCCCTCTCTCATCTTCTACTTCTTTCTCTCTCTATGTATAATATTTTGCTTCTTGCTCTCTGTCTTCTGCACACTTGTATAAGTCCATAAAACATAAGCATTTATGATTCAATCTAGGGAGCAGGTGAGAATCCCCTGTAGAAGGCATCAGCTCTGCTCCCTGAATTTCCTTGACAAGCTCTCCTCCTATGTATTTTCCAATCTAGTCTACCCACCCTGAGGGGAAAATCTGTCAGTTCTTCAACAACACTAACCCCTGCCACCTGGGGAGAGAGAGACTCCTAGGCAGTCAGCAACAACTTCCCTTCAGAGCAGAAGAGCTATCTTCAAATGATTTAAGTGATTCCCTCCAGGTAATGATGACTTGGTCCCTTGTCGGGCTATAAAAACTATCAGTTTGGCATGAACTAATGACAAAAGAGTACTTTGTAATCATAAAGAATGGGCCTGTTTTTCCTGTCTTAGCAAGGCTGGAGCAGGGTGCTGAGAAATAAGACAGAGAAATATAGCCAATATTCAAAAGTCATAATAACACTGAGCTCTTCATTATTGTTATATCCTATAACTCAATTACATTTCAGAAAATAAATTATCTGGATATTTTGATATTGCCTGGAGCAGTCTACACTCTTCTATATTTAACTGACCTTTTCTGGTGATTGCTAATTTTTTTAAATGCCTATTTTAAAGAAGTCTGCAAAGAGGTGTCAGTCAGTATATAGGACACTTACTATGCATGGCTATAACAAAGGCCACACCTTACAGCATAGCTAAAGTCACCACACCTTCTGTTTTGAGGAAAGTACTGAATCACATTTCTCTGTATCTTGAAAATATTTATTTACCTAGCTAGCCTCGCTTATAACGTGGCAAATTATCTTCACTTATGATTGAAAGTTACAGCCTCAAGAAAATGAATTGGACATTTAAGCACCTTGAGGAGCTTTATGGAATGGAATTATACTGTTTCTTATGAAAAGTCATCATGACTTTATAAAGCAAGGTCCAGGGGGATATACTGTGCTATCTGACTGATTTGTTTAGGATATCATAAACAATATGTCACAAATGGGGCTTGTAAACTCAATCATAGTTTAATAGTTTTTCTTCTTCTGTCCTTTATTTTTTTGGTTTACTTTGTAATAATTTGAGTACCTAATGATTTCAAAGATGACACTAAATATATACAGAGAAAGGACCCCCTCTCCTCAGATTCAGCACATTCCTTCCCTGCAGTTGGCTAAGATGAGCTCCCTTAATTCAATAATGGTTGACAAAGAGAGAAACTGTCTGCACATATGGCAATTACTTTGTATTCTTGAACACTAGCTATTCATCAAGGATATAGCCTTTATTGTTTCACTGGTATGTTTGCACAATATGTAATCACTTTTTAAGAGAAGGTAATCGTGCAAACTCAATTATTTCCTTAGCATACGTTCAGTGAGATGGTAGTTTGGTCAATAGCCCACAGAATACAAATAGGGTTGATGTAAACATACCTCATCCCTATAGGATTGAAGGGTCTAAAGAGTGACATTTCTGTTAGGCCTGGAAAGGTGGACATGCTCAGGCCCCATCTACATGATGTAACAGGAATAGTATTTACATAGTCAGGCAGGTGAGGAGGTGAGAAACCTGAAATATCGAAGGTCATACAGATAGGAAGGCAGGAAGCCTCATAATGGGAGATTGTGTTTGAAGCAGATTTTAGAAGCTTGAACTGCAGAACTAAAGTATGTTGGAAGGTGAGGGCTGTTGTTTTTACTCTAGGCTGGCCTGCCACCCAGCTCCTAAATAAATCACACATGGAGGCTTATTCTTAATTATGAATGTCCAGCCTTAGCTTGGCTTTTTTCTTGCCATCTTTCCTTAACTTAAATTATCCCATCTATCTTTTACCTTTGGGCTTTTCCTGTTCTTACTTCTGTAATTCTTACTTCTACTGTGTGGCTCGCCCCTGATGTCCTCCTCCATCTCTGGCTCCTAGATCTCTCTCTTCTCCCAGATTTCTCCTTCTATATATTCTCTCTGCCTGCCTGCCCCACCTGTTTCTCTCTCCTGCCTCACTATTGGCTGTTCAATTCTTCATTAGACCATCAGTGTTTTAAACAGGCACAGTAACACAGCTTCACAGAGTTAAACAAATGCAACATAAACAAAAGTAACAAACCTCAAAATAATATTCTACTAGAGAGGGCTTAAGTATGATACCCCAGAACAGGTAAGATAACCAGAAACAAACAAGAGGAATGAGTGGTAGCAAGACAGTTTGACAAATGTAACAGAGGCAGGTTTGATCTCTAGTCTAAGATAGGAGAAGATGACCTAGAAGACATGCATAGATACACACTTTAGGAGAAATTAGCTAAACTGGTAAAAATCACTTGGAAAATGTGAAGTTTTCAAAATAGGTAGAGAAGCAGAGGACTAGAGAGGAAAGGCAACAAAGAAATGAGCTTTGGGAGAGGGCATAGCTGGAGACATAAACGGGGTTAGGAGTAAGTAAGAATGCCAGAGAAATGTGCTCTTGTTTCAATGAAGGCAAACAGAAAATACAATCTATAGGTCTTTCTGCAGACCATATCGTCTTCTTCCTAGTACTCAGGATAAACACTCAGGAAAATTAAAATTAAAAGCAAAGGGGGATGCTAGAGTGTGACAAACAGCTGAAAGCAACCTGGGTATGAGCAGAGTCATGGAAGACATGGCTGAGACTTGTGCTTTTAACTTCAAGGAAAATAGTATTTCACACAGGAATGTAGTCAGTAACAATTAGGAAAGACCTACTTTAACATCCCGTGGGTGTGAATGAAGCTAAAAGGATGTGAACACGAGGCATTTGTGTTTTGCTTATTTTTGGTTTTTCAAGACAGGGTTTCTCTGTGTAGCCCTGCCTGTTCTGGAACTCCTCAACTCCTCTCTCTCTCTCTCTCTCTCTCTCTCTCTCTCTCTCTCTCTCTCTCTCTCTCTCTCTCTCTCTCCAGACTAGCATCAAACTCACAGAGATCCACTTGTCTGTGCCTCCTTGGGAGCTGGGATTAAAAGTGTGCACCACTACCCACCACCTGGCCTTTTTTTTTTTTTAATGTGAGAGAAAATGTCATTCCAAGAAATAATAACTGAATAGAGATGATTGGAGACGTGCAGATCAAGAGATGGGTATTGGAACAAACTTCCAGGAAAAAGAAGAGGAGAACCTAAGTTAGTCTCGGAAAGAATGAGCATAAGTTTCCTGAGAAAAAAAACTGAAGAGGGAAGGTGGGGGGGAGGGAGAGGTCACGAAGAGATTTTAGAAACCAAAGCACAAGATGGAAACAGTCTGAACAAAACAGACCGCAGCTGTACAAGGAGTTGTGGTCTGTCTGTCTGTCCAATGAGGGCCCACCACCCAAAACACTTCTGGTACACAAATGATTCCCAGATAAGCAAAGGTCTATCTCTTTCAACAATGCAAAGGCAGTCTTTGGATGATGTCATCCTGAGAGTAGAACTAGATTTCCAAATAACTACAGTGAGTAGAGAGGAGGGAAACTTGTGGGGCGGTAGAAAGCCCTGTCTTCGCAGAAATCACTCAAAATGTATCGTTCACCAAGGAATAATGGTGGGATACAGTCATGATGTAACAAAGGAGGTATCATCATTTTGTCTAATCAGAAGTTTGAGGCTCAGAACGATTGTATAACTTGCTAAAGTGACCCAAATTAAGTAAAAGAGGTATGATTAGACACCCACTTATATCCAACCCCAAATCATTCGCCTTAACTGATGTAGGTTACTGTCTTAGGATCTGCAATCAAGATAGAATCTAGACACTTTTGAAAATCATTGTACAAAATGAGAACCTAGAGAGAAAAATGTTGTGGAATATTGTTTTAACTAGGCGAAGATGTGTTACATTTATCTTGCAGAATATTACTTTAACTGTGTAAAGGTGTGATACATTTATGTTGCATTTGTTTAATGATGGAAGGGTGTGTGTCTATTTATGTAAAGATGTGTTTGCATTTGTTTCACCTTGCCTGCCTAAGGCACCTGAATGGTCTAATAAGAAGTTAAGCAGCCAATAGCTAGGCAGAGAAAGGATACATGGGGCTGGCAGGCAGAGAGAATAACTGGAGGAGAAATCTAGGCTCTGGAAGAATAAGGAGAAGAGGAGAGAAGAGAAAGAGGAGAAAGGGAGGCAGGTCAAGCCACCAGCCAGTCAGACACAAGAGGCAGTGAAAGTAAGATATACAGAAGGAAAGAAAAGTAAAAAGCCCCCAGGCAAAAAGGTAGATAAAGAGAAACAGGTTAATTTAAGTTAAAAGAGCTAGCCGGAAATGAGCCTGAGCTGGGCTGAGCATTCGAAACTAGTAATAAGTCTCTGTGTGATGGTTGGTGGTTCAAAAGAAAAGGCCTGGCTACAGGAAGAAAAAGAAGAAAAAGAAAACAGAGAAATTGTTAGGATTGTTCAGTTTAGAATTAGTAGCATTCTGACAGCAGAGGAGGAAAGGAAACTAATCCAATAAGATGTGAAATGACTTTGCAATACTCTCGGGCTGGAAATTAAGTGGAACATTTGGAGGACATGGAAGAATGAGGCATGTTGGTATACTAAGAAACACCAAGCTGCCTTAGCACAAGTTCAGTGCAAACCCAAGGCTACAGAAGTCGAACGTGTGTGGAGACACACTGCCCAGATCGCCTGCAGCCTCTGCATTCTCCCCCCTTGGAAGATCGGGATTAATTCGGTAGAGCAGTTGGCAGTATGAAGATCCCCAAGTAGGATCTATCTACCTTGGGTTTGTCACAGTCATCAGCTGGTAATCAGTCTCTACTAACAGGAGTCTAAACAAAACTGGAAGTTTCTTTTCAAGCCCCGTAAAAGTCTTTGGGTAATGAACCTTCTATTCTGCGGGCATATGCTTTATGGTTCATTCTACTGTTAAGCTGGAAGGAGTTGAGTAACCCCACATCACTGCTTCCATTTTGCAGATGGGAGAGACTGAAGCAAAGGGATGAAGCCATTTGTTTACTATCTATGGGCACAGTCAGTACTGGAACTTGTCTCTGACCTAATTAGCTCCCATCCACTTCATTGTTTTTCATTTTAGTTCCTTAAAAGGCAAAGAAACCTATGCAGTGAGAAAGCCCTGTTCTATTCTGCATTGTTGAAAGGGTTAGTATGTTGATTTCAAAATCAAAGTGCTTTTCAAATGATAACTTTCAGAAAGATGTCTCTTCACTAAGCATGGATACACATAGAGAGAGTACAACATTCTGACATAATCTGTTAATGTAGAATGTCTTTGGTCTGAAGGAAGAGAATACATTAAATCCTCCCATGTTTTTTTTTTTTTTTAAAAAAAATGCTTTCCTCTTTTAAAGATAATATGAACTATTTTAGCGTGTGAAAACGGGGTGGGGGAGGAAAATTCCTAATTTTGAATATCCTTGACTCACATACTGATTGAACTCCCTGCATATGCTCCCCTCCTTGTTCTCTTTCAAATTCGTAGACTCTTTTATCCATCAGTTGTTACACACATATGTCTGTGTGTACATCAGTACATAGATATAAGCTGCTCAGTCTGTAAAATGTTTATATACATACATACATACGTGTGTGTGTGTGTGTGTGTGTGTGTGTGTGTGTGTGTGTGTGTGTTTTCAGAGCTGATCATTTGGTACTGGATAACAAATTGGTATGATCTTCCTTGGGAAAAAAATATTTTTCCTGCTCTCAGCATGCTTTAGTTGCCTGTAATTATATCATAATCTAAAGGAAAAGAATACGAGTAGACAGAGGATGAAAACGGAAATAAAATTAATTCTAATCATGAAAGCAAAATTAATGCCCAATTGCTCCATCACCCACGCTTAGAACCTTGGAGTCCTCTTTGATTTATTGCTTCCTGAGGCCAAGCCTCTACCTCTGTGAAGCTGAATTATTTCATGGCCTCTTAATGACAGCCCCTGATGCATTCTCACCCTCACAAATCTATCCTGTGGGCCACATCAAACTAATTTTAGTAATTGCTTCGGAAGCCTAATGTCTGCTAAGCTCTCTTGTTCTGCTGTCAATTCAAGCTTGTTAGGTGATTTAGATATCTACTAGTACACTTAAGAGGTAGCAGTGATGACAGCGACAATTCTATTGTTTCAATTAAGAACAAGAAGGAGGTCCACCTGTATTTTTTGACTACTCATTAAAATTATTCATAAAATAGTTGGAATAGTGTTTGCCATATAATAGCTTCGATACAGTTATATTGAATTGTGGTCATCTAAGTTCCTTGTCTCCCAAAATCTTTACTTCTAACCATCATCCTAAGGTTATAATCAAGGCCATAATAATTCCCAAACTACAGAGGTAAGGACAGGCAGATAAATTACTTCAATGACACCCTGGTCTACAAAAGTTCCAGGACAACCAGAGCTACACAGAGAGACCATGCCAAAAACCAAAAGAAGAGTATGGATGAACATGATATTGTACATAGAGATAAATCAATGTGAAAGGTTAAAACTAAGAGCAAAGTTAATAAAATGGGACACCAAAGAAGTGGTTACATGATCAAAAATGAAACATAAGAATCTGTAAATAAAGAACAATAAAAAAGTAAGTTTCTAGACTTTAAAAATGATCAAGGAAAAAAGACAAGAAAAAAAATACACAAATGAGTGATATTAAGGGGGGAAGGTGAGGCTTTAACTATAGAAAATGTTAAAAATTAAAGTTACTATGACTTCTATCAACTTTTGTATTATGTATGAAAATTCTGATAGAAAGAATTTTCAATATATTTTAATTTTTTTAAAAATGAACAAGAAGTAAAAAGGCTAAGAAGAGGTTTAAAAATCATAAATTCTAAATTTACACTCTCCAAAACAAGGTTTACATGTGAGCAAACTTTTAAGGGAATTTTATAACATGTAAACACTTTGTTCTAGAAAAAGTACAACAAATTAATTGAAAAGAATAAAAAATTCCTAACTTTAGATGATGTGGAAAAACTACTATGTAATCTATGAAAATAAGTGTGTGTGTGTGTATGTGTGTGTGTGTGTGTGTGTGTGTGTGTGTGTGTGTGTGTGTGTGTATGTGTTTGGGTAGAATGGTTCTAGAAATTCCACTTATATAAAAATATCATATATAGCACATATGTAATATATTAATATGAATACAACTTAATCAGTGAATTACACCTTGTTATATATAGAAAGCAGGAAATACAAAGTAACAGGGAGATTTACTTTATAACTTCAGTTGTAAATGTATTGCATTAATGTTTTAAAGAAGAAAATTCATTTAACTTCAATATCTAGAAAGGACTTTTGATAAGATTATTCAAACACTTTAACAATTATTACATATCTTAATAAACTAGGAAGTAATAGGAATCCATTAGTGTGTCTTAGGGCATCCTCCAAAAAATAAAATCAGTGGTGAAACATTTTACCAATTTCTGTGAACATGGAAATAACTTGTGAATGCACTCTATTAATACTTATATTTAAAAGTACAATGAAAGAAATGAACTAACAAAAGAAATGCAAAAGAGATATGAAGCAACAAGTAAACATTATTCAGCAATGATGTGAAAGTTCTTGTGGAAACTAAAGACAATCTATGGAATTAATCTATAAAATCAGTACAATAATGTATCAATGCTGCCCAAAACAAGATCAGTCAATAAAAATCTAAAAGTTTAGTGTATCTTTGAAAACTAATCAAAGGAATAAATTCATAGAATCCTGTTCTCGAAAGAAGATACGAACAAATGAAACAAAGCCAAAAGCAATAAGGAGAATGTCAAAGGTGTTCAGCTCTCATAAGGAAAATTGTATAGCTTATCCAAACATATAGCACTAAAGAGGGATGACTACATTTGCTGTAAGGATAGTCATTACAAACATCAAATTTTTCACAATCATACATTCTTCCAAATATTTTTCAGTTTTTTTCTTTATCTGAAAATTCACAATGATAAATTAACAGAATTTTAAATCAGAGAAATGCAAAAATAAGCTTTACTTTACATAACATACCTCTGAATCTGGAGTGGTTATAGCCCAGAGAAGAGTGGTGGGCTCGGAAGTCAGGATAAGGACTACAAAGTGACCTATCCTGATATCAGCTGTAGCTGAGGGATGATACTTATTCTTAAAGGACCAGTAGAAAGGCAGTGGGTAATTCAATATAAAATACTGAAATGATCAATTATCCAATCAAAAATTAAACTACATTTGATACCATAACAGAAAAAAACAGTAACAAATATACAAACTGATGAGTCATTAAAGACCTCCAAATAAAAATACAAACGTTTAAAAATATTAGTAGAAAATGTAAGAAAGTAGCTTTATAATTTGTTAATAAAAGGTGACATTAAAAATCAAAAGTATACAAAAAAATGGACAGACCAACACTAAACTTAAAAAACTTTATGAAAAATAGACAGTAAAATTGACCTATCAGTCTCACTAACAACTAACAGCTAATTTACAAAATACAAAAGAACATTTCTCTTTAACTAATGATAAAAAAAGAATAATCAAACATTAAAAAGACAAAAGCAAATCTACTGAATTATGGGAAATAGATATATATTGAAAATTCAAGAAATAATAAACTCAAAGAGAATCTGAGGAGTAAAGAAATACAAATTAAAAACAGTATAATGGTGTTATACAGTCATAAACCAAAGAAGCAGCTGAAACTGAGAAAATGCCAACCATCAGGGAAGACTTGGAATACAGTTTCCTAGGTGCTCCTAAGGCAACATGTACACAGAACCAATGCCTGAAAAGAAAGACCATGCCAAGGTAAACTTACAGATTATGTTTATTTGGAACATGGGTAATAATTCCATGCTTGCTAGACCTAAAAAAAATGATACAGACTGTAACCCACATTCTAGACCAAACAGCAGTCAATGAGCAACTTAGTAAAATGATGCTGTGAGTCAGGAGAAAGTTTGGAGCAAGAAAGACCAGACTACCATGTGGAGTAAGTACAGATGCATAGGGCAAACAAAACATGAATAAAGAGCCCCATGCTTCTCAACAAGGAGGCGTTACAGAAAGCCATTCAATCCATAATAAGAAAAAGAATGAAGGAGAAATGGCCAATGTTTTAGTAACAACCCTAAATAGTGTTTCTGTGAAGAATATTCATTGTGATAAAATGCGCTTCAAAGAGTGAGTCAACTGAGATGAGGACTAATAAAATTTCTCAATGTGAAATTAATTTTTGACACGATGGAAGAGATTTGATCAACTGGTAAGAATAAAAGCTCACAGCAATTTTAAAAGAAAGAGAATGGTGAAATTATGTGGGTTTTTTTCTCTAAAAGAACATAATACTAGGTAAATGTAAATCAAGGAACTTTCTTAGTGAGATGCAAACATTGTAATATTTTATACAGACCAGAGTGATTGAGTAGAGAAAGAAAAATTGGATGAATCACAAGAAAAAAAGGCAATGCTGTAGAACTACCTGGAGTAGACAGTAGGATGAGTCCAGCATACAGTGAAGGGGTGTTCACATCACAGCAAAGACATTCATCTGCTTCAATGAAGAGCCAGGGAAATGAAAGACAAGGTTTGACAGGCAAGATACAAGGGATTAGAGATGAGAGGACACTGGCTTCTTTATTGCTTCTATTACTTCATGGAAAAAAGAAACAGAGTCATCCTATGAAGACAAGTAGAAATAAAAGAGTGTAGACAATGAAGAAAGAAAAACAAAGGTATCCACTGTCCATCACACTGAAAATTTACCTTGGGAAATGTAGACGCCACACCTTACCCACCAGTGATTCCTGACCAGGCCACATAACATAACGATGTAATGAGAAAGATGGCATTTGTAACAATGCTTTTAATTTACTTAAATCCATGAACATGAAGACAAATTTACAAATATGCCTTTATTCTTGTTTTATGGCAGCTATGAATATAAACATGTGGATGAAATGATATTCTATTTGATCATTGGATGTCTGCTACTGTAACAAGGATCCAATAGCATCAACTTATAAAAGGAAAAAGTTTATTTCAGCTCACAGTTAGAGAGACTCTAACCCATGACTGACAGGCAATGTGGCTACAGGGCTTGTAATGAGACCACACATAATGCTGGGAACTCATAGCAGAGCAAAATCACTTGCATCATGGCTAAAACAGAAAGTCGACACAGAAGGAAGGAGATGCATTCCTGCTATCCATAAGAGGTGAGGACTTCTGGGAAGTCACTGTTTTTTACCTTCACTTTCTGCCACCTTCCAGATGCACTCTGTGACCTGGCCCTTGACATATGGGCCTTGGAGGTCATTTTAACCTATAGCAGCTGATCTGTTATCTCTAGGAAAAGAAACCAGGATTTAGAATAGGAAAGGGTTGGATGAGGGCTTTTAATCATCACTTTACTCATTTGATAGAACATTAGTAACTACGTCCAACAAACTAGTGACACTTTACTGTTTGTTTTTGAGGTAATGAATACATGACACAATTTTCTATATGTCTGAAATTTGTCTTAGGATTTTTATTTAAAAATGACAAATATACTTATTTGGAAAAATTGTCAATCTATACACCTTACAATCTCATTATCAATTCTACATGTTATATAAATGTCTTAACACTCTGAAACTTTCTGATGTATTTGTAGCAGTTCCTAGCAGTATTTTTGTCATAAAGTTTGCTTATTTAAAACTGACTTATACATAGAGAAAAATGTTGACTAGAAATAGCCATAGACTTAGTATAAATCTTCCCACAATTATGATTATATGAATAATAATTTGCTTGAAAAATCAACATAATAACCTCAACAGAGAAAAGTGTGTTCTTGTAGCATGTGGCAATTAATACAGAGATCTACAACTGGTCAACTTGGAGAGAATAAGAGATTTCAGCATTCTCAGTCCAAAATGTGATGTCCATATCACACACCTCTCCACAAGACTCAAGAATCTATGCAGAGGAAGACATGAAAAGATTGAAAGATCCAGAGGAGATGGATGCCTTCAAGGAAACTGTCTTTCCCATACACAATAGAGTAAATGCTCCTATAAAGTCACAGTGGTTGTGGTAGAATGCACATGTCCTGCACACGCTCAAGCCAGACAAAATCCCAGCATAGAGCAAGGTAGTCACATGCTTAGCTGTGGAGGAGTTTTGGTATTTGATTGCTGCTGGGATAAGGAAGTCAGTCAGTGGAGTGACATCTCATAATAACTACACTCCAGAGAAGAAGAAAGACCCAGGAGTAGCTGGCCAGTGTAAACTGGACTTGATGAGTGGACAGAAGGAAGGAAAAGAAATTGGGTGGATAGGGAGGTAGAGAAGGAGTTGGGGGAGAGGACTAAATATAATCAAAACATATTGTATGAAATTCTCAAAGAATTAATGACAACATTTACAAAAATCTACTTAATTAAGTAGTTAATATATGGTAACTTATGCAAAAATATGATGGTATTAACAACTGTTACAGAATAGTGATAAAATATTTATTTTCATTTTTTTAAATCCTAAAATGCCACAAACCAGTGTTGATTGGATAAAGGGGATTTAATTTTCTTTTCAGAAGTTAAGGCAACATAATTTGCTGAAACATGGTATGTACTCACTCATAAATGGATATTAGCTATAAAATAAAGGATAACAATCCTACAATCCACAGACCCAGAGAGACTAGGCAACAAGGAGGGTCCAAGTGGGGGATGCCCAGATCCCCTTGGGAAGGGGAAATAGAAGAAATTTTGTAAGTGGATTGAGTGCATGTGGGGATGGAAACATGAGCAATAAGGTTGGGAGTTGTGGGGGGGATAGTATTGAAAGAAACAACTAGAAAGTGGGGGCCTTTGGGGGCCAGGTAGAAGCATGGCACAGGGGATCCTCCCAGGAATCTACAAGGGATGGCCCCAGCTAAGACTCCTAGCAACAGCAGACACATAGCCTGAATTGGCCATTTCCTATAATGAGGCAAGACTTCCAGCAGAAGGATTGGGACACTAACCAGCCACATAATCTTCAACCTACAGTATGCCCTGCCTAAGGTAAGGGTAGCCTAGAGAGCTACAGAATGCCCAACCAATGACTGATTTAGCATGAGACCCATGCCACGAGAATGAGCCCACCCCTGAAACTGCCTGGAGGGCCAGGATCCACAGGCTGGATGACACAGAGACCTAGGATAGAACCAAATATGACTGGATAAAAAAAAGTCAATATTGTGATGCCTAATGATATTATGCCATACTCATAGATTAGTGCCTAACCCAATTGTTATCAGAGAAGCTTCATCCAGCAACTGTTGGAAACAGATGCCGAGACCCACAGTCAAACATTAGGCCAAGCTCAGGGAATCCCACTGAAGAGAGGGAGGAAAGATTGTAGGAACCAGAGGGATCAAAGACATCACAAGAAAACCTACAGAATCAACTAATCTGGGCTCATAGGAGCTCACAGAGTCTGAATTGACAACCAGGGAGCCTGCATGGTACTGACATAGGCCTTCTAAATTTATGTGACTGTTGTGTAGCTTGGTCTTCTTGTGGGACTCCTAACAGTGGGAGCAGAGGCTGCCTATGACTCTTTTGCTGGCTTTTGGGACCCTATTCCTCATAGTGGATTGCCTTGCCCAGCCTTAATACAAGGGGAGGGAGGAGCTTAGTCTTACTGCAACTTGATATGCCATGTTCGTTGATATCCATGGTAGGCCTGCATGACAAAATGAAAGAGGAGTGGATTGGGGGTGGCCAGAGGGGGAACGGGAAAGGAGTTGGTTGAGAGGAGGAAGGGGAAACCACAGCTGGAATGTAAAATTAATTAATTAATTAAAGAAAATAATTCTAAATTCTTTTGAATCACAAGTTCATTGGTTACATACACCCGACTGAGAGAATCTTCAAAGATGTCAATATCATTTGTGGTTTTGAATATCAGCCAACAGATAGTGTCCTCATATATTGTGGAATAATTGTTCCCTGTCGTGGCTGGACTATCACAGCTGGAAACCTATGTGAAATTTAGTGCATTTTAGAAGCTACAGAAAGAAGTAATGTTCATGAATTTAACATGTATCATGTCAAACGTGTTATGGAAATAGTGTTTTAAAAACATGCTTACATTATATGCTAACAAATACCACAAATTTAAATGCTTAATCTAACCATTATCAATTGGGCTTTAGATGCATTCCAATATGAAATACTATCCTAATTTTTGCCTAATATAAAATAATGCATGGTTCATTATAAGTAGTAGTACTAGATTTAGTTTATCAGTAAATAAAAGAACTTAATATGTAAGCAGTAATACACAGTTTATTAATCAACTTTTAGTTGATTAATACTAGTAAAGGGGATTATAGTTGGACATTTATTTAAAAGTTAGAGTAGAGCACTAACATGGAATAAACTTTTTATTAAAGTGTCTATTTTGTAAATTACCCAAACATTCACTTTTGCCACTAGTAGTCAAATGTCAAGTATTCAAATATTTGAAAACTGCTCACAAACAACTTTACAAAACCATTTCATTATATGGTTGGCCAAAAGCTTCATTTACATGATTCTTTCTTAAGTTTTATAATATATAAATGGACATGGAAAGATAGAAATAGATGAATATTATGTTAAAGTCTAGCATATGCCAGACCCATTAACATGTTTATTATTATTGTTACTATTATTATTATTTTGATGATGATGCAATTCCTGCTTTTTTCTCTGATGTTGCTCTACATTTTTACCTCTGCATTTGATGAATTTTTAATTCTTTAAAATAATGCTTTCCCTTTCTTTTTCATATACCATTGTGTGCATTTTGCAGAGTATCCCAGGTACTGAAGATTCAAGAACAAGTAGAGATATCCACTGTAGCTATGAAGAGATTGATCATTAAAATACATCCTCTTCACTGCTCTAAAAAATTTCTTACTTAGCAATACATATGCTGGCCAATTATTAACTTTCACTATTTATTGGTAGAAAATGTAGAAATACTATTCAAGTTTCAATCCTCCTTTTGGTTGGTTATTAAGGTTAGAATTTATGTTGTGTTGTTGGGACAATGATATTTAGATGTTCTATTGGAGATATGTAATAATGAAAACTACTCTTTTAGAAATGAAACTGCAAAGACATTCCTCAAAAACTGTAAGATCAGCTCACATAACTTTCAAACAAATTTGTTTTGATATGTGAGTAGTGCATCAAACTGTCTGTGCTCGGCCACAGTTCACCTTTGTCCAATGCCACTTTGAGTGGCATTCTACTTGGCAGTGTTCTAGCTTGAGAACCCAGTGACAATGTGTTTGTGGCATCTGAGTTTCAGATGCATGTCATTTTATGACTTTTATTTAAAAAACAAAGAGGTTTTTACAGAAGAAGAAGAAAGATCCTAAGTATAGAATAGTAGAACACAGGTGATATGAGGGGGTAAAGGAAAAGAGGGAGATTTAAGTGGGGTGGAGGATGAGGGAAGAGGAAAGAAGGTAAAGTGAGAAGAGGGATAATAACACTAAGGATGTTTGGAAAAGCCATGTGGCAATCTACTATTTTATAAGCTTCCTCTATAAAAGAGTTTAAAAGTTGTTACCCTATACAGGGAATGTTATTTCTACCAGAGGACATGGGTTGAAAATAAAAAGTATACCAAGGACACAGGACATACAGCTATCAAGATGGTATAGAAACTAACCAGAAAGTTTCATACTTGCTGGCTATCTTTCATATTACTAGAAAATGTTGTGTAGGCTGCTGACCAAGAAAAGTCACCAGCAGTCTTTCCCATCTGTAAACACTTCAGGCTACAATAACTTCCTGGGAGAATGCCCATGGGTGCACATGAATAGAAAAATGACATTTAAGAGGAAAAACTCAGAGTGCACTGTATGTATATTCTTTGTGGAAACATCTATGGCTTATTGGTCTAATTAAGAAACTCCAGGATCAAATATGCTTCCCTAGATGTCTTAGTTTTGGTGGATAAGTGCATCATTGTCCAGCAATTTTAAAACAAGGCTCCATAGAAAATGAAGGAAATTCAAGTCAAGAAGACTTGAGACTTGGAGGTCAGCTCTCTAGAATCATGGGCATATGTTCCACATGGATGAGATTTACTAGACAGAAGCATAAATAATCCCTGTCCTTCATATAGACTCAAGACTGTTATTTGTGGTTTTTTTTTTCCTATGAAAATGGAGATGTGCAATCCACTTACTCATTCAGAGAAGATGTCTCTGGACTTCCCCCTGCACTGAAGCTTTACCTAGCTATTGCTCTGAGCCTCTCATATGTTCTGACACCACTGACAAGGACAAAAGTGTAGTATATTTTTTCATTTAGCATCCATATGAGGAATTCTTCAAGGATGGGCTCACACAAGGGGCTGATGAGATTATTTACACAGAAGGACCATCATTGAGTTCAAGAACAATATAGAATAAAGCCATGCTTCTTAACTCCACTAGCTATAAAACTGAATTTACCATCCTACTCAATCCATAATAAATAAAGCATGTATTACAAGATAATACCAGCAAACTGATGTTTTGATCATTGCAATTAATCCAGACAGGAAAGAAACCCATTAGGTTCTGCATTTCATTTTTATCACCCATATACATATGTAAAAGGGCAAAGAAGAAACATGATTTCTTTATGGCAAGGACGTGAAAAGTGGATGACGCTTTTGAATCTTTGTTCTATTTAGTACATGATATGACTGATCTTCCAAAAGGTAAAGAAAGTATCTTACTGTATTAATGTTTGCAAAATAAGAGAAATGAGGGCTTGAGTAAAGTTTCCTCTATCTTCCCCTCTGCTATTCTGTCTTGAGGGCAAGTTTACAAAAGGGATGAAATGCCCAGATTAAAGTTTGATCAAACAACATTCACCTGTTTTCAAGAAAATAAATTATCCCTTTCATGCATTTCATTGATAAACGGATTATCTCTTCCTTTACTTTTCCTCCAGAAAAAGACAAGCCATAAGTTCAGTTTGGGTCCTTTTATGCTGCAGAAGGCATTGGCAAGTGGGTTAGATAACATCTAGAAGTCAGTCAATGAAGAAAATCCCACAGCCACTCCTGCTTGTAAAACAGAAGGACAGATTTTGCCTCCAGCTTTTGGGTTTTGTTTTCAGTGTGGCAAAGCACAGATGTATCCTGTCCCTAGAGACATTCAAAACTCAAAAACATATCGTCCAGAGAACAAAGCAGCCAGCCATTTGTCACGAAGTAAATTCTCCTGACAGTCATGGTTCAGGAACAGAAAGAAAGAAAGAATAAGCCAGAGTTTTTATTTCAAGACAATCTTACTGTAATAAATTCAGCAATTGTATATGAGAAATTCATTGTTTAATCTTTGCATTTAAAGTTTACTGTTGTCAAGCTAAGTCAATGATATCCAAAGCTTCAGTGCCAGAGTTAAAGTAAAGAAAATAACTCTTAGGAATATTCTCCTTGCAATTCAAGCACTCATGAGGTTGAGGTAGAAGGATCACCTGGCTACCACAGTGAGGCTCTGTCTCACAAACCAAACACACATCACATAAATAGCATCCACAAATTAGTTTGAGAACAGCAGCTCTATGAAACAAACACCCCCACATTCATAAAAATATGCTGTGGTCTTTCCCCCTTGAGACCTACAAGGAATTATTAACACTCTCCTCGCAAACATGTACATCACAGGTCCATTTATCACTGCTCTAAACCTTAGTTTCTGGAATATATCTGTCTTTCCACAATCTTTATTTCCAGCTGCCAATATAAGAAACATTGATTGTAGTTACTATTAGAGGCCTAAAAAAAAAAATCAACCATTCTTTTATTTTGGAACACTGAAAGCCAAATTTACCTTGTTGTTATACTATACATATAAAGGAGAAACAACAGGCTACTCTTTGTTCTTATTTCTTACAGAAATTAAAAATGAAGTATTCTATTTCACACATACCAAATTTTCCACTCCATCCACATCACAGCTCCAGCCTGCAGCAGGATCACTGAAAAATCATTGAAATGAGATAGAAGAAAAAAATCACTGGATCTCAATGCTGTAAGGATGTTTTCTCCAGAAGTTACAAAATGAGAAAATCCCAGCACTTGAGCAGCAGAGGTAATTAGATCTGTGAGTTCAAGGCCAGTCTGGTCTATATATTGGGACCCTGTCTTTAAAAAAAATACAAGCATTTAATACAATATTTTTCATGCTACGATTTAAAATTATAAAAAAAATTTCCAAGTTCACTGTTATTGCTATCTTCCATAAGAAAAAATTAAATTTCAACATTAATTAAAAGTCTCAGAGGACTGGAGAGCCAGGCTTCACTTCCAGTGAATCCATTCTGACTACAAGCATTGAGGTTTGCTACATACCTGTAAATCTCCCCACTAAGTGATATCTAGAATGCATTAAGTTGATAAATCATATTTTATGTGTAGCATGCTCTCTAAATACCTAGAAAAATTTCAAAGGATTACCATCAGGTTGTAATTAACTGAAGATACACCTACCAGTGTCAGAATCCAACTTCTACCATTTCCTGACTCTGTAACATACAATTTCCTGCATCACAAAATGGAGGGTGGTGGTAATAACATACATATCATACTGTAAGGATTAGAGGATTCATATATAAATAACTTATACAAAAGGACCATGCAGATAATCATAAATGTCAACTGATCTTATTATTTCAGATATTATAATATTTAAATATATTAATCCCCCTCTACATCTACTTAAAGGCACATGATGAGAAAAATAATTTCAACCACTCTGAATCAGTCACTAGTTTCCTACTGCATTAAATGACCTTCCAGAAGGAAAATTGTGTATCAATAAATGTTTACACATTTCATCCTAAAATGGAGGGGTTGGAAAACAGTTTGGGGAATATATAAACAAACGCAAACATTCAAATGCTTGGTTATTGTTTGGCTTAGGATTATGGTGCTGAACATAAGGACACATATTAAAAATTATTAACTTCAGGCCAGATATTTAGTTGGTACTAAACTAACTAAATCTGATATAAAATGAAATACAGAGGCAGTCACAACCAAATTGCATGGCAGGTTTGCGTTTGGACCTGATCCCTTCTGCAGAAGCCTGCATGGCTTCTCACACTTTCTGAGATGCAGGTAGTCTCAATGAGTGTCTCTACTTACAGTCTCTGGGTTTGAGATTTCATGGCATAGAATCCCTCTGAGGATTATCAGGCTGCCAGTTCAAGTGTAGAAAAGGCAAGTCAGGTGTCTTCATGAGGTTTTCTATTGCTGTGAAGTGACACCATGACCACAGCAATTCTTTTTTTTTTTTTTTTTTTTCAAGACAGGGTTTCTCTGTGTAGCTTTGTACCTTTTCTGGAACTTACTCTGTAGCCCAGGCTGGCCTCAAACTCACAGAGATCCACCTGCCTCTGCCTCCCCAGTGCTGGGATTAAAGGCGTGCATCACTACCGCCCAGCTCCACAGCAACTTTTAAAATGAAAACATTTCATTGGGGCTGGCTTATAATTTTACAGATTTAGTCCATCACAGCAGGAAACATTGCAGCATGCAGGCAGACCTGGTGCTAGAGAAGGAGCTGAGAGTTCTACATCTAGATTGGCAGGCAGCAGGAAGCAAAACCTGTCAGCCACTGGCCTGACTTAAGCATCTGAGACCTCAAAGCCCACAGCCAGTGATACACTTCCTCTAAGCCACACCCACTACAGCAAGGCCACACCTCCTCATAGTGACACTCCCTGTGAGCCCATGGGGCCCATTTCCATTCAAAAGACCACACCAGGCAAAGCTGCAAGGGGCAGTCTTCTGGAGTTACAATGACAAGAATGGCTTTACTAAGCAAGAAAGAAGTTTTACCTAAAATTCATTTCAAAAGAAGAGAAGAAATAAATGGTTGGGTGAAGGAAAAAAAAAATCTTTGGAATAAACGATTATTCTTCTCCATGGCAAAAGTCAGTAATATTTGACTATGTGCTCCCAAGTGATTGCACACACAGTAGAATATGGGTCGGGCAGGACAGGGTTAAATCTTGCTTCAGCTGCTTATAAAGTTATATGAGCTTGAGAAAAAATGTTTTCCAGGCTTTAGCTTGCTGTAATTCTTAAGAAGGATGGTGTGGGGTAAACCAGGAACCATGAACCCTCAATAAATAATACCTAATAACATGAGAAAATGCAGCCTTGGAAGTTACTATATCACAGTTTTTTCTCATCCAACCTTTAAAAATGATATGAAAGAGAATAAAAGTGACAAAATAGGGTCTGTTGTGATGGCTCAGTAGTTAAAGGCACTTGCTTCTGAGCCTAACCTTCCTGAAAGTTGTCCTCTGACATCAATATGTGCATCATAGTATGCGTGCTCTCTCTCTCTCTCTCTCTCTCTCTCTCTCTCTCTCTCTCTCTCTCTCTCTCTCTCTCACACACACACACACACACACACACACACACACACTAACATATTTTAAACTGATATAGCAGGGATTTTTTAATAGGTAAAATCCTTTGCTATAACATGTATGTCTTAGGAGTTCAAACTCAGAGTTCAATTTCTAATACTACTGTTTTGTGCAGAAAACCATTAGTCTCTGTGTTTCCGATGCTCAGAAAGAATTATTTAACAAAGAAAGAAAAGATGGAAAAATCAAGTGAAGTTCAGCCTTGAGTTCACACATTGCCCTTCCCACTCAGTCTCCTGTACACCTATCTGTATTATGAATGGATCTCATCCCTATCTCCATGTAATACACTCTGTATGGTATCCTAAATGTATCTCCTAGTTCAAAATTATATCTTTAGCTTTTCTATGGTAATTAAATTTGTTTCTGACAATTTTGACACATTTGGTAATCCATACATGTATACAAAACATGTCTAGAATACAGCTTTTGAATCTATGGCAAACCCACTTATTATATATACATTTAACTACATTTCATTTTTAGGAATTCTACATGTACTTCATTTTATTTCTAGGAATCCTAGTCAGTTTTTAAATCTTCTCACACATTGCTCATTTTTTCAACGTATTAATGCATCATCTCTACCCGTTACATAGCATATGCATTGCCTTACATATGTATGATTTATTCTGTTGTCAGTCATTTCTGGAGTGTGTTTTAGGGATATATTTCTTTGTATTATGGCTGTTTTTTTAATGATAAACTGTTGTTTTTCATTAGGATTCAGTTTTGGAAATCTGAAATGTCATATGAAGGTGAGTTTTTCTAGAAAGGATTTATGTTAGTTCTGAATGGTATACCGGGGCATCTTGAGACATAACAAGCATTTTAAATTAAATCTTGGCCTGGGGTTTACAATGCACTAAGGCAGGCTTCTTTTGAGCTCCAACACTAGTTGAAACTTGCTTAGAGTTGAAATTTTCCAGAAGGTTTTTTTTTTCTTCCCTTCCTTACCTGCTGCCAAAGTTTACAACAGCATTTCTTTTGGGTCTCTTAAGGATGAAGTTTCATTTCTGGGCCATCTCGAGCTAAGGTTTAGGTCTTGAAGGTCCTGTCTTTGCAGGGGTCCTCTCGTTAAACTTCTCACCTTGGGCTTCATCTTTTTCTGCCTATGTGAAACATTGGAAACTATTCTCAAATTCTTTTGCTTGGGAAAAAATGACCTTAAGACAAAAGTCAGCTTCAGTGGCTTAAAAAAAATCTATCTCTTCCTTAAATGCAAGAATATGATAGACAAAAGTCACAGTCAAGCCTTCTAATACTTCTGTGAAGAAGGAGGGAGAAAAAAAGGAAAGAAATAGAAGTTGATTTTGGTGCCACCAGGAACTAAGTAGCATCGTAACAATAAAGGATAGAGAGAACACATAGACCCTGGGTACCTTCCTCAGTAGGTTATCAAATGGCCCCTAGTCTCTCTTGAAAGAATCCACGAAAAAAAAATCTGCAAAAGTATGTCCAAGATTCCTCTCGAACATTTTAAAGGAGATGAGATGGCATATTTTCCTTTAAATAACAACAAAAATTATTTGGTAAAAAGATTGTGATGTTGCATGACTACAATTTTCTCTATATCAGGAGACATGGTACTTATTTGAAGCAGAAACTCTGATCTTTATGTCTTTGTTAAGAGAGTTTGTTTGGTCCTTTGTATACAATTACTAAGGTCAGAAGTAGATAAACTTTGGATTCACATTTTGACAGATCCCAAGAAAAGATGCCCAAGGTAATGAGACAAGAGTGGCTAGCCCTTTGGAATTTTAAATGTAACATATAACCTTGGTGTGGTGGTTTGGATAAAAATGGCTGCCATCGGCCATTTCAGGTAAGGGAGAAACCTGGTGCCAGGAAAAGTCCCAGGAGTCCACAAGGATGACCCCAGCTAAGACTGCTAGAAATAGTGGAGAGGCCATCTCCTATAATCAGATGGGTGACTACCCTAATTGTCACAAAGAGCCTTCATCCGGTAACTGATAAAAGCAGATGCAGAGATCAACAGCCAAGCACTGGGCTGAACTCCAGGTGTCCTGTTGAAGAGAGGAAAGAGGGATTGTAGGAGTCATGGTAGGTCAAAGTCATGAATGGAGAACCCACGGAGACAGCTGACCAGAGTTCATGGGAGTTCATGGACTCTGGACCAACCCTAGGGAGCCTGCAAGAGACCAATATAGGCCCTCTGCATGTGTGGGACAGTTGTGCAGCATCGTCTGTTTGTGGGGCTCCTAGCAGTAGGGTCAGGACCTGACCCTGGTGCTTGAGCTGGCTTTTGGGAACCTATTCCCTATGCTGAGTTGCCTTGCCCAACCTTGATGCAGGAGAAGCTTGGTCCTGCCTCAAATTCATGTGTTATGCTTTGTCAACGCCCATGGGATGCCTGCCCCTTTCTGAATGGTAGGGGAGTGGTTGGGGAGAGGAAGTAAATGGGAGGGGGGACAAGAGGCGAGGAGGAAGGGGAAACTGTGGTTGGTATGTAAAATAAACAAAAAAAAATTAAATTAATAAAAAGAAAAGAAAATGCCCCCCATAGACCCATAGAAAGTAGCACTATTAAGAGATGTGGGCTTAATGAAGTAGATGTGGCCTTGCTGGGGGAAGAGTGTCACTGAGGGTGGGCTTTGAGGTTTCAAAATCTCAAGCAGGGCCCAATCTCCCTTTCTCCATGCTGCCTCCTGATCCAGATGTAGAACTCTCAGTTCCTTCTCCAGCACCATGTCTGCCTGCATGCCACCATGCTTTCCCCCACCATGATGATAATGGACTAAACCTCTAATACTATAAACCAGCCACAGTTAAACATTTAAGCGGCTGTGGTCATGGTGTCTCTTCATATCAATAGAAACCCTCACTAAGACAGTTGGTAATCTGGAACTTTAAAGATGTGTTATAGTATAATATCAATAACTCACATGTGGTTGATTAAAACCAGACATGTGGCTGTGCTGAATAAAAACCTCCATCTGGCATGCACATAGTATACTTACGTACACGCAGGCAAAACACTCATACACATAAAATAAAATGAATAAATCTAAATAAAAAAAACTATCCAATGTGAATGTGATGCCACAAACCTATAATCCCAGGACTCCAGAGGTGCTGTAAACCTCTAATCCCAGGACTCCAGAGGCAGAGGCTGGTGGAATCTCAAGTTCAGGGCCAGTTTAGGCTTAATAGGGAGTTAAGGCCAGTCTGAGTTATAAACTGAGACTCCCATCTCAAAGCAATCTACCAGTGCAAAGCCATAATCACTTCACAAATATTCTACAGGAAAATAGGATTCAACTTCATCTTTTTCATCTGTCTTCTCCTGTTATAAGTACACAAACTGCTAGGAGGGTGTAGGTCTTAATTCTGAATGTCCTATAAATGCTCTTTTGTAATATGGAGGCTTAATCCATCCTTGTTTTTCTTTCTTTCTTTCTTTTCTTTTTTTCTTTCTCTTTCTTTCTTTCCTTTCTTTCTTTCTTTCTTTCTTTTTTTCTTTCTTTCTTTGTGTGGCTTTTGATCAGTAGAACAACTTATAAGTCCAGGGACCTTGCTTTCTTAAGCCATTAAACTTCGCTTTTCCCTTTCCAGCTACACTAGAACCCAATCATCCTGAAAAAAAAAATCTAGGCACAAGAATACAACCTTTCCTTTCCTAACTGTAGTCTAGAGAAACACACACTGGCTTCCTTCTGTTTCTTTTTAGTATTTGTCTTTTACAATTTCTTTCTCAATATTCTCTATAAAACAACTTGAGATTCACAAATCACCTGAATGAATGACCTTGGGCTGTTACCTGGAGCCCTACTGCTTCCTGATATGCAGTGTAACAGCCTCCTAGCTCAATGGGATTAGAGCCCACATATGGTTGCCAGGAGAGCACCATATTACAGAAATGAAATACTCTTTTATAGCTCCATTTATACTAATTGAAATGTTTTCTGTCCTTAATTATAAGCGTTGGTAGAAGCTAGCATATATGAACCATTGTAAGAGTCATTCAAATTGGGCTTTTTTCCATAAGCAGCACACTGAAGAACTGTAGCTGACACCAAACGCAGTAGACATAGCTCCCATGGTGACTATCTGCTAAGACTCACCCTGCTCTGGCCCTAAGCTTCTCAAATCTGTGGTCACCACTGTTTCACAGAGACAGCACAGAATAGAGCCGAAGAATAAAGCCCAAGCCAACAGTGTCCCTTCCAAAGCATTTCAGCAGAGTGGAAAAGAAGCTGTGTGCCGCAGGTGGGTTCGAAAGCAGCAATATAAATCATTAGTAACAACAAACCAGTGTGACGCAAGAAGGGCAGAGGGGGGTAAGACAGACTCCTTTGAATAGCATTCATCCGGCGGCGGCGACACCATTGCATAATCTGCTGCCTATTTTCATCAAGTTCATACTTTTCTTTCAGTTTCATCATTAAAATGGCACATAAGAAAGGGACATCTAATAGGCAGAAGTACAAGTGAAATACAGAAATGAGATGTCTTAAGTATTTGGTTTTTTTTCCAAGAGAAAAAGAAAGAAAAAAACACATTCAAGCAGTGATGAATCAGGCAAACACATGTGTGAAAGAGACTTTCCTTCCATCAGCCAAATGCACAAATTAATTATTTACCAGGGAGTGGCAAGGGCATTTATCAAAAAAAAAGTCAATAAAAGTATCTCTTCATACTATGCACAATTCATTTCCAAGGTCATAAAAGGAAGACCTGTTCAAACCATCCCCGGTGCAACACCAAGGCGAAGACGGGACTCAGAGAGAGTCAAGTGTCTTCTGTGCAGAAATCGTTTTGATGACTTGCCGCAGATGAGTGGTAGACCCGTCAGAGACAGATGGGAATTAGCTTTAGATTTTCTAATCTTACCTGAGAAGCAAGCATTTTGCCTGCGTGGTCATTCATGCTTCTGTGTTTAAGGCAAAAATGAGAAACTGGGTTCTTCACACATAAATGTGTGAATGCAAAATTAATTTCCAAAAACTATGAATTTTTATCCCATTGCCTATTATGCACTGGGAAGTAAGATCAGAGAGAATTTTTTTGAGTAGTTCTTCAATTTAGTTAGCTAATTTGAGAGCAGATTTTCTATTTTATTCTTAAATACTATCAAAGAATGAAGTTTTTTCCCTATGGCTCATATTGAAATACTTAATTCCCTTTTATGTCAAGAAGTTCTTTCTGAAATTAACTGAGATGGCTTCCTGTAATTTGAGGCCATTTGTATTTCTTTGACCTTGATGTTGACAGAGAAGTGGTGAACAGGCTAGCTATAGTGATCATTTATATGTTAGAGTCAATTACACAGTCATCTTTTAACCCTCTAGCCTCCAGGGGATTCATATGTACATTCTGCAGCCTGTTCTGACAGATTCTATCTTTAAATGCTTCTAAATCAATGTCTTCTCTCTGTGTGTGTCTCTGTCTCTCTCTGTCTCTCTGTCTCTCTCTGTCTCTCTGTCTGTCTCTGTCTCTCTGTCTCTCTCCCTTTGCTTAATTTTTCATTGTCTCTGGAGCTTATTCACATTTTAATGAGATCATGACCACAGATAATCGTTTCTCAGATTTTATAACCTTGTTTTATTTGTACATCAATACATTGCTTACTTTAAAATATTAGTGTATGATTCACATAAAATTCCTTACCTGTTTGCTGTGTCTAAAAAGATTGTGAGATCAGTTGTGTTCCCTAATGAAGCAATGTCACAATAGGAAAGTACCCTAACAGAACGAAAAGATCCTGAATTAAAATTGAGATGTGTTTCCACTCTGACACCCAGGAGCCTGAACACACCACTGAATTCTCTAGGCTTCTGCTTACTTTTATGGGAATTAAAGGTAATGCCATTTCCCTTGAAAAATGAGAGATTGACGAAGACAGTGGGTGGTTCTTCCAGTCCCTCAAAGAACAACTGATGGTACCACCAGCTGTTTTTGAAGTCTGTGTAACTAAAGGTCCAACTGTTTTATAGAAATGATCACAGGCGCTGCAGTCAGTCAGTGTACATACCAGCTACTATACAGCGTGTATGAGTATGTCAAGGAGGGCAACATAGTAGCTCATTTGCTAAGTTGATGTATAGTAATATTAGTTGACTAAGAGTAAAAGAAGTAAAGCTAGAATGGAGAATCTCTTTGGAGAAGTGAGAAGAGAAAAGATTTATTCAACAGGAAGACGACTGTGGCTGAGGCAGGAAAATGAGGAGACAGAAGAAGAGCCAAGCGGACAGAAGGGTCTCATGAGTCCCAGTGCAGTCGGACCATATGAGACAGAACCCATCAGAAACAGAATGACTGGCCAACTCAACCTCCTCCTCCTCTGAAATTCATGTTATTGTGCCTGAAACTCTTTGAGGAGGCTTTCATTTTCCCAATTCCAATAAACAAAAGACACCTCTACCCCTGAAATAGCATAATATTTCAACTATTTAGTTTTATTCTTGAGATAGAGGCTCACTACATAACTCTGGCTGGCCTGACACTTGCCACATAGACCAGGTTGGCCTTGAACTTCCAGTAATCCTGTCCCAGCTTTCCCCAATGATAAGATTTCAGACATTGGCCACTGTAGCTTCTCTGACAATTTCTTTAATTTAGCTCAACAGATACTGATCCAGTGCCAATTATATAGAAACAGTGTACTAATTAGTAAAAAATTATTAGGGGAGTATCCAGACATAGTTGTCTCACTACATAAAGTTCATGTTCAAATAGGTGAGACAGACACAGAATACTGGACAAAAGCGTATTATGTTAGAAAATAAGCCAGGCGGTGGTGGCGCTCGCCTTTAATCCCAGCACTCAGGAGCCAGAGGTAGGTGGATCTTTGTGAGTTCGAGGCCAGCCTGGGCTACAGAGTGAGTTCCAGGAAAGGCGCAAAGCTACACAGAGAAACCCTGTCTCGAAAAACCAAAAAAAAATTAAAAAAAGATGTTAGAAAATGACCGGTATCACAAGACAGAACAAATGGATTACAATTAATGGATGGAAGGAAAACAAATATGACTGCAGCATTTGGCGGAGATCTCTTTTAGAAAGTGAAATATAAATAAAGCTTCCCAGAAGAGCAATCGGGACACTGTTGGGGAGAACAACATCATCTACAGAAGGAATTAGCATCTCAGTGACCTAGTGTTGTGGGAATTTGGGAGAACAGGGGCAGCAACAATGAGAATTCCGAGGCAAAAGACAGAGCACTGTGAGGCTCAGACAGTACGGAGTGAGTAGGGACAGGCAGGAGCTTGTGCACCACTGTAACAACATTGTCTTACATTCTTGTTTTTGTAGAGTCTTTGTAGGATTTCCAAAAGAGAAGTGGCACAATCTGGCTTGGTTCTAGACAGATGTCTGTGTGTTGCATCAAAGGACATGACTGCCTAAATGTGACAGTGATTGAGCCAAGTATGTCACAGGGATGATGATAAGAAGTCAGATTTTTTGGATAGAGTTGACAGCGGAAGTGAGACTTCAGATAATCCAGATAAGAGGGTTGAGAGTGGCCTAAGAAACTTAAGTTGCCATTGTGCAGAAATTGCTCACACCACAAACTCTTTTTGAGATGTAGTTATTCATAGAACATCTTGTAGATAAGAGCCCATCATTGGAACTTATATTTATCTCAAATATTGTCTTACTCACTTGCTAGAAGCTTGACTTGACCTTTGGTGGTCATTTAACTAGGTCTCAATGTTCAACATGAGTAAAGATGCATGCATTTCAAGATTTCCATTGGAAATAAGTAATGTGATGCATGCAAAGCAATTCACAAAAGTTTTGTGTATATAGAAGCTCATTAAAGGACATGCATGACTTCCCATTACAGTTCTGCTTATTATGACCATTAGGTTAATTCCCTGTACTTTGTATCTTCTACATTACAGCATTGAAAGAAGACATAGGTTTCCTCTTACAGAAGGGGTCCTGGCTACATGTTCTCTCTGTATATTCACCATGGCTTGACTGAGATGGCACAGTGGGTGAGGTTCTTAGATATCAAAGGATGATGCACAAAAATGGATGATTGGCCTTTTTTTTTAGTGTCAAAGGATGGCAGAACCATAAAAATATTTTGTCAAATTCTACTTGTAGAATATACTAGCAAAATCTCACAAACTGAATTTCTATTACCATTCCCTTTTCAAAAATTGGGGTCACAATGACTATTGCAGATTTTTCTCTGTTTGACAAATCCTTCTTTTTTTTTTATTCTATGTAATATAGGTTTAATCTTCAAAATAAACCAATTCTTACAAGAGTTTCTGGAAACGTTCCTGCTTTTAAAGAATCCTATTTATAATGCTGAAGTCATTGTCCAATTTGTTCCTCTCTCAAAGCTTCCAGCAGCTCCTTCCACCTTGGCATCATATGTAAATTTAATGAGCATTCACTCACTTTCATCATCCAGGTCATTGGGTCATTGATTCTTATTTCCCTGTGTGCTTTCAGAGCAAAGATGCTGTCTCAATCCATCTTTCATCGCCTTTCTTGCCTGTGTATAGTATCTTCCCAGTTTTCTTTCCATTTTTCAATAAAAGCTTCTTCATTTTCCAATTATAAACTAACATATTTCATTAGGTCTACATTTTTATAATACAGTGGTTATTGACTTTTTCTGCCCGAAAACTGTAATTTTTGGAAGTCTTTTTGTATTTGTTTGTTTGTTTGTTTTAATACTAGCCTTGGAACTACCCATAACAAACATCTCTCAGTATTCTTCGAAGATCTTCAGTTTCTAAACTCCACAAAAATCAGTATGTGTTCGACCAGTTCTGACCTTTGTTTCTCTATAACTTTCTATTCTCCTATTATATACTTCTCTGCAAATTATTTAAAGTGCAATGAAATTATAATTCAATAAGAATAAGAATAAAGGTGGAAATAAGATATTATTAGTGAAATAATTATATAGGATGATAAGGCAAAGAAATAGAAATAGAGTGGGGTCTGACTGTCGGCCAAGGTCAGTGTTGACTAGTAACAGATCTTCAGGGAGGGAACCAAAGAAACAGCAAGCTTTTTTTCTTAATTTAATGCCACATATGATAACTCAAAAATGTCTACTGTTTACGATTCCTGTCACTATTCTAAATTGTCCAGATCAATTCCATCTCTACTATATTTATAGAGTTGATTCTTTCTAGGATAGTATTTAAACTGTGATACATCATCTTTAAACACTTCTTTGGATCTTCTTGGCCTGCTGTATTCAACAGAAGTTCCTCATGACAGAAGAGCTTTGTGGATTCTTACCCAACTTGAAGGTCTACTGCCTCAAAACCTTGCTCTTTATGTGATCACTAGTGACTCTTTCATGCTTTGCATCATTTCCATGGTGTTCCATTATTGAGCCTTCTCTACAGAGTGAGTTTCCTGCCAATACTACCACAGCAGAAAATGAGCTACTGGCCTAAACTGGCCCATCAGAATATTACATCCCTGTGGATACAGGAATTAGTCAGTCAAATTATATCACCTAATTGAAATAAAGTTGAGCTTTTTGGAGAGACAGATACAGGTTCTGTCTGGAAAAAAGGAATTTTTATTGAAATATATTGAGATCACAATATTGATGACCAGATTAACCTAGTCTGATACCACCTATCAAAAACATCAAATACATAGTGGCAGAGCTAAGAAACTGAAAAAAAAACTTGATTTCTGATGGTGTGATTCATATATCTCACTTAGCAATTCCCAAAGTTATTACTATACTTCAGATTTATCAATTAATTTACTCCACAGATTTTTTCCAATTGTTTATGTTTTTTCACTCAGGTTTCTTCATTTAAAATATAAACATGTACATGCTATTATACTCATTTATTTCTATTACCTTTCTCCTTTGTATCCTATTATTATACCTACAACACTCTGTGGAAAGTACCAAGCACAAAGGCAAAGTTTTGTCCAATTATCTTGTCCAAAAAACTTGGAATTATTTGGAGCAGCCAAGCTTTTTAATCAAATATAATAATGATGAACAAGAGCTCTGAAACCTGATTTCCTTGGAAACACATCCCTGAATTGACTATCACTGTCTGCTCATCTTTAAACTGAAAAATAATAATAATTAAAATTTCCTATGGTGATTATAAGAATTAAAATACTAGGTTATAAAATGTTGGCACATTGCTGGGAATATATTAAACATTCAAAAAACATTAACCATTATTATTTATTTGTATATAATCATCTTTGTAACTACTCAGATATCCTAGAGTAAAAAAGTTTACCCATTCTACCTATAGGTTAAATGGATCATTATATATTACACATATATTATACATGTATATACATATGTATACACACACACACACATACACACACACACACATACACACATACTTTTTGAAGTAAGCGCTTAGTTGAAGACAACTAGGAGAACTAAACTAAGATCCTAATTATATAGCAAGGCTTCATGTTGGGATCACCAATGTGAAGTCCAGGAGATTTCAGCCTAAGGTTCCCAACTTTGCTTTCTACATTCACATTTGACGATTACTTTTTAAAAATAGCAGCAAATAATTGCTATATTTATGCCATTTCCCCCATGTCTTTGGAAACATGAATTGGTGAGTAAACAAAAGAAAATGTTGCTCACCACAAAAGCACGATGAACAAGTGGACAGAAAGTCATTAAAAACATAAAGACTTGACAATTCTGTCAACAAACTGAGCTTAATTGCCATTTGTAGAACATTGTTGCCAACACCTGTATCCTCATGGAGCACCAAGGAATATCAATTTCTAGGCCATAAAACAAGACTTAACAAATATAAGAGTTGAGTTGTGCAGTATATATTCTAATGGATGGAACAGAAGTCAGAAATCAACAGCAGATAGTTTCCTGTCAAACTTCAAGTACTCGTAAACTAAAACCCTGTAAATAACTGACTGCGTAGTTAAAGAATTCAATAGAAAATTATAAAGTACAAGTGAATGAAATGGAAATCTCAATATAAGTACTAAACTTTTTAAAGAATTCCCTGGGAATAAATCTAAAGGAAAAATATCATAGAATGCTTAAAGTTAATATTGATAAATGGAGTTTCGAGTTAAAAAACTTCAGTTTCTATCTTAAGAAATTATGAAAAAAAAGACAAAGGAAGGATAAGAAAATAAAAAGTATACAGAAAAAGGAAATAATTATAGCAGTAATCTATAAAAGAGGTAACAAGAAACAAGGTTGATAGTATCAAGAGATGCTCTTTGAGAAGATGAATAACATTTTAAGTTTCAAGTTATACAAACCAGGGAACACACAAGTGATGAACAGTATCTGGACTGAGCTTACATCGTTTGAGATTCTGTTGCAATTAAATAAATAAGGGAAGGTGTCATAAAATTTATGTCAATGAGTTAAACATCTTAGATAAAATGGAGCCAATCCTTGAAACAGAAACAAGTTACCAAAGCTCAATCGAGCTTAAATTAAAAGCTCAGAAAATGCATGCTATTACAATGAAAGTAAATTCTCATTTTTTTTTGAGCTTTTCATGAAGGAAATTTCAGGTCTATATTGCTATCCTAGAAAAACTACTAAACACTTTTTTTAATTTTTTAAATTTACACATATTTTTAGAAAATTGAAAAAGAGATAATAAGCTCCTACTTTATGATGTGCTTAATAAAGTGATTTTTTTTCAAAAAAAAAAAGAGAGACAGTAGCAAGAGAGGTGATTACCAGTAGAGATTACTAAGAGCAAAGAGCAGCGATGTGACTGATGAACAGTGGTGCAAAATATCTAGACTTGGTTTTGGTAAGTTATTTGAACAATGGGTTACAAGAAGAATATGGAATGGATACTGTTGTTTAGCAGTACAAAGAAGGATGAAAATTTGAAAATAAATCAATAAAACTTGAGACATGAACACCCTAAAAAGATTTAAAAAAATAGAGAGAGCTATCTTGATACATGAAAGGGATTTGATGGAATCTACATCCCATTCTGATTAAAACTGAGCACTCTGGGAAGAGAATACAACATGATAAAGAATACCCATAAAAATTTAGAGATACCTAATGCCAGACTTGAGTGACCTCCCAATGAGTCATTGATCAAAGAGACCTACTGAAAACAGGCTACAGTGTTGAGGCCCAAATTACTCAGGGTCAGAGAATTTGAGCTTGCTTTACCCAGAAGGTGTGGTGATATTGTGTCCCCCAATATATTGTGCACCCTAATAAACTTATCTGGCATCAGAGAACAGAACAGCAACTAGATAGACATAGAGGCTAGAAAATGGTAGCGTACACACCTTTAATCCTAGCATTCTGGAGGCAGAGGTCCATCCAGATCTCTGTGAATTCAAAGCCACACTGGAAACAGCCAGGCATGGTGACACACGCCTTTAATCCCAGGAAGTGATGGCAGGAAGCAGAAAAGTATATAAGGCATGAGGAACAGGAACTAGAGCTGGTTAAGCTTTTAGCTTTTAGCAGCAGTTCAGCTGAGATCCATTCAGATGAGGACACAAAGGCTTCCAGTCTGAGGAAACAAGATCAGCTGAGGAATTGGCGAGGTGAGGTAGCTGTGGCTTGTTCTGTTTCTCTGATCTTTCAGTGTTCACCCCAATACCTGCCTCTGGGTTTGTTTTTATTAATAAGACCTTCTAACAATTCATGCTACAAGCAGGGATGCATAAGGGGATGATTTGACCATGGGCATGGCTACCAGGTGTTTGGAAGGGTCTGCACTTGGCTATATCTAACAAGGGGGAGGTCTTTTGCCTCATCTCTGGGCATTGTTATAAAAAGCCCTTTTGAATAAAGTTCTGGGCCGTTGGTTATTGACCCAGGTCCTCCCAAGCTATTCTGTGTGTCTTTCTTCTTCGAGTTGGCTAGGCCTATCATTCTACCTGAAATTTTTTCATCACTCTTTCCTCAAGAGTACCCAGGGTAAAGTGGGGACAGGTCCCCCACACTAAAGTTAATGTTCAGCCATAGAAGGGAAAGCAATACCCACTCCTTAAACATCATCCTCTGGCTCAGGGACTATTGTAAAGGGGTAGAAAAAATATAAGAGCCAGAGAATGGGGAGGGGAGCTGTGAAATGCTGTCCTCTAGACATCACATGTTGTCACACAGATGGACTCTTAGTGAACTGTGCACACCTGAGCAAGGTCCGCACAAAGTCAAGCCAACAAAACCTTCCAACATGGATTGGGAAAAGGATCTCAAGGCCCTCCTCCTAGCTGAAGAGCTCTTGGCAACCAATAGCTAACAGGGGAGGAAGATTCACTTTTCTTTAGGAATGTGGTCCCTGGTAAGTTTTCTGTGCAGCAGTGGATAACACCATGCCTTTGTACAGATGGGAAAAACAAATTGGACTCAATGAATTTAAAAATATACACATAAATAAATAAATAAATAAATAAATAAATAAATAAATAAATAAATAAATAAATAAATAGGGAGGGCATGATTTTAGAAGGAAGCTATCCTGGGGATTCCTTATAAGATGTGGAGGGGGCAGGTGATGAATGGAGATGATCAAGATACATTGTATCCAAGTATGAAAATTTCAGAGACCAAATAAATATAATTTTATAGAAGCTGCTATTTTCCATTAGCCAATAAAGCATTCATATACAAGAAACGACAGCTGTTTTATTGTTGAAGTCTCCAAAAACAAACTTAATTCTAACTTTAAAAGATTTTTTTAAATAATGTGAGAGAGTTTTTCATGCATGTGTGTCTGTACCCCACATGCATGCAATGCCCATAGTGGACAGAAAAGAGTTACAGATGGCCTGGAAATAGAGTTACAGACAGTGGTGAGCCACCATGTGAGTACTAAGAATCCAAACTCAGTCCTCTGGAAAAACAGCCAATGCTCTTAACCCCTTCAGTTCCACAAAGTTCATTCTATATAGGCAACAAAGACTCAGAAAGATAAATTTAAAACAACAAGTCCACTAGCTCACAATGTGAAATACTCAGGGATAAAACTTTAAGATGGTATGGAAGATTGCTATCAACTACCCAGCTGAGAAAACAGGATGAGGACCTGACAGAATTGAGTGTCCTGACAGAATTTAGTTGGAGTACACTCTGTCTGTTCAAACAGTATTGTTAAGATGTCAATTCCCCAGATTGTTTTATCAATAGAACACAACCCTAACAATTCCAGTGTAAGATTTGTAGGAATTAACAAACTGGTTTCTGTGGAAATGCGAAAGTCCATGAAGAACTGAAGAACATTACAGGAAATCTATCTGGGAGATCAACAGGGTCTTATTTCATGATTTAGTTATGTAGAAACAACAGCAACTGTGTGGTGCTGGAGCCAAATAAGTACATTTATGAGTGCACCAGAATAAGCAGTCCAGAAACCAATCCACACGTGTATGATTCAGTGTTTCTCAGCCCTGTGCAAAGGCAACTCAAGGAAGAAAAGACTGAGTTTGTTGACTAGACGTTTCATCTTCACTGAAACATTCTCTCTGGTAGAGTGGAGAAAAGCTGATGCAATTTACAAGACTGGGGAAACTCCTGCAATTTACCAAACGCTGGAAACTGAAAAAGTTACAAGACTCACAAGGACCCACCCTGAGTTACATATGCAGCAAGCAGATGGTGTGGTGATATTTTATCTGTGCTGAAATGTGATATTTTATTTGTCTGTTAATAAATAGAGTTTGCCTGGAAGTCAGAGGTCATAGCCATAAACAGAAGTCAGGTGGGGGTAGCATATGCCCTTAATCTGATCACATGGCAAGCAGAGTCTCTGTGTTCAAGGACACAGCCAAGCATGGTGACAGACGCCTTTAAGCCCAGTACCAACCATAGAGACCTGGAAGTCTGTACAGACAGGCAGTGATGAGGAATTGATGTGGCTGGGCTTAGAGCCAATGAGAAGGCAGAACAGGAAGGCAATGAAGGCACAGGTTAGACAGGAATACGTTCTCTTGGGAAGCTACGGAGAGGTGGTGAGCTAAGGTTAGTTGGTGGCTCTTGCTCTGGTCTCTACGGTTTGCACCTCTGTACTTGGCTCTGTATTTCTTATTTAATAAGACTGTTTAGAAATTTGTCTACAAGATGGGGCATGGAGACTCTGCAGCTAGTAAAGATGTCTGAGGTTGTGCAGAGAGCCATGGGCAGTAATATTTTCAATAGCCAAACCCAGCAACTACTCAGATATCTAGCGAAGTAAATAAACAAATTGTTTACATACCTATAAATTGTCAATGTGTATGTATCTTGAGATAAATATAATGAATGAAAGAAGGAAAATTGAAGTGTCTATATACATATATTGTTTCTATAAAACTATCAAAATGCAACCTAATTCATAATAAAGATGATCAGCATGGATAAGGCAGGATTTAAAATGTGCTTGAGAAGCGCTTATAGTGATATATATATATATATATATATATATATATATATATATATATTCTGTACGTGATTACCATGGTATTCTCACTGCCTATATTTGTTAGCACCTATCAAACTACCTTCTAAACAGGTAGGTTCTACAATAATGGCACTTCAAATATCAGAGCAAAGGCTACCTTTTTACTAATGTTTGAAACATAATAATATACAGCTCTTAAAACGTTCATCAGAAATTATCTCATTGGTGGTCTGAGAACCTCACCACAGGTGGCTGATTTTTCATTTCAGTAAACTAGCATGTCTCTTTGCCAAAATGTAAACAGAGTTGAAGGAAAATTGCCATATATTATTCAGATTTACTGCTGTTTCTATTTTTAGCCGTCTTTAATCATCTTGACACTCTGCAATTCTATGGAATAAGGATTAGGTGTTCCATATAAGGGTACACTGATATTACATTTGATCAAAATAATATTGTTGTGATTTTAATCACATTAAAGTAAAACTAGTATTTACAAACAGCCTCTTAGAATCAAGAGTGGGAAAAATAGCTAGAAATATTACTATCAGTTTAGAATGTCTTAATAAAGAATTTTCTAGATTATATCTAAAAAATTACTATCATCAAATAAATTTAATATATAGCAAACCAAACATAGCCCAAACCCATCACATACAAAATTAATATAAGCATGATAAATATATCATGAGCCTAAGTGATATTACTCCTAAAAATATCAGAAACTCTCTACTTGATCAAATGCAATGACATTTTCTATTAACAAAACATCTCTATATACCATTGCCTTCATTACTAATTAGCAATCATTTAGAGAGTCATTACTGAGCACCAAACCAAGTATCTACATTAGCATTATCAGCATGCCAAGGACTTCTGATAAATTATTTTTATCTCTAGTTATCACAAACAAATATATTTATATACAAGGTAACTTTAGTAATTTTTTTAAAGCTCATGACATTATTGAATGAATGAAAACTACATAGAAATACCAATAAGTATAATTCAACTTATACTAAAATGAGATGAGTCTTTACCCACATTGTGACTATTAAATGACTACTCTATGTCAAGGCTAAGACATACATCCTAGTGTAAAAATTAAATCAATGGATAGAGATATAGAATAAATCCTAATCCTTGTAACCGTGAAAAAAAACTGAAATGTACCTAAACTTTATAACTAGTCACTGATTCAAAGTTTTCCTGACTCATTCAAAAGCTTCTAATTTTTATGTGCTTTGCCATATCATCCAGGAAGCACGCCCAGTTCCCACAAAACTCCTTTACAAATGTATGTGTTCTGTTACTACATAGGCCCATTTGCAACAGCCAATCAATTATTATTTAAGGGGCACTAGCAGAAAGAATTTGTCACTAGTTAGGTCAACATTCTTAATACTAAAATCTAACATTTACATTACACCATTTGTACAGCAATTTCAAAGAAGTTCCCAAACATTTATTCATCAATACTTTGAATATTTCCATGCAGTGTTTGGCAAACATTCATTTCCATTTTACTCATTTATAAAGCAAAGTACTGTTCACGGGAATGACATGAACATTGTAATACCTTTCCTACTTACAATCAATTTTCATTTGCTGAAAGAATAGAAAAATATAAAACTTCTAGCACGAAATAGGCTGTCTATCCCAATAGTGAAATATCTCATTGGCATGTGCCTCTTTTCTATCCCACCTTTTTGTATGCGATCCAGTCAAACACCCTGTCAATATCTGTTGCCCGTATCACTTCCTGTGATACCGGATGGGAACTGGCCAACCCGTCAAGCAGCATCACTTCATGCAGAACATCTGTCAGAAATCTCTGCTTTTCCTGTAACAGAGTAGATGGGATAACATTATAGGTGATTCATGGTTATGGCAGAATCTGCCAGACAACATCAACAGCATAGGTGTCACTTAACTGATGGTGCTCATCTGTCTTACATTTGGAGACTCAGATCTAAAGGAAACTCAGTAAATAAAATAGCCCCTTAGGATAGTACAAAATAAAGACAGTTGATTTAAACATAACATGAAATAAAATCAATAGGCTACTGTAAGCCCTAAATAATAAGAACAGCCAACTGTTTTATCAGTGCACAAAGCAAGTCTGAAGAGTGGACACATATGACAATGATAAGATACAGGCTTGTTTGGGTTGTCTACAATGTGTAGACAACAATTCCAGTCTCAAATAACATTTGCATGTCAGGTCAATGCAAGAATATATTATCTATTTAAACCACTATACCTAGTCACGTTAGAACAGGTGAACCTCTGTTTCCCTGCTCCTCCATCCCACAACACACATTCTTTTCCAAAAAAAAATAAAATTGGGAGATTAAAACACATAGTAAAATCATTGTTTTCATCCTACTACAATGCATGTAGATGTACATACAAATTTAGATTAAAAGCCATAATGCAGAGATCACCCAGTCTTAATAATCCATCACCGCAAAGTACTGAAAACAACCAGAATCATGAACCTTCTATTCACCACAAGTGGTATTTCTCTAATAAAAGCAGACCAGATGCTTTAAAAAGTGAACTGTAAAGAACAGTACTTTTGGTTGTTTTTGTTTTAAGAAAGTCTACTTTAAAGAAACAGCTTGGATTCTGTTAAGAAAAAAACAAAAAACAAAACAAAACAAAACAACAAAAAAAAAAAAACCTCCGCTGCTGGCTATTAGTCCTCCTGGCCACCTGTCTTCATTGATGGAGGGAGGGAGGGAAGGAAAAGTAAGTCGCAAAAGATAAGAAGCCTAAACAACCCCCTGGATAGCTAAGAACTAAGGAGTATCATTACTGAGATTAAAGACTCCAATGCTTAAATTGCTCTCCCTAATTCTGAACTCGGTCCGACAGTCTGTTCATTTTGAGAAATCAGATAAACACTGTGTAATTTTGGATTGAGTTGTAATTTCCAGCTGAGAGTACACCAATCCCCAGACTTAAAGAAGTGGAAACAAAAAGGAATATGCCTTAGAAAGAAAAGTTAACTGAGCATGTTTGTGTATGTGTGTATGTGTGTATGTTTGTTCGGATCTATTTTTGAAAAAATGGATCTGTTCCTCTTCAACTGATCAATGATTTAGTCCATTGAACCAGTAATTTAATTAATTAATTAACTACATCTATAATGTCATTTATCTAATGGTGTTTAAATTGTCTATAGTTGCCAGGTGGTGGTGGCACACGCCTTTAATCCCAGTACTCGGGAGGCAGAGACAGGTGGATCTCTGTGAGTTCGAGGCCAGCCTGGGCTATCAAGTGAGTTCCAGGGAAGGCGCAAAGCTACACAGAGAAACCCTGTCTCGAAAAACCAAAAAAAAAGAAAAAAATTGTCTATAGTTTATATATCTAGTGTCTCTAGTTATCTTATCTTCTGAGACTTTCACAATGATTGCCTGTTACCCATCAAAGAACATTACACAGTAAAGATTAGAGCAACCTAGCTCTGAGTCCCAGAAGGCTGATCCTGACCCTGTAAGACCATAGTTATAGAGTTCAAATTCCTCCTGAACTACATGATAAATGCAACACAAGTCAATTGCATATTTTCTCTAAAATTAATTTCCACTTTACAACAAAGACATACCATTGAACCTGTTGATTTTAATGTTGAGACAGAGGGTGGTCCATTAAAAGCAATAATAATACCTTAAAGAAATGACCAAGGCAAAGAAATCATTTGGCAGATCCAAAATAAACCTATACATTTTGTGATTCAGCAGCTAAGATTTTCATTCATTCAAATTTAAAATGCATGTTAAAATTAATGTTTTAGACAAGAAGTAAAAATTATAAAATGAATATTTCTATTTTAGCTTGTCTAATGAATGCTTTGATATTTCAAAAATTTCAATTAAAGGTATGATGTCATTCAGAAGACAAAATAACAACAGGTTCTTCAAAAGGTGATTGTGACAAACATTTAAAATGCTTATTTGAATCATAATTTTTAATCTTTAGCAACAATAAATGCATATTGATCAACATTAAAATTTAATGAATAATCCTTGTTTGAGAGCTGTGAGGGTTAAGTGTCACAAACAGATTTTAAAACTGAAATCTAAACTCAATATAAAAGAAGAAATATTAATGTTAAAGGGAGTATGTATCAGTTATATATGATACATTACTTGGTGCTTCTGGAGGGAAGCAAAACTAAATCTTTGTCTAGTTAATATAATTTCAATTACAATTATTTAACTTCAGTATGGGTAAGTCATTGGTAAATGATTTATCTTCTACGTCATTGAAAAAATGATATTAAAAATGCAAAAAGAGACCTGTGTTCAAAATAGATTGGGGCCTGTGTGCCTGGTGAGGGAACACATACAACACACAGAAGACAGAATACATTATATCAATGAGAAAAAAAATAAAAAGAAAAATTCTAGCCAGAGGCAAATTCAATTTGACAGTACTACAAACAGCTCACACGAGAAAGGGCACTGTATTTTACTTTTCAATAAACACCTGCATCACTACAAAGTAAGAAACTATCTGGCTAAAGCCTGTATTATTATCAAGACCAACAGCCCCTACAGTAACAACAGCCATCTTATCTAGTATTAGTTAATTTCCTACCATTTATCTGGAGCTATGAATGTTAAAAACTGAAGTAAAAGAAGCCATTTGTATAAAATTAGGTAAGTGATAAAATAAAATAGTTGGCCACAGTGAACGAAATACTAGTTTTATTTTATAGATTAAAGTTGCCAAAGTGATTTTTGGGAAAGCTATACAATAATTGACTTATCTTTGAGGACTTTCTTTAAAGAGGTAGAAAAGAACCTGACTTTTAAATATTTAATTTACAATGTGTGTGCATGTGTGTGTTGTGAGGTATCTGTATAGTATACTCAGTGAATACGTAAAACCTGATTTTTATTTTATTCACATATTTAAGGCTAGTATGATTTGTAATCTACCACTTTTAAAAGGTAGCACATAAAGGAAGATGGGGCACTTTAAAATCTTTTAAAAAGAAGTTCAGTGTTAACAGTAACCACAAATTCCACAGCCTTAATGTAGATATTACTCGGTATTGTTACATGTGTGTCTTCAACTGTTACAGTAATATAAAATGTCATTTTCCCACTATTGTGTGTGTGTGTGTGTGTGTGTGTGTGTGTGTATGATATGAACTTGAGAAATTTACAAAGACATTTCATAAAAATAAAAAATAGGTAACTTCAGAATTGTTCCAGAAAACCACATAGCCATTATTTTACTTGCCCATTTACTTCTTCAATAAATATCTATTAAATTTCTACTCTATGCTAGATATTATACTGCATTTGTGGAATAAATGGATGATTATACTTGAACTTCCTAATCTTGAACTCAAGAATAGGAAACTACAATAGACAGATACACAGCACTATTATACTACAATGGGTGCTATAAAACTCAGAGGATGAAATGATTGATTAGTTCAGGAAGGTTTAACAGAAGAAACAGCATCTAAGTAAGTGGCTGATAGATGAGAGGGGAAGCAGCTAGAAAGGGGCAAATCCAGGGCAGAGTAAACATGCAATTAAAAAAAGCCACATCACTCGAATCTTCAATTATCAGGTAGAAGAGTTTGGTGTTAATAAGTGGGCAGTAATAGGCATCATGACGTAATAAATATAGCACTGTAGCTGTGGTATACAAGATGGCTAATAGAGCTGAGAGACAGGAAGTGACCACTATCTTAAGAGTGGGAGTGGTAATAATGATATATGAGGACAACTCAATGGTGGAACAGAGGTGGATTGGGGAGATATTTTAAGCATTTCCCATGCTTTGAAATAACTATTATGGCTTTGTAGCATTGATATGACTTAAAAGAAAAAGTTGAAGATTATTAACAAAAAAGTTTTAAAAAATGTAGTTTGGACAACATGCTAAAAAAAATCGTTTGCACATGAAGAAGAAAAGCACCTATGAGCATGCACAGATAATTTTACAAACAACTGCAAGTAACTACCTGGGACTAAGAGAAAGAACTAAATTATCTTTTGACAATGCATAGTTGTTGTTAAATAATATAAACAGAGCCTCAGAACTCACTTCTAAAATCAACTTTTATAACATCAGCAGCTCATAGATGGGTTTTTGGCTGTGTATGTAAAGGAAGTTAAGAATTCTTAACACATCTTTAAGTATCTAAGAAATTATAGTGCTCAGTACTCCAAAGTGGCTTCTGACTGGACATGTCAAGTCTGAGGGCTTAGATGAGGAGATGGGTGTTCTAGACACAGTTGCTGAACACGGACTGTCAAGCAAGAAGTAAAGTTAAAGCTATTGGCAGCTTCCTACAGAAAGGCTGAGGAATGTAAAGAGGGTGCAATATTAGTCACATGCTTGGAATCTGTCACCAAGAAAAGAAAAAACAGATAAAGGAAAAGCAGAGAAAAACCTCTAAGTAGAGATCAGAGACTGGTACATCAAACCAAAGACAAGGAAGATGAGGTATAAGGCTGAGAGAACTCAAGTAGTGGTTCATAGGCCTAGAGAAAGCTGGAAAAAAATCTCAAGGCAGACATGAGCTGCATCCAATCAGTGACAAAGATTCAATTATCCCCTAGAAGGTTGATCTGAGCATAACTGATTCTTTTGATAAGAAAAGACTGGCTGGTGAGTGCAAAATGGACACAAGAGTCCTACATTGGACATGAACACCTGCCTTTCACTGGCCACACAACCTTTTGAGCCACATAAACTTTTGAGTCCTTGGCATCCTCATTTATTAACGTGTGCATCTGTGAAGATGAAATAAGTGAATTAGCTCTACATATATTTGTTAAGCACCTGCTAGATCCCAGATGGCATGCTTGGTTCTAAGGAAAGAAAGAGCAATGGATTCTACATTCAAAGACTTCATAGTAGTAGAAAGAGAGGCAAAGATGAAAGCTGATATTAAAACACAATCTGTTATATGTGAAAATGGAAGTGGGCTCAGGCTCAGGACAGAGAATGTCTGCAGTGAGAAGGATGTGATTTCTTATGCCCGAGGGAGGCAGGAAAAGCTTCTAAGCAAGAGTTTAAATGGAATTTTTAATAATTGTTTAGGTATTCGAGGAATAAAGGACAGCAAAGGACATTTAGGGCAAAAGGGAATTTGTGAAAAGTCAAGGAAAGTTTTCAACATACTTCTTGGAGGGTCCTACACAAAGAGGTGTTTATGGTGCAGGTTAGGGAGCAAAACCCAAGTGATGATAGAGAGGCACACAAGATTGAAATCATGAAGGATTCTTAGAAGATGCAGTTGCATGACATTGTGGGACCTGCACTTGGAAAAGTCAGGAGAGTAGTGAGTTGCTGGACTAGAGCAATGAGCAATGAGAAAGAGAAACAGAAAAATACTGCACAACTGAGAAGAAAGAGAACACAATATAGGCCTTGTCTTTGTGACCCCAAAATACTATGCCAATTATTTCATGAAATTTAGCCTCGTTCTTTGGTAAGCAAGGTTGGTCAAATAAAATATTTATTTTGAAACCCCACATGTGAATTAGCTGTAGTCATACACAAAACTATGGGCATAGATGTACATATAAAATAAAAATATCCAAGTGGGTTCAAATATTTCACTTTTATGCTAATTTTATCCATTTAGGTAAAGCAGCCCTTGTTTCAAATTTTGAATGTTCACAATCCTCTTTTTCACAGAGATAAGTAGAGGTGTCTACCCTTTGGAATCAATCCAATGAGAATGTATGGTTAGAATGATAAAAGTAGTACATTGCAATTCCATGTATTTACTGTCTGCCTCATGGAAGGTTCTGTGTTATGCCCTGGGGAAATACAACAGAGACACAATTCCCACTTCCCAGCAATGCATTTTACAGTATGGAAGACAGATTGGAGTCCACAGGGTCGATATCCTACAATGAGACAGTATTATTAGGATAGAGTGTTATAGGAACGGGAAGTAGAATGCAAGTTATAAGTTAAATTGCTTTTAATATCTGTGACCATGCTGTTTCAACTATAACCACCATGAAGAGAAGAAATAAGATATACCATATTTTTATAACTCTTGAATCTGAACTCCCACATGGTAAAGACTTCAAACATTCCCCAGATTAAACAAAATCCCACATGAGTCAGCATTAACCTGAAGCCATTACTTTATAAAATGATTTAATTAGGACTACTAGCACATCTAGCATTGAAGAGTTAGACATTTTACTCTTGTTTTTCATGACCTATTCAAATCATGACAGAGGTTAAAAGCAGTAACTCAAGAATAAGATCAGTAATTCAAACTATAAAAGTAAATATGTTGGAGGAAAATAACATTTTGTACACATGAAATGGCTAACATTACAGTTGTCATGCTTTGTAAATTTATAACACAATGTCCTCTTTGTGAAAATTGAAAATTACTTGAAGTTGAGATCTTATAACATTGAAATAACTTTATATGTTTTATGGCATCATTCTGTTTTTTCATAGTTCTAAGAGTATTTTAAGCTTTCTAGCTGAAGGAGCTAGACTTATTTGTAAAAATTATAACACCATTTAACTGAGTAGTTAATATTTTACTCACTGCCAAATCATCTGATAGACAGAATAAAAATAAAGAGCGAGTGGAAACAAATGCCGTTTTCATATAACAATATACTTCAAAATTAACATTTCAAAAGCTGGTGTTTAAAATACACGCACCCAAGATGTTAATAATCATTTCCATGTGCAGCTTCTTAAAGCAGCTCATTTGTACTGAAGTCAAACTTGTACAAACACACACAAACACACACACACACACACACACACACACACACACACACACACATAGCAGGTGTTGAAAAATAATTGAAAAAGTAATCACCATCAATGCCTACAATGAGCCAAGCATTCAACTGAAACATTTAGCTCCATATTTGTTTCCAAAACCTTCTGCAGAAAGCACCAACTGCATACAAGGCTCCTGGTAGCTCTCTACTGATGTAACATTATTGTGTGATTTCACATAAACCTTTCAACAAATAATTGAAATTCTATGTTCAATATATTTTCTACTATCAACTACATTTTCTCCATTGAAATCCCTAAGAAATCCTAACCAATGAATATACTAAAAGCAAAGTTTTAGTTCCATAAAAATATCTCTGAAGATTTCACAAACCTCTCAAAGTCCTGAATAAATGTTAGCACATGTCTTTATGAGCAATGATACTCTCAAACATGACTAACTCAGAGGAAGTGAGTTAAATTGTTACTCTCCAGAGATTGTATCCTCAACTGCCTGATATCTTGTTTTAACATCCAGGCTGAATGTGTCATGTTTCGTATTATCCATGGCTTGATGTGGCAAAGGGGGAAAGGCAGGATGTGACACAAGACATGCTGAATTGTATATAACCAAACCATGAATCATCTGCAGATGTGCCCAGGAACTATTATGATACAGCAATATTGCCCATCGTATCCTGTATTCCCATCATTTGAAAAATACTGTCAGGCCACTCAAGAGTCTAAGGCTAGCCTTAGCTACATAGTGAGTTGAAAACTACAGATTAAGAGTGAAAATAGAGGCCACAATGTTGCATGAATCCTAGAAGGTCTTATTAGTAAAAACAAACCTGGAGCCAGGTATTGGGGTGAACGCTGAAAGATCAGAGAAGAAGAACAAGCCACAGCTACCTCACCTTGCCAGTTCCTCAGCTGATCCTGTTCCCTCAAACTGGAATGGGTCCCAGCTGAACTGCTGCTAAAAGCCTAAAAGCTTAACCAGGCTCTAGTTCCTGGTCCTCACACCTTAAATACCTTTCTGCTTCCTGCCATCACTTCCTGGGATTAAAGTCTCTTGTCACCATGCCTGGTTGTTTCCAGTGTGGCTTTGAACTCACAGAGATCCAGAAGGATCTCTGCCTCTGGAATGCTAGGATTAAAAGTGTGTGTGCCACCATTTTCTGGCCTCTATATCTATCTAGTGGCTGTTCTGTTCTCTGACCCCAGATAAGTTTATTAGGTTGCACAATATTTGGGGGAACACAATATCACCACACCATGATCTTTTTTTTTCAATTTGAAATGCAAATATCTTTTATTAAAACATAAACCATAACCCTCCTTTTCTTGTTCATGCCCTACAACTCATGTTAACATCTTAATTTCACAATACAAACACCATTGTATTGTACCAAGTCCCTGTCTTTAAATTTTCATACTTTAAAAGTCCAAGTTATCTTTAAAAATCCAATGTCCAGCTATAAATCAAAGTCACTCAAGTTGCCCTCTAGCAAACTAAAAAGAAAGAAAGAAAGAAAGAAAGAAAGAAAGAAAGAAAGAAAGAAAGAAAGAAAGAGAGAAAGATAGGTTACCTACATTCCTACTTCAGAAGGAAACAAATGTCACAGTCACAATCAGATTAAACCAAAAACCAAAATCCAATCATATAAATAACTTAAGATCTAACATCCAAAATTCAGAATCTTCTGGTCTCCAAATGATCTAGCCATTTCTCCTGCTTCACTGCCCATGACACACATAGCTTATCTCTAAGCCCAGTCAGCTCCAACAAACACCTACTTCTGCCCTTGGCTGTCTTCTCATGATAGTGGTTTCTCTAATATCCTGTTATCTCCACTGCAACTGAGGCTACACCTTGACCAATGGCCTCCCCTTGGCCTCTCTTCAGGTATTTCAGGCCCTGCCACACAAGAGTCAAGCCTTAGCTGCTCTCCAGGAGCCTTTCATGACTAAAACAGATGCAGAGACCCACAGCCAAGAATTAGGCTGAGCTCTGGGAATCCTGTTGAAGAGGGGGAAGAATTGTAGGAGTCAGAAGGATAAATGACATCTCAAGAAATCCCACAGAAGCAACTAACCTGGGCTCATAGAGCTCACGGAGACTAAATGGACAACCAGGGAGCCCTCTGCATATTTGTTACAGTTGTATATTTTGGTCTTCTTGTGGAACTCCTAACAGTGGGGGCAGGTGCTGTCTCTGACTCTTGACTGCTTTGGGGACCCTTCTCCTCATACTGGGTTGCTTTGTCCAGTCTTAATATGAGGGGAGGTACCTAGTCTCACTGCAACTTGATATTCCATGTTTGACATCCATGGGAGGCCTGCCCTTTTCTGAATAGAGTTGGAAGAGGAGTGGATGGGAGGCATTGCAAAGGGAAGGTTGGGGAGGGAATGGAAAGAGAAGAGGGGGGGAAACTGTGGTCGGGATGTAAAAACTTAATAATAACAATAAAAATAAAAGGAGGAGGAGGAAGGAGGAGGAGGAGGAGGAGGAGGAGGAGGAGGAGGAGGAGGAGGAGGAGGAACCACCATTACTGAGTCCACTTCTGAAAAGTGTTTTCTCAGTGCCAGCCCACAGGAAGCTATAGCTGAGAGGGAGCCAACTCTGAACATCTTGTACAGGCAGCTGAATTCGAAAATGTGCCAGAGTCAAGCAGGTATTGCTGATGTTGAAGAGGCCATGATCTTGAAGGAGAATGGGAAGGGATATTTGGGAGGGCTTAGAGCAAGAAAATGGAAAGGGGAAATGTAATTATATTATAATCTCAAAATTAAAGTTTAAAAAATTAATAAAGTTACTGTATTTGAAAAGTTAAAAAACCACAGATTATATAAAAACCTTTCCTGATTTCCCCCAAACATATGCTACCATCACTCATATTTTCATTAATTATGGTAATCCAGAGTTTTAGAGAATGGTTCTGAGTATGCTTCCAATGTCAGTCATGGTAACAATTTATGAACATGTTATCTAATATTTTTTATTCTCACAATCTGTCTAATTCACTGTGAATAGTCTCCATATGCCCTATTATGTAATATAACCCTCTCTAAACATGAATGTGTGAATTTCTTGACATCTTTCCCTGTTTTCTGTCAAACAGGCAGGCAGTGTATTCATTAAAATCTAATCCATTTCTAATTTCAGCATCCTCTCATAGCTCAATAAATGCACTCATGATACAAGGAGAGAATTTGTTACAGGATTTCATTAATTCTCTGTTGATGTTTAGTTCACAGTTGCCTATCACATGTGGGGTACACTTTTATTATTGAACACCTCATATTCATGACACTTAGAGTTAAATCTGAAAATTACAATGAAATAGGAATCTCCACCCTGAAGAAGCATACTGTCTAGTAATGAAGATTTATTTTCTGTCCTTTGTGAGTTGGCATCAACTCATTTCTACTCTTCTAGAGTGTCACTTCCTTTGAGACCTTTCACATAAATTACACATTTTTCTCTATCATTTCTCTCTATTAAGGTAGTATCTCTATCATGTTTTAACAATCCTATCATTGGCCATGAAAAATATTTTCCTTTATGCTTAATTTTTGACCAACTGAAAAGACATGTCAATAAAATCAAATTTGTCAATCAAATTAAAAAAGAAGAATAGCTGTTTTCTCAGATTTGTTACAAAGATTCTATAGTATTTTTAGATGTAAATAGTGGGCACATTGAGATGCTTTAATGTTTGATTGACAGAATGTAGTTAAGGGTATTTTAGTATATATATGTATATATATATATACTATATGTATATATATATGTATATATGTATATATATATACTATACTATATATATATATAGTACCTATTTTAAATATATTCCATTTCTGTTTGAATTCTAAGGGAAAAAAATCTCACCATTCAAGTCTGGAGTAACTTTAAAGATGAGCTAATCAGCACCCAGACATTATTAACATGATTACCCAGTGAATGATTTATTTTGTTATTTGAATTTGTGAAATAAATAATGATCCAAATCATCTTAAATCTGTAGCAAAAGTCTTACTGATTATATTAATATATTTTAAGTGGCAGATTTTTGTCATTTAGGCCCAGCATTTAGGGATATTCATGGTCAGTTTGTTGAGACATTTACCTCAGAAAAATTACACTAGTATGACAAGAGGAGAATTTATTTTTCTAGTTAAGATAAAAAGTTTGCTAAATTTAAAAGCAAGGGGTATTAAGCAACTTCAGAACACAGGGTCCTGAGACATCATATACTTAATCAAATCAGATAAATTACTGTGTCTCAGACCACTGCAAGCATATCCACAATACACCCATTGTGTAGTTGGCAAACTTTCCTTCCTTAAAATGCAAACCTAGACTAGAAACACATTTTAAATGAGCAAAACTACCAAAGTATTAGTGTCCCAAAGTCATTAAAAAATGGAGTATATATATTCAAATGTTATATGAATTAATCTCCTGCAAGCACCTGATATTTTGATATGTGATTGACAATAGACTACATCAGAAAGCCAGTTTTGGACCTTAAAAATAATATCATTATACTTAAGTGCCTAGTAGTATGAGAAATATTGGTAAAACTAATAACAGTATAAACCATAATTCTTTGATTCTTCACACTATCTTCACACAATTAAGCAGCATGGACCTCATATGTGATTTGAAAATGGAGAAACATGATCACGTAACAAATAAGGAGCAAGTAATGGGAATGGATAGAAAATTATTCAATCTCATTCTTAGAAACTATAACATAACTATGGTAAAACAAAAAATAATAATCTGGCTTAGCTGGTGGAAGAGTTTTGTAAAGTCAGAAGGACTTCATTACTTAATCCTCATTTGAACACTCCCTGTTGCTAACAGAGAAAGAACAAAAATATCATCCAATAAAGCTTTATTATAGTGAAATAATGAGGCAATCGAGGCTAATCCTTTGAAATCTTTCATCTTTTTGGTAAGCAGAGGTAAGCTTAATGGTTGGCAAGAAAACAAAATATATTATCTTGTGTGAAGTCAAATTATTTTCAGTCATGATAACTAATATGACCTGTCAGCTCACAAAAGAAGTCAGAAATTTATAGAAAATTCTCCTGTTGTTTTGAAGGGAAAGCAATAAACTTTGCATAGAAAGAGTTTTAGATTTTAATTAGTCATTATCTGAAGTACATCACATTCTAGGTACTTAAAACTGGACCAATAGAGGTCATGTGTGGAAACAGAAAACCATTAATGTCACATTTTGCTCAGAAAGGACAACCAGTCTAACTTGGATTTAATCAGAAAATTGAAAGAATATATAGTATTTAAATCAAAGTATATCCCCTTCCCCTTCAATACTACCACAAGACAAAAAGAAAACAAAAAAGCAATTGTTATTTGCTTTCAAAAAGAAATATATTTTAAAATATCTGCCACTCTTCTAGGCAAGGTTGACAAGACTAGAGAAAAATCGAGATTCAGAAACAGTCTATCCAAGCAGAGAGAAATCCAACATCTAAATGAAGCAGTTATTGTAGCAAAATAAATTTCAGCCATTAAAGAAGATGCATAAGACATTTAAAAATAAAAATGATTATGAATAATTAAATGTCCTTATTGTTCCGTGGTTTGGGTAAACTTTGAGGCATATGGAGCATATTTTTATTTTCAGAACATATGTATGAATTTTAGTAGTCTGAAAAAGGTTACGGCTCTCTAGTTTGAGGTACTCTGCAAACAAAGGCACTGCTAACAGGGATATGGTTGGTCAGACAGAGGGAAAAATTATGCATACTGAAACTACCACACAGAGGATAAACCACGGTGTATAGGAATGTAAAGTACTGTTACATAGTAGTTCTGAACTAACATTCATATGAAGTTTACTCCATAGAATTTCCACAATAGATGGCTCAGTTTAGGTTGTTAAATAAAACTTGTTAAATCTTAAAGTGAAATAAATAAAATGAATGAAATGCATGAATGGATAGTAAGGCAAACAGTGGCATCAATACAGCCAACGAGTGCATATAAAATTATCTACCTCGTTTACATTAGCAGCCCTAAAGAAGAGCATCATTGAACTATAAATAAAACCTGCAGAGAAGAAAATAAAGTAATCAAAGGAATTAATTGGACACAGGTGTTCTTGAAACAGACTCAGAAGGGATAAGATACATGCCTTAGTATCTTCATGTTTTAAAGACAATTATGATGCAAACTGACCAAAATAGAACTCTAATTGGTAGAATTTTCTATCATCAGTCCTCAAAACAGGTAAAAAATGTAAGGGCATAAAAATTTTCCAAAGGGCACTAAAGTTATGAACGATAGAACCAGGGTGGGTATTCAAAATAGTGTCAAAAGATGTCCTACCAAATTTTGTTTTGTATTCCCAGTTAGCAGAGTCCTCTGCCCACAAGACAGAACAGTGACACAGATAGTCTGATACATCTTGAAATATTACAGAGAAGACAGACACTCTTAGCCTAGAAGAAGGTCTTATTCTACCCCATAGACCACTAAATATGCCAAGTGTTTGGTCCATACAGTGCTTGTTATAATCATACACATTATTACAGCCGTGAGAATGGCAAAGCAGACAGTATATTAACTGACATCAAATTATTCAATATTTTTCTATCACAAAATACTCATCTATACATTTTTTTTCAATTTGATTACTTGCACATGCTTTGTTGTTTCTGAAACCCTTATCTAGCAACATCTGGACCCTATTTAAAGTAACCTTGACAAGAGATAGGAGACGCCTCAAAAATGTGAGGGGTTGATCCAGCCTCCCCTTGCTCCGAAATGAGCTGTTGCAATTTCTTCTTTAGTTACCTTCTAAGGCCTCATCATTAGTTGTGTTCAGGTTAAAAACTGTGACAAGCTAATGCTTTTCACCTAGAAAATTACAAATATCACCAGATTTTTATAATTTTTATGCTGTAGAAAGATAATATTTTTTTTTTTACCAGAAGCAAAGAAAATGACAGCTAAAATATTGATGTGGTGTGTAATCTGCTATGGCCAATATTGTGCATTTCAGAGTAACAATGCCTAAGAGGATATTTCAGCATAAGTTTTTGCATTCTGGTTTTGTTGTTGTTTATCTAAGCAAGCTGAAATATTCTGTTTACAGCTGAATCTTCTTGTAAAAAAAAAAAAATGAAGAGAGTAACTCTGCAATACCGCTAGGCACAAGAAAGAATAAACTTGTATTATATCAGGCTTCAGACTAAGTCGGTGGTTTTGTCCTAGACAGTGTCTAACCCTGTAAAATTTTTATTGGTTTTGAAATGCCTAAGAAAATCTTCAAAGCCCTTGGCACCATGCAAATCTGCACAAGTTTTTCAGAAGAAACACGTTTTTTCCCCAGGTAATGCTCATTTATCTTTGATCTCCAGGTTTAAAGTATAAAAACCTGAAACAATCTCTTTCTGGGGGAAACATGGCTTTGCTTTTTACAAAACCATCCATTAAGAACATGTATGAAATTCTTCATTTGCAGCTTTGCCTTAAATTTTAACATCCACATAAGAAAGCAAGAGGCAGCTCTCTGAAAGACCTGTCAGAAACTCCCTAAATAGACAGGCGTGTGTGTGTGTGTGTGTGTGTGTGTGTGTGTGTGTGTGTGTGTGTGTGGTCATACTGACAAACTGAGCTTACTCTGCTCTTCTTCCTACAACTGTGTTAGTGAGTGAAAGTTGCAAGCTAAACACCACACACACACACACACACACACACACACACACACACACACACACACCTTGGTAACATTGAAGTTTCTCTAAAGCTTCAATGACCCAAACAAAGCCAAAGTTTTGATTTTGATTTTTAAAACTATAAATACCTGGAAATAAAAGTAAAAATGATCAACTCGTCTTCAGTTACAGTTTTAAGCTAAAAAAAAAAAAGTATTAAAGCCATAAAGCTAAACCAGTTAACACACTTCAAACATTCACAGATGAGTGGCCTTCCTGACACATGTAACAAATGTCAAAGAGGCTACTAACCGAAGATGTTCCTCTAAAAAGAAAGAGGTAGACATAAAATGGGGGAGATGAGCACATTTTCTTATTATAGTAGTCACAATGAGGACTATTTAAAAGTGTTGAAGCGATGAGCACAGTTGCTATTTTAACTGGCACTCAGTAGAAATTCTTAATTTCGCTGTCTCCACTGTGGGTTAGGATCCAAGTGGCAGATTTGCTCTTAACACTGACATTGTTCCCGGCTTATCCTCATCTGAGTCTTGTTTAAAGTCGAGTCTGTGGGGCAGCAGGCACATCAGTGCACTTTAGGATTGCTTTTGCACGAATACTGATTCAATTATGACACGTGCAAGACTCTGGTGTGGAGATGCTCTTCTCAAGGCCACTCTCACTTCTCTTTGCAACAAGCCCATTAGCCGCAAACAGTGAACATTGCCAGCACTAATGCTCAGGGAAAAGTACAGCCCACTCTCTCAGACTAGGGAGGCTTGCTTCCCAGGTTTTTCAACATAGGGGGTTGAGGAGATATTGTTCTATTTTTTTAAAGGCTTCTGCTTTTAACTGGAAAACACGTCTACTGATAGATAAGGGGAGGGTAAAGGAGACACACAAAAAAGGCCTATTTTCAAGATCAAGACCCCAAGACACTCAAGCATGTCCTCCTTCTGCCTTCTTCTAGTCTTTCAATGCAAATGTCCTGTCATTGAATGGCATCAAAAGGACACAGAAAAACTAGTTTTCTCGAATGGAGTCTGACTGTGGATACAAACTACATCTAGGGTTTAAATGACCCCTCACATAATCACAACCTACAGTTCTTCCAAGCAACTGTTAGCTGAGCAGGAATATCAGCCCAAATCAAAACAAGAGCTCCTTAACAATACTATATAATTCTGGGCTTCTTTATTGCTGTTCCATGCAAGGTATTCTGTTATAGTAATATTCCTAGCAAATTGGAACTCCATTTCATTTAGCAGTAGATGGCCAACACACACACACACACACACACACACACACACACACACACACACACACACAAAAGGTATTTTCTAAGTTCTTTGTCTTATATTGATTTGCCTGTGTATTTTATTTTTAATCTTAAGGATCCTTTGCTTATATATTGTGCTTTCTATCTTTATGGGTTTTCTGTGTGTGTGAATGTCTCAGCATCTGTGTGTGTTTCTTGATCTTTTTCTTGGGCTCATTCTTTTGTTTGTTTGGTTTGCCCTATTTTATTATTATTTTATATGCCTTTTGGTTTATAATAAGAGAGGGCAAGAAAGGGTACGGATTTGGGTGGTTGGGGAAGTGGGGAGGATCTGTGAGGAGTTGAGGGGGGAAACATAATCAGAATATATTGTATAAAAGAAAATCTATTTTCAATTTTTTAAAAAAAGGCACAGAACCTTGAGACTAGCGAAAAAGTCTTTAAATTTTTTCACATTTAGAGTCACTCAAGATTAAAATATCATCCAATTAAAAACAATTGGACCACCTTCTAATCCCTCACTTCCAGTTAATCAAATGTTGTATTTGGACTTTGATCACAGCACACAAACACAAATACAGGGAAAACTAAGTGTGTGAATACATGTATTTACTTGGTATTCAGAATTTACATGTAAGATTCTAAAACATATTTATTTTGGCCTGTCACTGGACCCATAATGCCACTCAGTGAATATACCTTTTATTTCTTCTGAATTACAGACAATAGCACCAATATGCCAATGCTCATTGGAATGCACATTAAATAAATTAAATAAAGAAGGCTAGGGCAGCACTTCTCATACAACCATTGGGTCACATATGGGCATACGAAATGAACAGCTCACTGGACAAGTAAAACACCAGCCTCAATCAAACTCTTTTCTTTATTTTTCATTTATTCCTCTTTGAATATTTTTTCATTTATTCCTCTTTGAATATCAGAGTATTCTTTGTGAGTTAGAATGATTAAGAGATATGTATCTATACTGAAGACAACAAAACTCAATAAGCTCAAATATTTCAATTTACCAAGGGTTTTCTCTTTCCTTTGGAATGAAAATAAAATACTTTAAAATGTGGAAATAGTTTTATTACAGTGGCACTGGGATCATAGCAGAGTTCACTTTTTCCTTATGTTAGTCCTGCCAGTGACAGACACTTGGGCACATTTTTTAAAGCTTTAGGTAACACACTTAAGATACTGTAAGTATTTAGCATAATGAAGTTTAGTTGATTAATTTACAGTAATAATTTTTTCAAGTTTGGTGTTCTTTAAAAATAATAGAGGAAATTCTCAATCATTGTGCTTTAACAATGTCTAACTTAGGCTTACTAATATGAGAGGCTCTGTGACAGCTTAATTTCTTTGGTAATCTACCAAAGACTGATAGTTAATAGTCATAGCTGAAAAAGATTCTCAGGATCCCTTCAGAAGACTGAAGCAGGAACCTACAAACTATTTAAAACAAATCACAGTGAGAATTTATTTAATGTACTCGGGGTGTATGATTTGACCCACATCAGAATCTAATCTAGAAATAAAAGCTTCTTCACAGAAAAGTTTTCTATGTCCTTTTCCAGAATTGAAATTATATCGTCACAGACTTGTTTATGAACGAACGTGATCAAGAGGTATTGAAGAATGTTAAAATATGTCATTAGCATCTTCTTTTGTCCCTTCTGAGAAAACATGGTTGTTCTTCTTCCTGAGGTACAGGGATCAAGCTAAGTCCCTGATACATACAAGGCAAGTGCTCAGCCAGTAAGCTAAATTCCCATCACAATGGGATTTAATGTCAATGTCCATCAATACCAAACTGGCACTTGAGCCATCCAGTAATGTCCCCACTGGCCAATATTGATAAAATTACATCAAGCAGCAAAAAAATAAAAATCACCCCATGAAATACACCCTGAGCCGTAAGCTTAAGAATGCTGCTTCTAAAGATGGTATTACTTCTCCTTGATAAATTTCATATTACCTAAAGTATATGTTCCCACAGATTTATGGTGCCAGTATAGGTGCAAGTTGGCTTGGTAAGAATAAGTACAGACATGGAATGTAGAAACCTTGTTTGGCATTCTCTACCTAGCTCATATAAATCTAGATTGTCAAAAGTGATTATGGAAATAGGAAATGTTAGAGCATCTCTCTGTACAGGCTAGGCACTTTGCTAATGGAGTAATCTCTTCTGAAGACCACGATATTCTTTCACATTTGTGTGATGCAGTGGTTCTCAACCTGTGGGTTGTAACTCATGTGCTGGTCTAACTACTTTTTCATGGAAGTTGTATATCAGATAACCCACATATCTGATATTTACATTATGATTCATAACAGTAACAAAAAATATAGTTATTAAGTAGCAATGAAAATTTTATGGTTGGGGTCACTACAACATTAGGAATTGTATTAAAGGGTCACAGCATGAGGATGTTTGACACTAGTATAATGGTTCGTTCATTCCAAAGCTCTCACAGAACTATGGGACTGTACTTAGTACAATTGTCTCGTATTTCAAATCATGACTTAGGTGAATTGTTTTCTTAGAATCTGAGTTGATTTTTTTTTCTAATCCATTCTACTGACCTCACATCATAATACCCATAAGGACTCACATCTATAAAATGCTAAATTCAGGCATTTTCCCCGAGGGGAGATGGATATTATTGCATTTTTTTTTAATCCACGTAGTAGTTGTAATGTAAAAGCTGATTGCTTTAGTATTGACTACTGGTTCTGAAAATACATGACCACTCAAATAATCACAACCTACACTTCTTCTGAGCAATGGTTAGCTGAGCAGGTATATCAGCCCAAATCAGAACAAGAGCTCCTTAACAACACCATATAATTCTGGGCTTCTTTATTGCTGTTCCATGCAAGGTAAATTGTTATAGTAGTATTCCTAGCAAATTGGAACTCTGTTTCAGTGTTTGAGTCCTGGTATCTAAAAATGATTTTTTTAAAGCACTCCTTTTTGACATTAGACACAAACAAGGTCAACTTTCTGAATGTCTTTACTCCTGACGTGAGTCTGGCTTCTGGTTTTTCTATTTTCAGCTCAGCTCCAGTGCAGCCCAAGACACACATTCACAGAGGAGCTTCGGCACATACCACAACCGTGAGCTGCTGCTGACACAGTCAGAACTCTTATTTTGTAGAGTATTTCTTTCGCTCTTCTGCTGATGTCATTATGAAAAATAGTGCTGGCACAGCCAGCCATACAGCCACTTGACACCCTTTCTTATTTAATGTGGCTAACTTACTCTTGAATTTTATTTTCAAAGAAGATATTAATGTTTTATGGAGGGACAACCTATACATAGAGTCTCTTATTGTGGAGTTTGTGAATTTAGTATATTGAAGTGTTTCATTAAAATAAAAACACAATTCCTAAAAACAAAAAGCTAGCAAAGATCAGAAAGTATTTGCACTTTTTAAAAACTGAAAATGAGGCTGGGCGGTGGTGGCGCACGCCTTTAATCCCAGCACTCGGGAGGCAGAGGCAGGCGGATCTCTGTGAGTTCGAGGCCAGCCTGGACTACCAAGTGAGTTCCAGGAAAAGCGCAAAGCTACACAGAAAAACCCTGTCTTGAAAAACCAAAAAAAAAAAAAAAAAAAAAAAAACTGAAAATGAAAAACATTTGTTTCTACTCACAATGAATTGCCAAATTAATGTTAACGGAGCTTTCTTTGGTGAACTTTCTGAGTCACTATAATTAGGCTATTATTAATTTCCAAGTGATTATTATGTATTGACTCATAATAAATAAAATCTTGTATCTTAACACATTAAAGTTTTCATGATTCTAGTACATATTCTATAAAAGGACAAATATATGTCACTTATACTTTATGTTCATGTTCATTTTCAGTGTCTCTTGGAAATATCTTCTCCATAAGATTTAGGCTTATAATCTAGCTAATAAAATACACAAAACATTTCAAGACAAAATCTAAAGGCATCGAAACCAAGTCTATATGGCCATGCTTAAAACCATCAAAATCTATCCATTTTCACCCCACGTACTATGCTGCTGATTACTTTTTAATCTAAGATGTACATTTCATAATGATGAATAGAGAGGATTTTATTACACGCAGTTGAATGAGCATCAAAAAAAAGCCTTACCTATATGGGTGACATGTCATTTGTAATAAGAACATATTTTAATATTGAGATGTAATGAAATTATAAATCTGTAGTAATCCACAGCATAATGAAAATTTTAAAGCTGGTTCAGTCTTCTAAGAACCAAAAGATACCTTTTTGAGATGTTTTAATCATCTTAAACATTTAAGTATTAAAATTTCACACTTGTTAATGAATACTTCCAATAATATGATAGAGCAGTTATAGTTTTAATTCAAACTTCTTTAAGAGAGTTTTCTTTATTTCTTTACTTCTTTTTTTTCTGTTTTGGAGATCAATCAAAAGGCCTTAGGCATGCTAGGCAAGCCTGCAACCTGTGAGCTACCTGATAGCCTAAAAAATATGCTCCAAATCACACCATTGCTCACATTAAATGTGCAGAGATTTCTGTAGGGCAATCAGTGATTTTAAATAGTTAGATAGATAGATAGATAGATAGATAGATAGATAGATAGATAGATAGACAGATAGACAGATAGATAGACAGACAGACAGACAGACAGATAGACAGACAGAGGGAGAGAGATTATAAGTGAAATTTTAGCCTCTAAAAGTTAAATGTTGGTACACTGAAATTTTTATTTAATATATTAATACCAATTAAAATAAATTTCAAATTTATCTTAATTTTGAGCTCTAAAACAGTATATACTATGGGTTCTACTCAATATTAATATAGTCAACTATAGGTAAATGGAAGTTTATATAAAATGAAAAACTGATGTTAAAAAGACGTAGAAAACCACATTGTCCACTTTTTATTTCAAAGAGATTAAAAACATCACTGCTTGTAGCACAAAGAGCCTGACTCAGGGTTCATAGTTCAGAACATCCCTAAAGCATGTGCCTAACATGCTCAATGCTATAAGTAAAGGTACTGACATGTTATAAAGTTACTTAATCCCAAAATACACCTATTGGTAGAAATAACAATCTTTTATCCAATCACTATGTTTCATGTCTTGAAACAATAGTGTGTTCTCATTTTTTCTCTATTTTGAAATACATCATATATCTAAAATATCACTTATTAATTATGGTGAAATTCTCTATTTTAAAGGATAATTCCTTTATTATTATTAACGGAATAATTCATAGTTTAAAACTCTGCTATCTAAAGTATTTCCATTTAAATAAATGGTGACGGGGTTGGGGATTTAGCTCAGTGGTAGAGCACTTGCCTAGCAAGCACAAGACCCTGGGTTGGGTCCTCAGCTCTGGACAAAAGACAAAGTAGATAAATGGTGACATTTTGAAGGCAATATATAACCAGTCAGATTTTATTTGATTTCTTGAGAAAAGACAAAAGATAACTTCTGAGATTCCAATTCTGGTTAGTTTTCCTTTATTGGCAGAGTACTTCTTTCATGCACTGACTGGTGTTTTCAGATACCTTTTATGGTAACATAAGCTCAGTGTACACCAGCTCAACCTTTCCCTGGGAATTCCATAGAATTAGAGAAAAAGGCACTTACCATGTTCCAGCCGGGATAGAGGTAGTCTGTACCCACAAATTCAAAGTAGTGAGCAAAGCCTTCCTTCAACCACACATCTTCCCACCACACCGGAGTCACAAGGTCACCAAACCACTGTTAGAATAGAATGAATGAGCATAAGAAAAAAAAAAATAGCATCCACCACAGAATGATTTGACCTGAAATCAAATGTGTTAGTCTGTGATTATCATAACTGGATGTCATTCCCAAATTAATTTTGTGATCTTAAAATGTGTTGGGGCAAGACTGTAGTGGTTAATATGACTACTTGGATAACACTAGTATTTTACAAATATGCTCAGTGAAGAACAAAAATAGTAACCTTGAATCAAATCTGGTGACAGCTGTCTTCAGAGATTGGAAGGCTTATTGTATATAAGAAGAAAAGATTTGTTTATTATGACATTACAGGGACAGGCTGGGATGGATGAATGGACATCAGAAGTAGCCAGTGTCTGCTGAAGATGCAGAAGACTCTGTATGGTGGTCCAGAAGTGCTACTTAGAACAGTAGTGAGCAGTCATCATGAAAATGAAACATCTTCCTCTGAAGCAGAGGAAAACCACAGCCCACACTGACTAATGAACCAAACAAAGACTGTGAACTTCCTCCATACCACACTCTCCTGAAAATGAGGAATTGAGCCAATAAAATCTGATATGGCTCATGAAAAAGTTTTAATTGATATTTTAATTGAATAACAATAAATAAATAAAAATACACTAGTCTGAAATCTTTACCTTTTCTAAATTTGTTATCAAAAATATATTACATGCCAGAAACAATCAAAAAGACTTGAAATTCAATGAAGAAAACCTAGATAGTGTTTATTCTCATACAGGTGACAATTATAGATGGTACATAACTAAAAAATAACAGCGTAAATTCTAATCTTCCTAACGTAACAGAGGGATGGAGCTGGGACTGCTTGTGATTATAGAGCACAATCATTCTCTGAGCAGATGACAACTGGGCTGAAACTTTAATGATAAGGAGCCAGCCATGAGATAGTCTTGGGTAAGAGAATTTCAGACAGACAGCAGACATAAGTAACCCACAGTGTAAAGAGTCTGTGTGGGAATATGTTCTCTGAGAAATAGGAGATATGGAAAGCTGGATTCTGACTGACCAGGTGGACAGAAGAATCGAACAGTCCTGACAGACAAAGACATACCAGATCTTACCTCAAGAGTCATCATAAGATAAGAACAGCTCAGAGACCCAACCAAGTGTTCCAATGTTAAAGATAAAGTATCATTTCCTTTAGGGGATCTCTAATTCAAATACAAATAAAATATAGCTCCAAATAGGGTAATGGCCATGCAGCCTCTATTTTGAATGTTTTACCATATCCAAAATACGGTATCCAAAATACCGTATCCAAAATTCTCTTTTAAATTGACAACCTGTCTTCAGCATTGTGACAACAAATAGGTGATCAGGATAATAGAGAAATCAAATGTGACAATCACAGTGAAATCACGACAGATGTTTCTCTTAGCTTCTGTCTCAATTCTTTGTGGTAAGTGGCCTACTACCACTGAGCTACTAAAAGAAACTAACATATAACAGGAAACGTGGGAAATGCAGAGCCCTGAACAATAAATTATAGCACTATCCCTGGGCCTCTTCTCAACAGAATCACAGATCTAATTTTTCACTTACAGGAATATGCCAAAAGGAAATTACATTTGCCTCAGAATTGTAAGTCAAGGGAGAAGTCACTCTGGCATTGAGGGACCCCAGTTATACCTGCCATGGCCCCTCTGTAACCCGAGGTCAGAAACATGTCTGACTCAGTGAGCGCAAAGGTACAACTCTCTCCCTGGTTCACTGCAAGAGGCAATGTCTGTTCTCAGTGATTTTTTTTTTTTTAGCAACATCACAATTTAACAAGTGTTACAAAATATCAATCTACCACTTTCCAGTGGTAAGGAAATTCATAAAATCAAAATGAAATTAATTTTTATCTTAGCTTCACTATGTTGTCCAATTTACATATTTGGATTTCTAAATATGCCAAGTAAAAAAAAATATCACTCTTTTGAGAACAAAGAGTCTGTTGCTGAGTTACTGAAAAATTTCCTATGTGTCTACGTGACAGAGAAAGAAGAATAACAAACCAATTTTGGCAAAAGCAAATTTTAACACATAAACAAAACTCAGCTGCATCTCTCCACAATACAATACATCATTTTTCTCACTGCACTTACCATATGTACACACTAATAATCAAAGAAATGGAAGCATGGCTGAACAGCAACTACACAGGAGCTCTGAAGGGGCAGCCACTCCATCACACATTTCAACTCAACCCAGTGGCAGTTGCTGACGCGATACCATCAGTTTGTGTATGTGTGCTTACCTTATTGTCTGAGAAAAATGGCATGCCGTGCAGAAGAACTGCACAGTGATTTGTAGAGAACCTAGATGGGAGGATTAAAAACCAAGCTCCTCATCTAGATGTGTGAAGTCACCCCACATTCTAGACAGTTTCACATTATACTTACACCTGTTCCTTTTCTCGTACCTGGTGACATATTTCATGAACAATGACCATGGTGACATCCAGCAAATATGAAATAGATGAAACACTGGGGTCCAGCAGTATTCTTTGCTCCACAAAAATACTTAGTCCCCAGTTCTCCATAGCAGCATATGGATGCTTAGGCACAGCTAAAAGATCTAGAAAGAGAATAAAACAGGTCCAAAGGTTTTAATAACAATACCAAATCCTAAATTTCATAACTTAAAAAGTTCAGAAATCCTAATAAGAAGGAACACTTTCTCTTTATTACTTCTTTTTTTAATTAAACACTCAGCCATGTCTACCTGACAGTAGAAATATAGGCTATCACTTTTGATACTGGTCATATTCATTCATCACAGTTCATTTTCAGGCCCAGCACTCCAGGTGGCTAGAAGTATCCGCAACATTATTGATGGGCCCATCCTAATAAGTCTCAGAAAGTCAAGGAAACCAAATGCACCAGGAACCCAGAGTCAAAGGCATTGTGCCTTCTGATGAAAATTTACTCAGCTCAGTGCAGGAGCAAGTATATTATCACTTTTATCTGAACTCTCTCTCAGAGAAAACACTTCATAGCGGTTTTTAAATGTGATGTCATTTTTTTTTCTAATTTCTTAAAAATAGTACATTCTTTTGATCCTTTTAAAAGTAAAATGCTGCATTTAATCTTAGCTTATAGAGAAAACTAAGACAGTGAATGTAGTAGCAATTGGAGGATAGAGTGGACCCACAGGCTTCGGTCTGGACTTGCCACCATCAACCACAGATGTGACATCACTAAATCACTTAGTTTCTCAGGACCACAATTCCCTCACCTATAAAGTAAGGTTATTGGCCTTTTCTGTAAAATGCCTTCCAGCTCGAAAAACCCATGATTAGATGAGCGTGTGCTTATTTTAAAAGGTCGTCCAGGTATTATCAACTTCTGATTACGGTGAGCGAAAGAAATTCATGTTTCACTTACTCCCTCTGCTCCAGACTCACAGAAATGGTAAATAAAATATTTAGAAAGAAAACTAATCCCCAGGCTCAAAAAAATAAACCTCTCAGTGGATCAGAAATGAAACCCAAATGCAAAGTGGTTATTACGTGAAGCAACGGACCTGCCGGTCTCTGGCTCCAAAAGCAGGCAATAGCAGCTGGGAACTGGCTCTGGCAAGACACACTAGAGCCAAAAGTACCCATGCCAGGTTGACTCTCGATGCCAAGGGCCGAGGTAAGGCATGCATACTCAGGAGAAGAGCAGAAAATAACTGGTGCCCACTGCTTCCTGGAAGTACTAGCAAGGGCCAAGAAGTATTTGAACACTTGCTCTTATACATTTGTTCTTAATCATAATGAACACCCACATTCCAAAAATGGAAATTTGTCCCAGCATAATCCTTAGAGTAACGTATTCCAAGACTACCAATAAATTGTATGAGAATGTTCATTATAGTATTGTTTCTAAAAGTGAAAAGAGGAAATTAAATGCCTTTTCACCAAGATAGTACACAAAGAAGCTATGAAAGCATTCCATAAAGGAATATTACATAGCAATTAAAATAAGTGATCTCACCACTGGTTTCTACTGTTGAAGGTGTCAACACAGACAATCCGAGAAACATAATAACGAAGAAAGAAGGTATAAAATGACCCCTCTAATCATTAGAAATAATCAAAATAATATTGCATAGTGTATATATATTTTCACACATATAGATCATAGAGAGAGCATAGTGGAAAATACCCATGCAAACACACACAGTAAGTAATAGTAAAGACACTAACTTCAGGATCATGGTTGCTACTGAGGAGAAAAAATAGACTATATGATGGCCACATGACGAATTGATGTCTTTGTGTCAATGTTTTAAAGCTGGTGGTGGGTACAATGACATTAGCATAATATTCTTCATCCCCTTATGTATGCTTAAATATTTCACGACAAATAATTGAATAGAATAGTCAACAGTCTTAGCGTACTATTGATTTTTATTTATTTCTGACTTCAGCAAATATCCTTTCAGCATAAGTGCTGTTCTGAAATCTGAAATATGTATTAAAGTAAGTCAAATATATCCCCTAATTCCTCTACAGTTTAAACTAATAATGAAGGCATGACAACTATAACACAGAAAAACAGAATATTTTAAAGTGCTATGAGAGAAGATAAAAATATCTGGAAGATTCTTGGAAAAAAATGTTATTTATCAGACTTTGAACAGTGACTAGGATTTCAGCTGGCATGTAGGGTAGCCTGTTCCTTCCTAGAATTTTAATTACCAAAGAGAAGTCACCTGTGCACCTATGTATACAGCAAATAGTTACTAAGCATCACTTTTATGAAAGTATTGTTTTATTATTATTTATTGTATTTTCAATTACTTTCTTATTATTTATTGTATTATTGTTCTGGAAAACCCCTTATCTGCATAGCAGTGCTTACATATAGAGATGTTCAGCTAACAAGTATTAAGTGAAAAAAAGAAATGTAGTGATTAATACACGCTAGGAAATATATTCCAGTATGAAAGTTACAGGATGAATAAGTGTGGGAGGCATGGGCAAAGCAAGCCTCTCTACTGTAATCACTTTACCCCGGCATGTGAGCAATATTAGAGGCTAGCTTATTTGAAGACCTGTACAGGTGTGTCCTGAAGGAGGCTAGAAAAGACGCCAGCGCTCAGGTGGGGAAGTAACAAATACTTTGGACAAACAGAAAAGAGGCTGGTGTGTCTATACCCTATAAAAGGCAAGCTATAGACCACAGAACTAGTACATAGGGAAAGTGTCTAACAGGAGAACTCACTGACTTTACATAATGGAAGACACTGCCTACAAATGAATAAACTAGGCAACAGGCCCGCAATGTGTCAACTTGGCCTGTCATTAGTACATGGCAACAGTAATAGCTGGCCCAGCATCATTTACTTGTAGAAACAGATGGACCTATGTAAAATTTTTTTCTCCAACAAATCCTGTTGCAATGAAGAACCAAATCTGAATTCTGTAGACCTTCATGAGCAAGGAGGAGGCGGGTCCTCACAGCTGAGTGAGCAGAGCACACCTTGGCCTGGATGGGCCAAATGACATGGAGAAAAAACTGCAAACATATGATCCAGGTATGTCATCTAGAAGTCTTCGATCAAAGGTAAAGCTCAGTGAGGGGCACTTTACAGATTGCTAATTCCTAATAAACAGTATAAATATAGATAACACTTGGGGAAAACAATTACAGCACAAATGTAAGGAACTGTGTTCCATTCCCACCACTTATGGTGGTATGTGCTTTTAATCTAGCACTCGTAGGTGGAGACAGGTGCATTCCTGATACCTGCTGGCCAGCCAGCCCAGCCCAATCAGTGACCTCCAGATCACAGTGAGAAACTATCTCAAAAGACAAGCTGAATAATTTCTGAGAAGTAATGCCCAAAGTAGTAGACCCCTGGCCTGAACATGCCCTGACAAATAGCAACATAAGTATTCTTACACACACACACACACACACACACACACACACACACACACACACACACACACATAAAAATAAAAATAAAAGCGAAAATTAAAAATAATATAAAAGCATATATGATGAGGGGGCACTTGCTGGCAGCTGGTACCAAAATCTTTATATATTGATGGCTTATGGTTTTATATTGCCTCCAGAAATATGGAGGCACAGAAATCTGGACAACAGTATCATGGGTAAACCAAGCAAGGACTCTTAACAAATAGGGAATAAAGTGACTGATGGGCAGGATTTAACATGGTGGAATTAGTAATAATGGGCAGCTTCTCAGGTACAGATATGGGAAAACATTAGATCTTGGAAAAAATCTTCATGGGTAACAGAGAAAAGAAACAGAAAGTAAAAGATGTCAGATTTGGTACCACACATACAACAGTCTTTGTAACAACATGTTGGCGAATTGGTCAAATAACTTTGGAAAGAACTACTGCCATAACCATTCATAAATTGAGAAATCTCTGAGGATAGTCTTGTATTTTAAGAATATCTGCATCACACACAAAAAGAGTTGTGCATACAAATTCTCGCAAAAGCTTAATTTCCAGTACCTGAAAATGCAGCATAATCCAAGTACTCCACAATAGGCAAACAGGAAATTGTGATGTAGCAAACAACAAAGTATAGTGGGTAGCCATTCCAGCCCTGATCTGGAAGTTCCAACCCTTATTGAGGCTTTGGTAACTGTCATGCCTACAAGGCGGGGCAAGAGAGGACCCTGAAGACCAGAGATCTGGATGCACCCGCTCTCTTAGTTCCTGGACCCTGGATGCTGGAGGTAGACCAAGCAGAGTTCTCCAGAGAACACCGTCGGAATGTGCTACACCTTTCCCAGATCCTGTTACCTATCCCTTCACTTGTGAGTTATCCCACAAAATAAACCTCCCTTTTAACTACGTGGAGTTGCCTTAATAATTTCACCAATAACAAAGTACTACTCACTGGTAACCAAAATAAATGAACTCTTGCAACAGCACACAGCATGAGTGATCCCCAAAATAACATATTCAGTTTTTAAAAATTAAAGAAATGTATACTGTATGATTAACATTATTTATGTAAAATTCCTAGAAATTCAAAATAATCTAAGTAATGAAGATCAGTGAATGGCTGGGATAAATATGGGAGCTGCTGCTGCACAGCACTAGGAATCATTTTGGAATCAAAGTGTGCGTTATGGTGATGGGCGTGTATTCCTTAAAGCACCAAGTTGTACACAATATATACCCATTTGTTTTACCTCAGTGAAACTACTTTGTAAAGAGTGTTAGTTAACTGAAACAGTATTCTGCTTACTTGAGGCATATAATGCTCACTTACACTGAATTAAGTTATTTTAATTTTGCAAAGTAATGCAACTGCATCCATTAAAATATGCATCCATTACTTTTTAATGTGCCTTGAAAAGAAGAAAACTCACATTTTAGAACATAATTTACTTAAAAATTCAAAGAAAGTCCTAGATAAAATTATACATGTGGCTCTTCCAAATCATAACTATCATCCAGAAAACTATAGCTAGGCAGAAGGGGGGGGGGAATCACATAATACTAATGAGTGTGGTGGCCTAAATTAACATAGAAGTCTATCTCTGCTCGCTTGCCTCCTCCTGACACTGATAAGTTATGATGCCTCTACCACCCCAGCACACAGCTGAAATGGCTCAGACAGAAGCCACAAAATCTCAGACACGCTCCTCAACTTTTGCTTTATTCTGGCATTTCTGAGAATTGCATGGTTGGTCCATCCATAACAGGAAGAAGCCTGTATTTTCCTCTCAATCCTCAGATTGACTTTTTTCTTGCCATTTTGCTTGGGTTTTTTTGTTTTGTTTAGTTTTTTGTGTATTTGTTTGTTTTCTTACTTTCTTGCCATTGTGACTTTGGAAAAACAAAGTTCTCAGAATCTCCACTTGTAGTTACTGGTGCAAGATGTTCGTGCACTTCATTGTGGTCTCACCCAAACTCTGCTCATTTTAAGTGTCATTATACTCCATCCAAAACTCATCGGTGACGAGGCAAGGTTTCCAATAGTGGGGCTGGGACACCAACCCAGCCACAAAACCTTCAACCTACCACCTGTCCTGCCTGCAATGGTGGTAGAGAACTATTGAGAACTCCCAACCAATGACTGATATAACTTGAGGTCCATGCCACAGAGAGGGAGCCCATGCCTGACACTACCTGGATGGTCAGAAACCAGAAGCTGCATAGCTCAGAGACTTAGGGCTAGAATGAAACATGATTGGCAAAAGAAAGGGAAAGTCAATGAAATGATTACTAATGATATTCTTCTACACTCATAGATTGGTGCCTAGCCCAATCATTATCAGAGAGGTTTCCTCTCACAGCTGTTGGAAGCAATACAGAGACTCACAGCCAAACATTAGGTGGAGTTCAGGGAACCCCAGGAGAGAGGGGCAGGAGGGATTGTAAGAGATAGAGGGGTGGAGGACACCAGGAGAATATGACCCACATAATCAACTAAGCTGGGCTCATAGGGACTCACAGAGACTAAATCAACAACCAGGGAGCCTGCATGGGTCTGAGATAGGTCTTCTGCATATATTTTAGGGTTGTTTAACTTGAAGTTTTGGTGGGACTCCTAACAGTAGGAGTGGGGTATCTTTGATCCTTTTGCCTGCTCCTGGGACTCTTTTCCTCCTACTGGGTTGCCTCCTCCAGCCTTAATACATTGTTTGTTCTTAGTCTTAGGACATCTTGTTATTCCGTGTCCAGTTGCTATCCCTGGGAGGCCTGCTCTTTTCTGAAGGGAAAGAGAGAAGCAGTTGATGTGGGAAGAGGAGAGATAGGAGGAACTTAGAGGAATAGAGGAAGGCGAAACCACCATTAGGATGTATTATATGAGAGAAGAATAAATAAAAAGAAAAAAATTTCTCCAGTCATGGTATTGAGAGGAGAATAATTTAGAAGTGATTAACTCATGAAGACTCTGCCCTCATGAATAGATTAGTCACAAATGTGTCACTTTTTTTGACATTGCAGTACATGGCACTGTCATCTACAAAGTTCACGCTCTAGACCAATTTAAAACAAGAAATTGGAAAGGAACATTCATGTTTTAAATATGGCTTTGTGTTAGACTACATCCATAGCTATCCTAGGGTGCGTGTATCCCATAAGCCACAGATTAGGGACTTGGCTCTGCCTTTTAAGGAGCTTGAGTGGTTAAATCTTCTCATTCTATGTCTTCTGTTCTGTGATGACCCTCTGTCTGCTCTGGAAGATCAAGAATCAAGATTCAGAATCAAGGTGTGGTCTTAGGATCAGAGCACAGCCCTCATCAAACATCAAACACCAAACACAGCAATACCTTAACACGTGTTTTCTAGCCTCTAGAACCATGAGAAACAGATTTCTGGTATGACACAGGAATTATTTTACAGCATCACAATCAGAGGAAGACACTTAGCCTATTCCTTCACTCTTCTCATCTACCCTAACGTCACCCATCACTACCCACATGTGCAAACAACTGTTAGGATGTCTAGATGAAAATGTCTTAAGTGTTCTAAATTGGCTGTTGCTTGTTAGACCCCAAACATGTCTATGGTTTCTTGAATAGCCCCATCCCACTTTTTAAATGCTGGTTAAAACTTTTAAGAAAACCTAGATATTTCTTTTGCACTCTGGGGAAAGTCAGTCACCGTGAAACATTATTCTACAACCCTGATAAGACCATCTAGGTGGGAACCTGCCATCATATAGAAAGACACAAAAAGCCATCAAATGGAGTCTGCCAATGGACATCAACAGCAAATAACTCTCCAGCATTAGCGGCAGCATTATGATTACCTTTCTGATACACTACCATGTTAGCTAGAAATAGACTCCAGTATACTCTATATTATTAAATAACTACTACTAAAAGGAAATGTGTGCATCATCAGACCTCTCTCCGCTCCCACAATCAGACTCTGAGCTCTCAGATTCTCAGAGATAGTGAGTAGAGAATAAGATGCCCAGACTTGGGTTCCTCACAGTTCTCCCTCCAGTGTGAGAGCGAATGCCCCAGCAGTCCAGAAACTCTGCTGTGCTTTCAGGCACACACTCCCCACTCTGTCTAAGAGTAAAAAGAGAATGGATGCTGACTGACGCATGACTTCAGATATTTATCAATTATTCTTCTCTTTCATGACATTTTCCCTTTTGTCTAAGCAATAGTCTCTGTAGCCTTGACTCTTTCATTGCCAATATTTCTTTATCTGCCAATGTCCGGCCTCTAGTCAGACACACCCAAACTCACCAGTTCATTTTGATTTTGCATCAATTTCTTTACACATATTTGTTAAGAGAGTAAATTCTAATCAGACACACCCAAACTCACCAGTTCATTTTGATTTTGCATCTATTTCTTTACACATATTTGTTAAGAGAGTAAGATAATCCCTAACAAGTTCAGTTTTCCCCTATCCCAGACTTCAACTTTTAGACTGAAAAGGAGAAAAGGGTAGGAGAGATGGCTCAGCAGTTGAGACCATGTACCACTCTTGCAAAGGACCCAAGTTTGGTTCCCAGAACCCATGTGATGTGATGGAGAATCACCTGTTATCCTAGCTACAGGAGGCTCTGACAGCTCTAGTCTCCATGGACATCTGACAGTCTCCATGGATATCTACACACGTGTGCACACACACACACACACACACACACACATGCACAAACATATAAAGTAACAGATCTTGTTTAAAAAAAGATAAAGTTCTTAGAAGGTAGGAAAGAAATATTGAGGCCTGAAAGACATCTCAGTAAGTAAAGGCACTTGCCACAACACCTAATGACCAGCAGTCTATTCCTTAGAACCCACACGGTAAAGGAACAGACTCACAGAAGTTGTTACTGACCTTCACAGGTGTGCTACTGTACTTTAGCACCCACAAACATACATTTGCACATAAACTAAATCAATAAAAAGGAAAGAGAAAGAAAGAAAGAAAGAAAGAAAGAAAGAAAGAAAGAAAGAAAGAAAGAAAGAAAGAAAGAAAGAAAGAAGGAAAAGAAGGAAGGAAGGAAGGAAGGAAGGAAGGAAGGAAGAAAAGGAAAGGAAAGGGAAGGGAAGGGAAGGGAAGGGAAGGGAAGGGAAGGGAAGGGAAGGGAAGGGAAGGGAAGGAAAGGAAAGGGAAAGGAAAGGGAAAAAAAGGAAAGGAAAAATTGACCTATGGCTAATGTTCACAAAAATTATTTTCAAACAGATGAACAGCTTTCCTTTGGATAACAAGTCATGCTCAGTTTTGTTAGCTGCATGCTCCATCTGTATCCCCAAATACACAGATTTATAACTATCAATATAATCATTTGAGAAAGAGACATTACTTTTTCAGTCTCAACCATCAGTTTCACGGAAGGGCTTTGCCACAGGAAGGGTTCTGTTGCCCTTATGCCCTTATGCTGTGGAATGGTCTGTATGTCAAGTGTGTTGCTTATTGGTCAATAAATAAATCACTGATTGGCCAGTGGCCAGGCAGGAAGTATAGGTGGGACAAGGAGGAGAATAAAGTTGGGAAGTGGAAGGCTGAGAGAGACACTGCCAGCCGCCACGATAACAACAGCATGTGAAGACTCCAGTAAGCCACGAGCCACGTGGCAAGGTATAGACTTATAGAAATGGATTAATTAATTTTAGCAAGAAGCCTGCCACGGCCATACAGTTTGTAACCAATATAAGTCTCTGTGTTTACTTGGTTGGGTCTGAGAGGCTGTGGGACTGGCAGGTGAGAGAGATTTGTCCTGACTGTGGGGCAGGCAGGAAAACTCTAGCTACACCCTTAGTCACTCGTAGGCTAATTTTCACTTAGCTATATTCTCTTCAGAGTCTCAGAAAGAATCTGAACTCTTTCTCTTGGTCCTTCCAACTAAAATCCCCCTTCTCAAATTTTTCACCCTTTAGTTCCAACTCTTACTCTGTTTTTTACTTTGCTTTATCTTTAAACCTTATCATCAGTACTTTCTTCTACATGGCATCCCAGCAGGATCTCATTCACAAGGCGAGTATTTTTTTTTTCCCAGCTTTCCTGCCCAGGCCTTCATGATGAAGGATGGTATACATAATGGTTCCAGGTTCAAGTTCAGATCTCATAGTGCCTGAGATTCAAACCCAGACCTATCATTTATGAGCTATGGGACCTTGAACAAATTGTTCAGTCTCTTTTAGCTTTCATTTTGTCATTGATAAATGGGAGGTAAGAGTATCTGAATTTTAAGTTGTGAAGATTAATTGGTAGATCATATAAAGACATAGTCTAGATAGAATGCATGCTAAATCAACAAATCACAATTTGAGAGTTTTTCATTTTCTCTTCATCTTGGGGAATCATTTGCCTCACAGAATTTAGCTGGAAGAAGAAAAGAATCTAAAGAAAAAATTTTGGTCAGTTTGTCACATTGGAGATTTTGATTTCTGAATTAAAATTGCAAATATTCAATAAATATGTGGAACACCTAAAAGCATAATGGGACATGGCATTATCATTTAGGGACACAGAAGAAAACTTGAAGGCATATCAGGTCAAAAACCAAGGAGTTAGATTTTTGTCTATACCACAGCTGGCACTTGTAAAAGATACCATGTACATATCAAGACTCTCAAAATACGTGTCTTTATGCATGAATATAAAGTTCCTTGTTTGGAAGGCTAACATTCATAAAGATTGAAATTGAGTTTTAAACAGTAATATTGATAAAATAAAATTTATAAGAACTATCCATTTGGTATTTATAACATAAGAGCAGACATGTTTTTGCTTTGTCTTAAGTATAGATTTTGAGGAAGTTTCTTACAAACAGGCTAACTTCCTAATAATGGCTTTAAAGTTTGGTTTATAAAGGGAAATTCTTCAGTTAGCTATTCCAGATGCGTTTTCCAAAATCTACAAGTGAATCAGTCCTTCAGAGTTTCAAAGCAAAATCCACTTTTCTCCTGATGGACCTTCTATTTGCATACCCTTCATCCAGAAAGGACCAATTTCAGCTCTACATTTTGGCCTGTGACAGAATTTTCATCAACACCACTTGTGTTCACATGCTTTGCTTTTTACTTCCTAAGCTTTAGCAGTCTCCTGAATTAACATTAGCCCGTAATACATAGTCAATGTTTTTGCTGCTCCTCCTGCCAGATGCTCAAGAGAAGGTTACTGAGGGTTGGGTTGTTGTTTGTTTTTTTGTTGCTTGTTTTTTGTTTTCTTGCTATTTCTGCAATCACTTTTACTCAACACTTACTGATTAGTATCAGTTGCAAAGGAGCCACACTTTTCATCCATTGCTTGATTTTCTTTTACCCCCAAGAAAGAATTTATATGCCAAAGGACTTTTCTGAATACATAGAGCATATCTGTCAGCCTTTCACTCATTTAAGTTTTAAAATTATTCTGACTTTATCTTCACTCATTGTATTATGCATTTTCATTGCTGTACCTCTAGACTGTTCAAAACTCACTGTCTTTGCTTTGAGGGTTTTGATTAGACATGAACACAGAGAATACACTAAGTGACCCCATCTGTATGAGCTGTTGACAAGCCAAGTTCAGTAGCTTTCATATATAACAAAGGTTATCTGTTATGCAAGAGAATGCAGATTGAACGCAGACTCCTATTTTTTATTATCTTCCCTTATTAACAATAACATTATCTACCACATTGTAAGCCTACTTGCTATCCAAAACAATGGATGGATTTACAGGCTTCCTCAGAAATTTATTTCCTTCTTTCTGGGAAAATATTCCAAATCTGTTTCCTATTTCAAGAGTTTCATTACTTTTATCCAACAATTACTGCCTATAACATCACTTAATTAAGCAATGACAAAAAATGGATGTTGTAAGATAGTTTCACGTGGTCATTATTCTAGACTTCCTACCTCATTTTGGAACAGAACTGTGTACTTGACTAAGGACCAATTCTAACAAAATTTCTAAAATTATTTTTAATCATTCATTTTAGAATTTCAAACATCGCTTCAATGAATTTTAATCATATCCACCCCTTCTCACCCCAAACTCCTCCCATACTTTTATATCCCCCTCTCAAGTTCATGTCTTCTTCTATAATCATTGTTATGAAAACATATAATTTTACATATCATATATTTACATAACCTAATGAGTCCTGTTCATGATACATATATGCACATGGATGTAGTGATGATCACTTGGGCATGGGTAGTTTATCAGGTACTTGTCCCCCCTCCAAAAAAAAACTGACTCTCTTTCTCAATAGTCATCAACTACCTATAGCTAGTTCCTTTGCAGGTAAATAGGTAAAACTAGAAATTATCATACTAAGTAAGATAACCCACCTATAAAGACAAACCACCAAGGGATCTCTCATATATAGATCCTAGATCTGAATCTTTAGGTTTTGATGTATAACTCAGAGTTTCTAGAAAAGGAAAGTCTATAGGAGGTTATGGGGCAAGAAATGACTGTAGAGAAGAAGACGGTAGAATACACATGCTATGAAGGTGGAAAGGAGAATACAGGGTATGGAGTTAAATGAGAAAGGAATGGAAGGGTAAAGAGAGGAAGGGTAGAGAGGAGAGAGATCATCAGGAGTAGAATACTTCTCAAGTTACTGGTCAGTGCATGTAGCAGAGGGTATCTGTGGAACTACCAAAAACAATCCCTGCTAATTTCACTCATTCTTGGTCACCTGACAGAGCTGTAGAATAAGACTCTGTTGACGTAACACTACACACCTCAATCATAGGTCTTGGAGAAATCAAGCTGGGCTTGACCTGAAAGCCTCCTTTCTAAGGAATAACTCTCATAATGTTGGGGAGTACTATCCAGGCTGCTGCAGTTGGCAGTAATAAATAGTCATACCCAGTTTTCAATCCTGTGAACTACAATAACATCTGGTCCAACAATATATGCCCAACAGTGCAATAGTGCCACTAATATCTTAGTGCTAACCAACAGATGTCTGATTGGATTTAATGTCTGCTCAATAAGAGGGAAGCCAAGCCTGATGCTACAAATCTATGTAAGATCCCATGGATGAGGAGTCCATAAACTCTAGAAGACAACTGATGACTACCATTTTGCTAACTTGACATAGTGTCCATCTGTTTTCTAAACAAATTACCCTAACTTACTATAGGCCAAAGTGATCTGGACTCTAGACATAGAAACTTAACAATAAATCCTAGTTCTTTTAAACTCTCACAAAGCCTAAAGCCAAATGGGCTATACGATCATTTAAAGAAATCATATATACTATAAGAACATTTGAAAACAATTACACTATAGTTCATAAGCTATGATGAGTGGTGGATATAATGAATGTGTAGCACAGAGCAGAAACTATGAATATTATCTCAGTTCTGCTACTTCATTGAGCATGTTACTCATTTTCTGCCTTTATTTCCCTCAACTGAAAAATAATGAGCACACACTTGTAATAATTTCACAGGATTCTTTTGAGAACAGTGGTTAGAACACAATTTTCAAAGGTCCCTCACACTTCTCCACACTTTGCAGACACATATGGTGACTTTTTCTCCACATTCTTTTTAATAAAGACATTCATATACCATTGAATGTAAGTCCCCTCCAGAGCAAAGAGCAGGTACATACATCATCATATTAAATGACCAGGTCTCTAGGCTCAGAGCCACTCATCTGTAATATAAACTACTGTATGTACAGGTCTCACCAGGCCACCTTTATGTCACTCTAGGTAGTTGAGGCTCAAAGAACTGACACTCAAGAGTACACACACACACACACACACACACACACACACAGAGAGAGAGGGGGGGAGAGGGAGGGAAGGAGAGAGAGAGAGAGAGAGAGAGAGAGAGAGAGAGAGAGAGAGAGAGAGAGAGAGAGAGAAACTCTGATTTTTATTATAGGAGTAATAAGTCCATGAGTTTCATGTCTTCTGCTACCATGCAGGAAAGAATGTCAGGATGTCTTGTTAAAAATTACAAATAGAGGCCGGGCAGTGATGGCGCACACCTTTAATCCCAGCACTTGGGAGGCAGAGGCAGGCGGATCTCTGTGAGTTCGAGGCCAGCCTGGTCTACTGAGCGAGATCCAGGAAAGGCGCAAAGCTACACAGAGAAACCCTGTCTCGGAAAAACCAAAAAAAAAAAAAAAATTACAAATAGGGTGATAAAATCTCAGAATGTATGTAATTCTTCACTATGTGAATTAATATATGTTATCTCAGTTCCCAGTAACTGATAAGTAGTGAAGTGGTAAATAAACATCAGCTACTATGGGAGACAGAAATATGGTCCTTCAAGGAGGCTGATACCTTCATTCTCACATCTTATACCTGTCTTCCTTCCTTTCTTTCTTCCTTCCTTCCTTCCTTTCTTTTTTTCTTTCTTGTCCTTTTGCAATGGATAACTAAGGCTGCAAATAAAAAGTAATCATATGACATTGGGATGGGAGGAATACACTGCATGATCTAAGTTAACTGAACAATGTCAAGGGCTTTGAAAATTAAAAACATAAAAGAGAAAAAGAATCAGTGTGATGTAACATGAGAAAAGTCCTACCAGACTCTGCTCACTTTTAAGGAGGAAGAAAACCATGATCCAAGGGATGCAAGAAGTCTCTAAAGTGTGTAGCTTCCTCTCTAAAAGCTCCAATGAGCATAGGGTCAGACTTTCAATGTATATATTATAATAAAATAAGCCACTGAGTGTTGACTTAGTTATTATAGGAATCTAAGCCATCATTACAATAATCATTACCATCATCATTATTGCCATTGCTATATAAAATAAATTGTTTTGTAACATGAATATTAAAAGGTCTTACTAATAAAAAATCAGAGCCTGATATTGGGATGAATGCTGAAATATGAGAAAGACAAAGGAACAAGCCACCTCTTACCTCTAGGATTCCTCAGCCTGAAAAGCTTTCCTCAACTGAAAGACTTTAGTTCCTGTCTCCTCATGCCTTATATACCTTTCTCCGCCCACCCATATCATTTCCTGTCTCATCTTTCCTAGTGCTGGCATTAAAAGCATGTAAATCCCAAGTATTGGGATTAAAGGTGTGTGCCACCACCATCTGGCTCTGTTTCTCTCCCAGACTGAGTCAATCTCATGCAATCCAGGGTGGCTTTGCATTCACAGAGATCCAGATGGATCTCTGCCTCCCGAGTACTAGGATTAAAGGTATATACCACCACTGCCTGGCTTCTATGTTTAATCTAGTAGCTTGTTCTGTTCTCTGATCTTCAGGTAAATTTATTAGGGTACACAATATTTCATCACAATTCTTAATATTAATGTAAGAATGGAGAAACGCTTCCTAGGGAAAGTCAGTGATGAGCTCTATTCATGAATAAAGCGTAGCCTCAGGAAAGTGTACTTGCCCTAAGATGGTAGCCCCTACGAAGCAATAAAGATCTCAGTAATATCAACAAACAAGAAGAGAGCAGGTCAAAATGGCCAAAGCATATTAGGACAAACACTTCTTTGGACAATTAAGTTCAGTTGTTCCAGAAACTTCTAAATGGACTTTAGCTAAATACAAATGGTTGATCCATGGGGGAGGGGGAGGGGTGAAGAAACAAATTCAAGTTATTATAAACAGCTAGATGAAGGAAAGACTATGGCCAAAAGTGAGTAGAAAGGTAGTTAAGTCAGACATCAAGGAGTCCTGAGGGTAAAGGCCTAGGAATGTGGTAAATGAGACAGGTCCACAAAAGATACTGACATGAAAGTGTCATAAGAGAGGAAAAGGGAACTGACAGAGCATGCAATCACATCAGTCGAGAGCAGTGATACATCCTAACAGGATGGAAAGCTTGACAGTCTATAAATATTTTAAATGATGTATACTGAATCAATTAAATTCCAGTCAGGGCTTGCTAAGGGTACTGATTCAGTGTGCATATTCATTTTCAAATAATTTTAAAGCTAAACAAAATTAATCGCACAGATATGACACCAATGGAACCATGTCTATAACTACCATCACCTAAATGGGAAAGTAATGCAATGGTCCCCCTTTTCTACAGAGAAGTTCCCAGATACCCAATGGATGCATGAAACTGCACATAGTACCGAGCTCTGTACACATTGTGTTTTTCCTGCATGTACATAGATATGATATAGTTAGTTTATAAATTAGACATCAAAAGTGATAAAATTATTTAAAAAACAACTATTAAAGTATATTATAATAAAGTTAAGTGAATGTTATCACTTTCAAATTTTCCTACCATATTAGATTTATCCTTCTTGTGGTAGTATATTATATCGACACGATAGTATATTGAATCTGGAGATAATCCCAATATCTACATGATAACTTGGAAGAGGCATTGTGACATGGTATCGTACTGCAAAGGCTACTATGTAAGAGTTACATACGTGCCAGCATACTACAACAGCAAATCTCATTTCCTAGTCGGTGACTAAGTGAGTTGGGAGCTTGCGACATATTCAGCACAGATTTACTAAGCAACCTGTTCATTCATCCCACTACTCAGAACGGCTTATCATTTGAAACTTATGAATTGTTCATATCTGGAATTCTCCATTTAATATTTTTGAGCCATGGTTGACTATGGATCAATGAAACCTCAGAAAGTGAAAACCAAAAGCAAAGGCTGACAAACTATTATACCCATTAGGGGATATAAATCAGTTGCTTAGAGGGTGCCATTTGCCAGAGTGGGCTTATCCTGTAGTGTGGAACTCCAGAAGATCTTCTAGAAGTCTGAGGTAATGGGGAGTGGTTTGAGAGTATAGTGTAGACCTTCCACTCCCCTTAATGAACATATTCACATTTCCAGCCAAAGAAATTATGAAAATAGTTTAATTTGCAAATGAGCACTCTTCGTTCCTAAAATTTAGTTATATGTGTTTCCAAATTTTTATGTGTTTCAGATAAAGTACAAAGTTAATACTCTGAAAGGAACTATTTATGTAGGTTTAGGGAAATAAAACAAGAATCCATGGTGCCTGAAGGCCAGTTCTCAGTATGAACCACGCTAGCAGTACACACAGCGTTCGATAAAAAATGAGCATAATTCAAAGGAACCAAAGTTGAGTTCTTAGTCCAGAGAGGTATAACATTAGCTTCACACAAAATCAAATACTTTTGAAGTGCCATGGAAAAAATCACTGATATCATGTGGTTACTTGTTGATTTTTCTTTTATCACTTCTTGTTGCAATACAAAGTGTAAATTGATATTAACTAGCATCTAGCAATATATAGGGTTTTGGAGTTCAAGCAATATAAAGAGGAGATGTGGAAACACATTATGAATTTTAAGGTTTCCTAGGGAAATCTCTGAAGGGAGCAGGGAATGGTGTTTTAAAATAACAGTACAATCATAGAAGAGAATGCATGTTTGCGTGTTTGATATTGTTACTTTAGTATTTTGACACTAACACAAAGATAATTTTCCTGAAATGAGCTAAAATAGAGCCTTCTATCAATTTAGTTTTTACCCTGCCTCAGACTAAAAGTCTTTTATGTTTTTGTAAGCCAGAGCTATAGATTTAAAATTTGAAATAGCACCATGTCACTCAATGTCATGAAGAAAAATGAATGTCATGTCCCATTCAGACTGAATTATGTATCAGCTATTGGGTATTGATCAAAATATGAGCCACGTCTTTCATTGCTGAAGGACCCTGTTGCTTTTTGATAAGTACCTTCTTGATAGTGTAAAGAAACTGCCTTTTCCAAATCTCTTCACAAAAGAGTTTCTAAGAGCATCTGCCCAGTGTTTTTATTCTTCAAAACCCATTACTAGAGTTCCAAGTATTCCCCAGTTACATTCATATTAGATAAAGAAATGAAATACAGAAAGATCTAATAAGAGTCAGAGATCGAACTGAATGAACCCTTTACCCTCCATGTTCCACTATCCAATGTGCATTACTAACTTGCACTCTCAAAGTGTAATCTCTAAGAAGGAAAATATTTTGTACCCATAAGGGGGAAATGGCAGGAAGAAAGAATTTTTTGTACTCATCATCAGGGAACCAACACAATGTAAAATCTCTTGCAGCCATTTCCTTAACACTATAGTTAATAGATCACGAGGGTTCTATAGCTCAAGATGACATGTGACTGATCACAGCATCCTTACAGTAGGGAGACTTCCAGGAGGAAAATGAAAACCCTCCTCTTATTATGCACAGTTGCTTTTTCTAACACACTCTGCAAGTCTTATTTGCTGGAACTTATATACTGGACTATCTCTGGATAGTTATTAAAATAAACTCCTGTATTTTTATATAGACACACTATGAAATACTGAAGAGTTAATGACTTAAAAGCCTCAGGTAGGCTGAGAAGTTGATAGGACTCCTAATGCCTGTGGTTGTTAAGATTGGGCAGCTTTGGATAAGGTCAACACACCAACCTGCATTAGCACCCACCATTTTGAGGCTGCAAGGGAAGAGACCTACAGATGGAGTTTTTCATTGTTAACAGTTCCCCTTTCTGCCATATATAACTCTCAAAGCCCCTGTATATCATCACATAGTCTCCACTCTTTCAGAGAAGCTGCTACCCTTCATTGTTCAGATTCAAGGACCAGCTCCTTTGGAAGAGGTCAGTCTCCTCTTCCTTGTATTTGAGCATCACCTCCATCAATCCTGGTTTACCAAGCACTGCCCTAAAATGCAGATGTCCAAGAGATAAAAAAAAACATCTGCTCATGTTCTGCAGCAGCATTTGGGATAGTCCATTCCCAGAAAAGGAACAGCATCCTACCAGCCTAGCTGTGAATGCTACAAAATGGTTGAGATAGCCCCCAATTGTCATCATCTCTCTATGGTTCTGAGTTTTATACATGCAAACACACACACAGTCCCCGTAGTAATGTATAAGTAATCCCTTATTTCTCAGACTGTAGCCTGTCATTAAATGGCATATGACTATATCTGTACATATATACATATATACATATATATATATATTTCACATGTGTGCATATATGTATATGTCACATTTATATAACTTACATGCTATATAACACATATTACATACTATTACATATCTGCATACTGAAATCTAGATATGAAGATTAGAGAAAGAGAGAAAGCAGCTACTTATGTAAGATCTAAATGCAGTTGAATTTTGAGCCTATAATTCCAAGCTCATGTTAAAAGTATACACTTTTGTATGTAGCCTTATGAGACTCAATGCATATGGAAAGGTTAAAAATAGGCCACACTTCTGGGTTGTGTCCCTAGGGATCCAATTTAATAATAATAATTAATATTTTTCAAGTTTCACATGGTATTTAAATTAGCCATATAAATAAAATACATTTGACTTTTATTTCTAGCATACCTGCTTATTTTGAATTTTGCAGGTGACTTATTGATCTCTAATAATTCTAATATTTTATCAATTATTAATGACTAGGTAGGTTCTAATATCTATTGTGATAGCTACCCCTAACACTTTCACTTGGTACTAGAATTAACATTCGTTAAAGATGAGATACCTAATTTCAGGAAAATTGATAATGCCTACAATTACTTTGAAAAAAATCTGTACTTCAAAATCTTCAGGCTTGATTATTAAATAGATTTTCTAAAGTATCAACTACTAAACAATGATGGGAGCCATAAGCCTAAGTGACCCTTGACACACATGCTGCCATATTTGGGCTTCTCTCCTCTTTTCCTAGATTTAGGCCTTGCTTAAGTCTCCATAGCACCAGAACCTCTTCTCAGATATCAGGTGAATGAGCTGCAGTTAAGCAATTAGGCAGTTAGACAAGGGTAGATAAATAACCCTCAGAGCAACATTCCCTGCTGGCTGAACAGCCCATAATTAAGTCCCTTCCTGCTAGCAACCACCACAGTTAAGTCCCTTCCTGCTAGCAACCCCCTTTGCCTACCTATATATGCCTTGAGAGAAAAATAAAATTTTGGAGCTTGATCAGACGTCCTGTCTTGCTCTCATTCTTTGTGTCTCTTGTCCCTCTCATTCGCCAGCCCTCCCTTTAGGACCCCGTTGAAGACCCCGCTGGCCAGGGCAAATCAATACCAAGTATCCATATATTCTGGCATCATATAATACATACATTGTTGTTATCATTACATCACAAAGATACACTGCAGTACAAGATTACATATGGCATTTTCCCTTTGTCCAAAGTCATCCAGAAAGTTTTTGTATTTTTTTCTAATTTAATCATCTGATGATAAAATTTAGCACAAAGCAATTTCAGAAACAATGCCAGCACTCAAGTCTCAAAAACCTTAAGTTTCTAAACTTGAGATCATGCTGCCTTTCAGCTTTCTGTTAAATAATCATGTCTCCCGTCATCCTCTTCCAACCTTCCAACTCTGTTTGTTTGGGCTTTGGGATAGCGGTAGAAAAAAGTAAGGTGTTCAGTGAGTCTGAAGAAGTTCTCTGTTTTCTGAAGCAGGAGATGCATGAGGGAAAATAGCAGGAGGCAAATTGGGATGGGAACAAATAAATATTGAAGGATACCACATCGCTTTAGGAGTTTTTACTCCAGCAGTGGAAACCCAGGAACAATTTGCATTTAGGTAGGAAATTGTCACAGCAGTCACCTTGCCCCCAGGTGTGGCGGAGGGGTAGGCAGCTTCTGCATGGCCTGGTGATTTGTTAGGTATGCAGACTCTCAGGACCAGCTCCACATCTACTGATTCAGAGATTGCTTTTTGACAAGATCCTCAAGCCATCCACCTGTACATCCCTATCTGAGAGGCGCTGACCTAGAGCAGAAGCTCCTCCATGCTGGGTGCATTCCCCTAGGGTCCCCAGGCCTACTCAGGAAGCAAGAAAAGTTACCAAACTTGATGCATCTGTGTCTGCCCGCATGCGTACGTGCAAGCAAGGGTGCATGTTGTGTGTGTGTGTGTGTGTGTGTGTGTGTGTGTGTGTGTGTGTGTGTGGTTTCATTCCATGTGATTCAGTGAGAAACAGACTAAGTTTTTCCAATATTCACTACAGAGGCTGGTACAAGGACTTTCCCTTTTGTGCAGCAGGGACCTTGGTCCATGAGCAACAGCTCCACAGAGGGATTACAGTACTAACTTTCTCATTAGTTTACTTTCAAGGAACTAGAGCATGGGGCCCTATCTGAGTGAAACGGATTTGGTTTTATTTGAAAAAAAAAAAATAGTTTGAGGCTAATAGTATTAATGCAAAATAGAGCCATACACACACACACACACACACACACACACACACACACACACACACAAAAGTGGATAGCTGATAGTGCTTTGAGTCTTAGTAAGAATAAGCAATTAAGCAATTGTGTGAAGTATATATGAGCCACGAATTTCCTAATGATATTAGAATTGTATTCTAGTTATTTTGTGACTAACTTTCACATTCATTTTCAAGCCTCAATCTAGCACTAGACATGCCCTGATTTAGAATTGTATTAGCTCCGTCTTGAGTTTTTTTTATTAAAATATGGAATAAAGACATTAAATAAATTACTCAGACCATCTTTGTAGTGACAGAGATGGGATTCAAATTTCAGTAATCTGACTTCACTCCTCATAACTAAACTCTATTTCCATATCATTATAAGATTAAAAAACAAATATTTTCACTGTATAGTACAAAAAGAGACTCTAAATTCATCAATAAGAACTCCAGTTTCCCCAGGTTTTATGTATTCTCCATTATTAGGCTAACCTTCATGGACTCAGATCCCAGACCTATCCTGTACACTCAGTTTCAAGGCCCTTGACAACACCATGCCATCCCCTGAGAACTCAAGCTCTAGACATGACCTTGTGGATTTAGACTCCACACCTATCTCAGCCTTTAATAGCACCCACAAATGAGGACAAAGCCAACAACAGTTCTAGACCAGCAGTGTGGGGCTGATTTCAGCCCTGTCTCTGTGGATACTGGCTACAGAATGCCTTGGGTACCAAGTCTGTATATGTGCTGACCTAAAAACCAGGCCAGCCAATGAAAGAACTCCAACAGCAAACCAACCTATCAGCCATGCATGATGGGCTGCCTAATATCTTTAGAAAGAATCTTCCGAAAAAGTCTAGTCTGCAAAAGCAATGAGTTGTTACTTTGCCAAATGTTTTGACACCAGTGCAGAGATTGGTTGAAGAATAATCAGTGAGCCAAATACCGCACCAAAGACACAGAACACAGCACCAGTGATTAACCCAACAGAAATGATGATTTATGAATTATATGAAGAACTTGAAATAATAATGTGTGTTGTGGAGTATTATTTTTAAGATGTGTTACATTCATTTATGCTGTGGAATAGTTGTTTAATGACACAAATGCAAATGACGCATTTGTTTAACTCTGTCAAACTGTGTTACTTTCCCTGTCTAAAATACCTGATTGGTCTAATAAAGAGCTGAATGGCCAATAGCTAGGCAGGAGAGAGAAATAGGTGGGGCTGCAAGGCAGAGAGAATAAATAGAAGGAGAAATCGAGGGAGAGAAGATCAAGGATCAAGAAAAAGATAAAGGAGAAGAGGATATCAGGAGCCAGCCAGCCAACAACATAGCAAGCCAAGGAGTAAGAAGTAAAGAAGTGTATATAGAAAGGTAAAAGTCCAGAGACAAAAATAGACAGGATAATTTAAGTTAAAAAAAAAAAGCTGAGCCGGGCGGTGGTGGCGCACGCCTTTAATCCCAGCACTCGGGAGGCAGAGCCAGGCAGATCTCTGTGAGTTCGAGGCCAGCCTGGGCTACCAAGTGAGTCCCAGGAAAGGCGCAAAGCTACACAGAGAAACCCTGTCTCGAAAAACAAAACAAAACAAAACAAAACAAAACAAAACAAAAAAAAAAAAAAAAAAGCTGGCTAGAAACAAGCCAAAGGCCAGGCATTCATAAGTAAGAATAAGACTCTAAGTACTTACTTGCAAGCTGGGTGGTAGCCACCCCCCCCAAAGAGCTAAGAGTTAAAAAAGAAAAAAAGGAGGGAAGCTCAGAAAACTTAAAAAAATGCAATAAAAAACACAATAAAATGAAGAAAAACAATAGAACCAAATAAATGGGAAGATATATTGTGCTCATGAATTACAGGGATTAAAATGGTTAGACTATCCATAGTCACCAAAGCTATCAAACAATTTGAAAAAACATCTATCAAAATTCTAATGATCCTGCCAAAAATGGGAAAAACAATCCTAAAATCATATGGTACTGCAAAAAAGCCCAAATATCCAGAGCAATAAACAATTGTTGGGAGAGAAAGCATAAGTCTCTATTGATAATATGGCCAATGGGAGGTTTCCCATTCTTCAGTGGACACCCCTCATCTGTGCTCACATGGGCATCTCTAACTGGACTAAAAGAGTCATTGGAAAGTGTGGGAGGGGAGTAAGTTGGGATGGGATGTACTGGTGATGAGTGACATGAAGAGAAATGGAGGGGGAAATGGGAATAGATAAAATTGTACTTCACTTTGCACATATATAAAATTCTCAAAATTAAAGAAAAAAATTAAAAAGAATAGGGTCTGACATCAGACAAGCTTCTTCTTGCAGTAGATGGAAATTAAGACAGAGCCTCACAACTGGACAATATGCAAAGGTAGAGAGACGGGCCACTCAGCCCCAAATAGAATGTCTTTATCAACTCGCTCCCTTCAATGCCCAGGGATCTATGTAGAAGAGGATGTGAAAAATTGTAAGAGCCAGAGGTGGTGGATGAATCCATGGTAATAGCACTGTCCAGATATAACAGAACTAACACACATATAAACTCACAGAGACTGTGACAGCATGCACAAAGTCTGTACAAGTTCAAACCAGACAAAATCTCAGCACTGAGGAGGGCAAGTGGATACAAAGTCCCTCCTCTAACCAGGAGGCTATTTGCAATGGAGAGCCTATTAGGAAGAGGAGCATCTGTTTTCTTGAACAAAGTGATACTGGTTATGTCAATCACACTCTAGGACAGACCCCATACCCAGGAGTATCTGGCCAAGTCAAAAAAGACTCCATGTTTTCTATTTTGTACATTTTTTGTTGTTGTTGTTGTTTTGTTTGAGTATTTTTGCCTTACTGATTTCCTATTTTTAGTTTGCTTGATTGCTTTGATTTTCATTTGGCGTTTTTTTGTTTTGTTGCTGTTTTTCCTAACTTCTTTGTTTGTTTCTGGGATTTTTGTAAGAGAGAGAGAACATGAAGTTGGATGGGTAGGGAGGTGAAGAGAATCTGGGAGAAGTTTGAGAAGGGAAAAATTTATCAAAATATACTGTATAAAAATGTAAATAAAGAATTTTAACTAGAAAAATAAATAAATAAAAACAATAGGGTCTGGCATGGTGGCACAATGCTTTAGCCTTTAATTCCAGGACATGGGAGGCAAAGGCAAGTGAGTTCAAAGCCAGCCAGGGATACATATTGAAGGCCCTATTTCAAAATGATGATGATGATGATGATGATGATGATGATGATGAAGACAATGGAAGGATCATACTATTTATGTGAAAATCTATTACAATATCATAGTAATTTTTAAATGTCATTAGAACAGGGGATATGCATTTATGATCAGTTGAATTTTTGATACAGTTGTCAGGAAGACACAATAGAGAAAGAACTACCTCTTCGATAGTGTGGGAAACCTAGGTATCCCTAAAAAGAATGAAGCTAAACTCTCTCATCTCACACATACAGAAACCAAAAATGTAAGAAAGATTTAACATAAAACCCAGGTCTGCAATACCAGAGGAAAATGGGACCGCTCAATAGTTTTGCCCTGGGTGATGAATGTCTGAATGTTTTAGACATGACCCCAAAAGCACAACCAATGGAAGCAAAAATAGACCATGGGACTACAGAAAGCCTAAAAAACCTGCACAGCACATACTCTAGTTATATAAATGTGCAAAGGCCTAAATAGACATTTCTCACAAAAATATATACATGAGCAGGCTTTATGGAGCCCACTACGTATGGTGGGATACCTCGCACAGCCTTGAGGCAGGGGGAAGGGCTTGGACCTGCTTCTACTGAATGTACCAGGCTCTGCTGACTCCCCACAGGAGGCCTTACCTTCTTGTAGGAGGAAATGGGGAAGGTGGGTTGGGGGAGGAGAGGCTGGAGGGGTAGGAGGAGAGATGAGGGGGATCTGTGATTGGTATGTAAAATGAGTAAAAAAAAAGTTCTTAATAAAATAAGAGCAGCTACAAAAAAAAAGTGACCAACACATATCTGAAAAAAAGTTCATAATGACAATTAAGAAAACTAAAATTACATGGAGACATCAGCTTTCACCTGTTAGAATGGATATTTTTTAATAGGTTGAAATAGGTTGAAAGCAATGGCAAGGACACAGGTATGTGAATTAATATAGGAATTGTGAGAAAAATATGCAGAATGAAGCTTCTAAAAAAATTGAAATAGGAAAGCCATGTGATCCAACAATTGTGCTCTAAGGCATAAATATAGAAGACCGGAAATCAGTAGTTCAAAGAGACTTCTGATTTTGACATTCATTACAGCATGATGCACCAGAGAAAGTTCTGGAATTAATCTAAGTGTCCTTCAGCAAATGAGTGGATAGAGGAAATACAGTAAATATTATTTAACTTAAAAAGAAAATGCTGTAGCACTGATGACCTATACCAATCTGGTAAACATTATGTTAAGTTAAATATGACAGATACAGAATCACAAATATCATATGAGCTCACCGATAGTTAAAAGCTAAGAAATTTGAACTTATACAAGAGGAAAGGATGATAGCTATGAAGAGGTAGGGTAGGGGATGTGGTTGGGTAGAAAATATTGATGAGAGGATCCAAAATTCAGTTATGTAGGAAGAATGACTTCAAAAGATCTAGTGTACTGCATTGTGACAATATTAATAGCAATACAATGCAGTTTTGAGGACTGCTATAATAGTGCGTTTTAAGTATTCTCATCTACATATATAGGTATGTGAAGTTGCGAATATGCTTGTTAGTTATATATGCCCAAGCACAAGTGTATCCATACTTGAAAACATCATGTAATACATGATAAACAATTGGTGTTTGGCAATTAAATAATGTCCATCAATTAACAAAAATCGATTTGTTTAGTGTTTACCCCCGAGAGAGTCTTAATTTAAAAGTGGGAACTGGGTAACCTTCTTTATAATATGTCTGAAGTACAGCAAGTTTTGAAAAAGCACTGCAGTGGGTGGTGGGGAGACAGCAGAGTAGTGGGTAAAGTTCTAACCCTGTGAGAATGAAGACTGGGTGTGATCCTCAACTCCCACATCAAAGCCAGACACAGTGGCAGCAGCAAGTACCTGAAACTGCAGCATCAAAGAGGCAGAGACAGGGCTACCTAGAGCTTGAAGTCCTGCTGGTCTAACTGAATCAGTGAGAGCCAGGTTCAGTAAAAGTCTCTGCCTGAAGAAAATAATGAAGGTGAGAGTAACTAAGAAAGACTCAGATATCAACCTCTAGTCTCCACCTCTTCTCTCTCTCTCTCTCTCTCTCTCTCTCTCTCTCTCTCTCTCTCTCTCTCTCTCTCTCTTGCACGCATGCATGCACACATGCGTGCATGCGCGCGTGCGCACACACACACACACACACACATGTGTGTGTGTGCAATGCAAGGGTGGGAGGAGGGAGAGTGAGGAAACGAATGAAGGAAAAAACATCACTGTTGTAGATGAAGGGAGAACAGAAGCAGATGGACTGGAAGGCTATCACAGGTCCAGGTAGGAGACAATAGCATTATAAGTAAAACATAGACGATGATGGGAGAGCAGGAGCGAGTTTAGGGTCACTGAATTAAACGCTGAAGACAAAAATCTCCAGCCATGAAACACACCGCCTGCCTGCTACTTCACTGAATGAATGGGAAACAAATGTAGTAGTCCATCAACTAAAATGATGGAGCCTGAAGACCACAAAGGGGACAGAAAGGGAGAGAAGGGAAGATGGGTGAGGAAAAGGGGGGAAACAAGCTTTATGTGACAACTAGAACAAAATATTTCATATTGTTATCTTCAAAACGTCTACTTTGGCTAGCAATGGAAAAAGTAATAACACGTTTCTGTCCCGAATACCATGCGTGTCTTTAAACCCTCTCAAACAGTTACCACTTCAGCTGCCTAGCTTTAGAGTCCACATTAGCAATCTCTATTCTGTGATGCATCCTGTTCTATTTTTAAGCTAACAACAAAGGGACTCAATTAAAAAACCAAACAATAAGTCAAAAATAGCATGGATTAGCATCAGAGCTATAAGACACCAAAGAGATCCCGGGTGCCTTTGTCTATCCTTCTCTTCCTGATTATACCCTCTAAAAGGCTTTCTAAATTGGGGGGTTAGGGGGAGATAATAGATGCAGTGTGTCTGCATTCTGGGGGAAAATGTTGAAATTTTAGGTCATGTGGATTTCTGCTAGTATGTACAAAGACATAAAGCCAACAACGTTTTTTGGATTTATTGTGGATTAACTGATAATTCTCACAATGCCCAATCCCCTCTTACAGAAAATCCAAGAGTCTTAGTGAACTCCTTCTAATTCCTTCATTTCAGAGCCAATGAGTTCTTGTAAAACTTTAACTAAATGTCTCCATTTTCAACATAATTTTTTGGCTGCTGAAGGTATGAGTTCTTAATAAGGTGTAGTACCGGGCATTAGTGAAGAAACTTCAGATGTGCCTACGAAACATACACAAACAGGGACTAGCTAGTTTGAAACCTTTGAGGAAAAGAGGAAGCTGGATCAAACACAAAGCATGCTCCGTTGACATTCTCAAATTAAGAAAAATATATATGGCCCAGCACTGACTGCAAAATACCAGTGTTTCATTTCCACTCTGACTGCATATAACAGCATGGGGTAAAGTGGCATGACAAGCCAGTCACTTGCCCTTTCTGCCCAAAAGCAAAGGATCCATTCTATTTGCATTTAGCTTAAGCTGTGCTGTTACCTCTTCTACACGTGTGAGAACAAAGAAGAAATTTCCATTACCTCCAAATGCAAGCAAGATGACTCTTTGTTTTCTCTTCCTTTTTTTTTTCTTTCCAAATTGCTTTCTGTAATGTTGTGGTTCAAATCATTGGGCTAACTTAAAATAGCACTAAGCTTGCTCTGAAATGTTTTAGAGATAGGGAATGCTATTTCTTAATTATACCAAAACTCAGAGCAAAGTATAAAATGAACGTAATTTTTTAAAAAATTTCTAAAACAGTCAACCAAATTAGTAATTATCTGGCCTCAACACGGTTTTTCCTCAATCACTATTTGCTGTGAGCTTATTTAGAAGTTAGCTCCATTTACTAACATGAAATAGATTGACTGCTTGACTCTGATACTCAACAGAAATAATGTTTATTTTCCAAACAACTGAATATTTAGTGCGTTTTTCAATTGAGACTAATCTGTTTTTCTCTTAAAAGTGTAGCGGTTTTACTAAACTAAATTCGGCCCTAGTGGTAGCTCAAATGAAGCTGTTATATAATTCAGAAGTTGTCGCCTCTTATTTTAGGACTCATAATGATATGCCAACCTATGATGGCAACAGACGTGAGCAGTGTCCTCCTTGAGTTCTGTGATGTACAACTTACTCCACTGGTTATGTCCACAGAATTAACAAAAGGCATTTCCTAATGCAGAAAGCACCAAAGTCTGCTGCACCCTGCCAGGAGATAGTGAGACCGGCTTTCACACTGAGCCAATACACTAGTGAAGAGATGACTTACAAAACATCCTATTTGATCAAAGGGTCCGGTGATCATTAGGAATATGATGGGGAACCACCTGCTTTGTGCATTGCAGCAGATGCAGCAAAACACATGGACTGAAGTTGCGAGTTAGTTATGAAATTTTTCTGACAAGAGAATTATCGAACATTCAGCTAATACGCCAACAAACTTTTTTACTGAGCATTATTCTTTGGCTCTCTGAACGTTAGAATCAATTGGGAAGATTTTCTTCCTTTCAGAAACGCTAGAGGCTAGAAATTTTGTGCTGCTTAATAATGTATCTATCAGAAAACACAATTAATATTGTTGTTGTTATAAAATACAGTGAGCAATTTATAAATTAATATTTGTCATATGGGTATTGTACATGAAAAAAAAACCATAGTGTATTTATGTTTCACAGCCATCTGGAGAGTAAGATATCCACAGTTGTCCTAGAATGTTTCTGCCAATATGAACAGGGGATTACTAGAATTGGAGAACTTAAGTTCTAAAACCTCTAGCTCCAAACTAACAGTGTCCGTGTAGGAATTCAAATCCCATGTGAGTACACAACAATCTAATGTTTCAGAAAGCTAGAGAAAGAAAGAAAGCAAACTGCATCATCGAGTGATCCAGACTTCTGTGTGAAAGTTCTCAACTGTATATAACAGCAGTCAATTGAAAAGGCTTCCTGAGATGTTCAAGGCCAGAAAATAAATATATAAATAAAAGACATCTGTGCATCGTTAAGTACTATCTAGCCAACAGGTTGCCCACAAGTGACCTCTGATCTACAAAACATCAATCATGAATTGAGTTAGAGTTAGAAATAAGTCACTGGAAATCCCCTCAGAACACTTCCTTTAACAGCTTAGGCTAAACGATATATTTGGTAACAGTTAATTATTTTTCATAGAGCACATCTCTACCTGAGATGAACTCAACAAAGCAGCAGAGAGAGTGGAAAATGAAGTTTTGAAAGTCTAGTTATGACAAAATTATGCAGCTAGAAAACAAAGGATACTGAAATAGCACAGGTTGCCTCCTCCGAGAACCTTGAGATGTACCAGCAAGCAGTCTCAAGATGAGAAATGGTAAGGCATTATTGTGTTTTCTGATAGAGACACCTATAGGTATTGCAAAATTTCTGGCCACAAGCTTTTCTGAATGGGATAAAATAGTAATGTTATATGTATAGAATTATTTTCACTTAGGGAAGATATAGGAAGACAACCCCATTTGGTCTTTCTTCATCTACATTCAGTAGCACTGAATCCTAGCATTTTCTTTAAGGAGTAATTTGAAAACACAGATCTAATTGAGGCATACAGGGTGTGCAAAGTATGACATTTCATGATTCCTTGATCACTGGGTAGATTTCTTTAAACCTTCATATAATTGCTTGCCAAAGACATTTGAGAAGCTGTTTGGATAAGAAAGAAAAGACCTCAGAAAGGTCACAGAGAAGTACAAACACACACAGGAAGCAGCTACATAGGCAGAAAGTCAAATTATATAACTGAATGAGAGAGAAAAGTTATGAAAACTGCTTATTACTCTGCTGGAGAACAGTAAACAAGCCAAGTTTCTTAAAGAGAATGGAATATCTACTGACAACAAGAAAATGGCCACTTCTCGTAGTCCCTCCTTTGTTCTAGTGTCAGCCTGTTTTAAAGAATATCAGATATGACGATAATAGAAATAAGTTAGGTGGAACAATTTCTTGATTTGTTCACATTTGTTTGCAAGCAACTGTGTGGCGATATTTGATTTGTGCTGAAATGTGGTAATATTTTATTTGTATGTTAATAAATAAAGTTGGCCTGGAGATCAGAGGACATAGCCAGCCATAAACATCAGTGAGACAGTGGTAGCACATGCCCTTAATCCGATCATATGGCAAGCAGAGTCTCTGTGTGTTCAAGGACACACTAGGGAACAACTAAGCATGGTGACACACGCCTTTAGTCCCAGTACCAACCATAGAGACCTGGAGGTCTGTATAGACAGGCAATGACAAGGAAGTGAGGTAGCTGGGCTAAGACCCAATGAGAAGGCAGAACAGCAAGGCAATAAAGGCACAGGTTAGACAGGAAGAAGCTCTCTCCCTGGGCAAGCTGCGGAGGTGATGTGATGACCTAAGGTTAGCTGGGGCTATGACTATTGCTCTGATCTCTACGGCTTTCACTCCTGTATTTGACTCTGTGTTTCTTATTTAATAAGACTGTTTAGAAATTCGGCTACACAACTGTACTATCCAAGACCAAATACTCTGGTGTTTTGTTTCAAATTGTTGTCATCATTTCACTTTCTTTATATGAAAGGAAAGAAAAAAACCTAACATTAGTTAATCATTAGAACTTGTCTAATATCTGTCAAGTTCTGTGCTTTGCAAAACCCCCCATCAGATAGGATGATGAATTACTGAATTTTATGGATCATTTCATTGAGAACTTATCTCATTTCTATGGAATATTTAAAGTAAGCTGATACGTACATCACACATGAATCATAATGAAAGCAACTCCCACAAAAGCCATTGCAACTGAACAATCCATTTTCTTTTGACATCAGCTGCACATATTTAAACAGGGTACCTCCTTTACCTCCTTGTTAACCATAAACTCAGAACTATAGGACAGGTGTGTGGCAAGACCCAAGTAAAATATGTTTCTTCCCAGATTCAGTCATAGCATATCATAATTTTGAATACATAATGAGAAGTAAGTTCTAGGAGTAATACGAATTGTTCCACTCAATGGATTCTATTTATTTACACAATACACTAAAAACAAAAAGAAAGAAAGAAAAGAAAAAAGTTTTCCTTTTTTATCAGTTTGCTTCCTTAGTATTGCTATGTTTATACTAATGAAATAAAAATGAAGAAACACATAACAAAAGACCATTCTTCTTGACCTTAAAAATACCACAAAACAAGGTCTTTAGGCACATAGAAAGTTAAATACACTTAGGATACTTTAAAACATAAAAAATATAAGCTGGATGGTAGTGGCACATGTCTTTAATCCCAGCACTTGGGAGGCAAAGGCAGGTGGATCTCTGTGAGTTCAAGGCTAGCCTGGTCTACAAAGTGAGTTCCAGAAAAGCTAGGACTGTTACAGAGAGAAACCCTGTCTTGAAAAAAATTTACATATACATATACATATATATGTATGTATGTATGTATATGTACATATATAATATATAGGCCAGACATGGTGCCTCAAGCCTACAATCTCAACAGCTGAGAGGCTGAGATGTTTGGATTGCCTTGAATTCAAGGCCAACCTGAGCTATATAGTGAGTGTGAGGTTAGCACAGGCTACAGGGTGAGAGGCAGGCTCAAAAAAAAAAAATCTAAATCAGTCATAGTGTCCAATAAGTATGCTCTAGAATCATGCCATTTATGTAAAGCTCCTAGAGTTAAATCAAGACTATAAACAACAACAGAGAGGCCAAAAACACAAGAATGGCAGAGTGAAGTAGCATTGCCTGTGCAAAAAAACAAACTGTAGAGCACCATAGTAAAACCTTGTACTGCTGTAGTAGAATAATACCAATTGTAGTAGACTTGGGAGAAAAGGACAGTAGCTAATGGTTATACACTGGAGGATGCTATATGCAAAGAGCATGGGTTTTGTTTTATGAGTAATAAGATACCAATAAAATGTACAGGAGAATAACAGCTTGATTTACATTTATTTTTAGCTTGAAAGATGAATCTCAGGTGGAAATTGTAACCAATGGGCAACAAATGGAGTCCTCAGGACTATGGGAGAGTAGACATAATTTTTAAAATCACAACATGACATTGGAAGAGTGATAGAAAGGCTGTCAAGGGGGAGAGCCTAAGCAGCCCACCTCGGTTACTTTCACACCAACTCATTGTATGGGAGTGCAAGCAAGATGGAGACCCATGAGAGGAACTGGACTGCCTAGTGTGCAATGTAGGGAAGCTGCACTTTGTTTGGATCTATTCTCTCAAGGAGTAGCTGCATGAGACTCAGAAAGCATTAACCGAAGCAACAGAGGGAGTAGAAGAAAGTAGTAGCATCAAAGGCAATAAAGTTCCAAGAAGGCTCCATAATGTCAAATCTAGCAAGGGGACACGGTTGGTTAAATATCCAAACAGTGAGTATTGGATGTGGCGACTGTGACTCCATTAGGTAGCTTCACTGGACTATTAAGGAATAGTGCCAGACTGCCTCAGGCTGAGCAGTGACTAAGTGGTAGAGAAACGACAGCAACCAATTTTCCAGACATCCCAAGCCCACATGACAGTGAGACTTGCCCAAGGATCTTTGCTCTACATGGAGCAGAAAACCCCTTTGTATTTAATCACTCATCGGTGAGGAAATCTATTAAGTTGTCTTGAAAAAATTAGAATCGTTTTCTTCAAACTGAGTGAAAGCCTTAATCACATTTAGCACTCTTTGAGAATAATAGCTATCAAGCACCTTAATATGTCTCCTGTAGAGTGGCAGGATGAGGCAGGATCACTTAGGGACTGCTAGGAAAATATTATCCTAAATACAGTTCAAGCATTATAAACAATAGAGGGAGTTATGACTTCAATTTAACAACCCTACATTTTGATTAGTGTTTACAAGGAATGTCCTAGAGCAGTGGTTCTATGGATCACAAGCTCTTTGACAAGGGTTACCTATGACTATTGGAAAACATGCATGTTTACATCATGATTTGTAACAGTAGCAAAATTACATTATGAAGTAGTAACAAAAATAATTTTATGTTTGGGGGTCACCACAACATGAGGAATTGTATAAAATGGTCACAGCATTAGGAAGGTTGAGAAAATTTCTGTTCTAGAGAATTTCCTATGTTATCCCAACACTTACTCAAAGAGGATGAGTGTCAAGAAAAGGCATTATCCAACATGGCATGAGAAGCCTTCTTCTGAGTTGTTGGTAGAGATTGTCCAAGAGACTCCCAAAACATGCAGGCTATTGATATTAACTTTGATTACCCTTCAGGGGAGGAAGGTAAGTTCCTATTTCTGAAGATGCCATGCACTTCAGACAGAGGACCCAAAGGTCCATGAGCTAGAACTGTCCTGAAAAATCTCATCCCTAAAGACTAGTTACATGGTATCAGAGGCATCATGTAGGCTTCCAAAGGAGGAGAGCCTTGCCAGCTGTGATGTCTATGAACCACAACAACCGTGGTTGTGACACAATAACCCTATAAGGATGCAGTAGTATCAGGTATGTCTTGGGGGAACAAAATAACTGCTTAGTTAGACTTCTGCTCAACAAGAGGGAAAACTAGCCAACGATCAGGGCCAATGAAGTCATGGATCTTGAAGGAGAGTTTATAATTGCCACTCTGCTAAAGCAGCATAATCCCTAAGGACATTATAAGTTTCTGTCCTTGGATCCACAGATAAGTATAGTTTTCACCCCTCACCAAGGACACTTCCTCTTTGCAACAGTTAGAGACCATTACTGAAAACTACAACCAATCAAAATTGCAAGTTGTGGAGCCCAGTTCCAGTGGATACATCTACAAAACAAGTCCAATATCTAAGAACATTGCAGAAGTGAGGACAGAGAGATTGTAAAAGCCAGAGGATCAGAGATTTACTGTGAGAGCATGCCTCCTAGTAATGTAAGAAACTACACTCATAAAGCCTCACCAATATGACTGCCTAAGAATGAACTGAACAAAGACAGCAAGAATAAATATGCTGAAGTGGTCAGGGTAGGGATGGGGGAGACCAGAGGGCTTCAAACCTATACAAAGAACTATAGACTACTAAGGGATGCAGAGAGTGGAAGAAATTGTCTGTCAGAGAAGAGTATACCAATTGGTTATCCAATGCCAAATGGTCAGCTTTAAAAACATACATACAAGTAACATTATATAGACTAAGCAGGTTGTATTAAGGAATATATATGTATATAGACACATATATGTATGTATGTATGTATATGTATATGTGTGTGTGTGTGGCAATAATCAATGAAAAGAGAGACCATGAATTTGAAAGAGAGCAAGTGGGATATATGGGAAGGCTTAGAGGGAAGAAGGAGAAGAGAGGAATGATATAATTACATTATAATCTCAAAAGAAATTGAAAACACTTAGCTGTTTTTGCTACAGGGGCCTTCTTTTCAAGTCAAAACAGGAGTGGCCATTTACATTCAAATCCATTTATTTATTTTTATACATGTCAAGTGCTCCCACTGAAATAGTATTGTCTCCTTCTTTTTCCTTGGAGTATTAGCTGTATTATCACCTGTATGCATAATTGTTAGTGATCAGACAGAACATGCATGTGACAGGTTTGGTCTAACAAACTCAGCAGGAATGGACAAGCATCTGGTTCTCTGGAAAAGAAAATGCTCCCTGTAACAGTGTTCCTCATCAATCTCAAAAGTGATATTCCTTATAGGATTCTCCCTGCAACAGTAAGCATTTTAAGGGATTTTAAGAGAGTCCTCTCCAGGAGAATCAAGAGGAAGCTGTACTTTAATCAGACTTCCCACACATTCTCTCCTTGTCCATCTTCTATCTGTAAGCCTGATGCCAGCCTGTGACAGTGATGGACAGCCTCATGCAGAAGTATCCCTTATCCAGGCTTCTGTGGAAAGAGCAAGTCAGTCCCCTGGGGCAGAGAGGGATTAGAAAGTGAAGGGGCACTTGAAGTTTTTCTCAGACAAATTTATTATGGCTTTAGCCAAATGAGTTGTCGTTTTTCCCTTGCAAACGACTTACACAACTTTCAAGTCAAGCAGGGAAAATTGAGTCCCAGAGGAGAGCCAAGGGTCAATTCAAAAGCAAAACAAAGCATCAATTACAAAATCAAAATACAAAGACCTATCATAACATAGCCCATCTTAATTGTAGCCACAACTTACACTTTCTTTTCCTTTGAACTTTTTCCACCTTAAATAGCACTTAAAGCTAGCACAATAAAATGAAACTTTGAAAAATACTGTTTTGACCCTCCCTGCTTATCCTGGTTGTCCTTATTTCAAATCCCAACACACATGCATGTCCTTCACTGCCAAAAATAGCCAAGTACGTAGTTTATTGAGATATTTATCATTCATTCATTGATTTAAAAAAAAAATCCTGTAGGCACAGGCTCACTACATCTGCAGTCACAGAAAAGAGTAATGTCATCTGAGTCCCGGTATTGGAGTCATGGGTGTCATCATTAACAAGAACTTAGCAGGTACTTACCTGTGACAGATCCTGTGTTGGGTGGAGAACACTTAGGAGCCCCCACTAAGGAGGCAGCAGAGGGGTGAATTTGAACTTGAATTTAAAAGCAAAATACTTATAGTGGATCTTGAATATGCCTTCTACTAGCATTGTTTACTTGTTCTGAACTTCTGTTTTCATGCCCATCAAATGATAATAATGAGAACATTCATATTCATGGGACTTTTAAATTTTTTAAAGATAATTATATGTGCATATAGTACATCATATAATGCATCTTATCTACCACTAAAAAGTGAATTTTAAGAGATGGAAATAGTTCTGACTCCTCTAACAAACAAGAGGTTCAGAGAGCATCAAGTTGTCTCAGATCTTATCTCATTCTTAAAAATATATGTAAAAATCAGGGAAATAAAGATTTTTTTTAAAAAAATCTTATCCCTGTCAAAATGGCTATCATCAAACAAAGAAATGACCGGAAATGTTGGCAAGGATGTAGTTCAAGGGGAATTTTATTCACATTTTGTGGGAGTGTGAACTCATAGATCCACTCTGGAAGTCAGTCTGGAGGATTCTAAACAAAATCTGGAAATAGAATTACCATATGAACCAGCTAACCCACTCCCAAGCATATACCCAAAAGATTGTATTTAGAGAATCTTGCACATCCACAGCCATTGCTATTCCATCCACAATAGCTAGAAAATTAAGTCAATGTAGCTGTCCATCTAATGATGGATGGGTAATGAAAATGTAGTACATTTATATGATGTAAAATTACTTGACAGTAAAGAAAAATGAAATCTGTAAGTAAATGGATGAAACAGGAAAAATATACTTAGTGAGGTTACCTTGTCCCCCAAAGGAGAAATGCTGCATGTTGTCTAGCATATATGGTGAGCACTCCAAAACTTGTGTTTTGTATTCTTAGCCTGGAGTTCATGCAAAAATCAGGACCCTAGTAGTAGCCTGGTAGATGTTTATAAAGGGAGGGATAGTAGGTCAGAGGTGGTATGAAACTATAAACAGGTAAGAAGAGATCCAGCAGGTAGTAAAGCAGTAGAGATGGGAAAGAGGTAGGAAGAAGATTAACCAAAATGAAGTGTACATGAGGAAGATACATGAGAACCAATTACCTTGCAATCCAAGTAAAAACTAAAATAAAAGGGAATAGTAGGACACATCTGATACGAAAACCAACAAACAAACAAACAAAAATCTGGGACCTGAAGGTTTTAGTAGGAATAGGGGCAGGACTTTGGGAAAAATTAAATGTTAGAGTGGATTAACCAAAGCTAAGAATATATGAAGAAGCTTTATGAAAATCCACTGATTTGTAACTTAATTAAAGCATATTTTTAAAAAAAGTATTAGCAGAGAGCTTGCGTGGATGCATAATGCTGCTCCCAGAAGATGTGGATTATTCAAGGAAAATCTCAGTGCAATGCACAGGTTACCTCCCTATAACTTATTTATCGGAGAGGCCCCAGAGGTAAACCAAACAATACAGGCTACTGTCATTGTCTTCAGTCACCCATCATAACTAGATGGTAAGATCTTCTTGCTGAAGTCATCACATACTTTATTGAAGGATATTGAGAAACCAATCTTGAGCTGACCAGGAAACTCTCTTTCTCTTTCTCTGTGTGTCTCTGTGTGTCTCTGTGTGTCTCTCTGTCTCTCTCTCTGACTCTCTCTGTCTCTCTCTGTCTGTCTCTGTCTGTCTCTCTCTTTCTCTGTCTCTCTCTGTCTCTCTCTCTCTCTCTCTCTCTCTCTCTCTCTCTCTCTCTCTCTCTCGGCTAGCTTTTATAATGCTAGAAGGTTCTATGCAAGCTGCTGGGGTAATAAGACACCAATGGTCTTAACCAGCACTGAACTTTGCATGCTACAAATAATAACTTGCCAGGCAAGATGTGCCCTCCGGTGCAATAGAGGCAGTACTGTATGTGGAGGGAACCAACAAACGTTTTGATTGGAATTGTGGCCTGCTCCACAGGAAGGAGCTCGTGTCTAGTACTGTGTTATGATCAAAACCAATGAATGGAATGCCTTCATCAAACCTCTCCCCTAAGGAAAGACTGTGAGAGCCAGAAGGAATGAGTGACTCCAAGGAAAGTATCTTGCAGACAAAATAGGACTGAGGTGCACATGGATTCACAGAGACTGTGGCAGTACACATAGGGCCTGTACAGGTTTACGGAAAACAGGGTCCCAGTGCTGGGAGGGGGAAGTGAACATGGGCTCCCACCGCTAATCAAAAGCTATCTGCGATTGACAACCGCTTGCAAAGGAACAATTAGTTTTATCCAAGGGTGTGGTGGTATTGTGTTCCCCAAAATATTGTGCACCCTAATAAACTTATCTGGGGTCAGAGACAGAACAGCCACAATATTAAACATGAGGATAGGCAGTGGTAGCATACACCTTTAATCCTAGCATTCCAGAGGCAGAAATCCTTCTGTTCAAGGATACAGCCAAGCATGGTGACTCATGCCTTTAATCCCAGAAAGCAAGCCTTTAATCCCAGGGAGTGGTGGTAGAAAGCAGAAAGGTATATAAGGCATGAGGACCAGAAACTAGCAGCATTTGGCTGGTTAAGCTTTTAGGTTTTGAGCAGCACAGTTCAGCTGAGAGCCATTCGGATATGAGAACACAGAGGCTTCTGGTCTGAGGAAACAAGATCAGCTGAGAAGTTGGCCAGGTGAGGTTAGCTGTGGCTTGTTCTGTCTCTCTGATCTTCCAGTGTTCACCTCAATACTTGGCTCAGGTTTGATTTTATTAATAAGAACTTTTAAGATTCATGCAACATAAGGGAGTCTCATTGGTTGTATTATCCACACATAAAGCCATCCCCCATGTACAGCAGTTGATGGCCAACACAAAACAAATTGAATATTATTTTTGTAGACTTTTTGTCCCATATTGCTTTTACTTGGGCTTTTTTTTAAATCTTACTGGTCTTTTACTTATATATTTTTAATTTTGTGTTTTTATGAGTGTGTGCGTGTGTGTGTGTGTGTGTTTGTGTGTGTGTGTGTGTGTGTTTCATGAGTTTTTTTCTTTGTTTAGTTGCATTTTGGTTTATTATTTGTTTGTTTTCTTGTTTTCTAAAGAAAGGGGAAAAGGATGTGAAGTTTTGTGGGTAGGGAGGTAGGAAGGATCTGGGAGAAGTTGAAGGAGGAGAAACTGTGATAGGAATATACTGTATGGAAAATATAAGGCTAGGAAAGCCATAGGATCTAAGAGAAAAACAATTGATGTTGCTTTGTTGAATTCTCATGTTGTCAAACTAATTTCTAAATATTTATGTTTATGTCCATTAGGCTTGTGAGGTTCCCAACCTTGGCCAGAGAAGCTTCATATTACAGAAGATAGTAGTTAATGAAGAGATACACGACTGCCTAAAATGCTGAGAATGGGCAATCATGAGTGCTTAGCCATGGACGGAAGGTCTATCCACACTACACACCCGCCACAGGCCCACAGATCATCACAGAAGAGCAGCCAGAGAGAATATAAGAGGCAGAGAAAGTGTTAGTGTCTGGTCTCTGAACGTGACATGGCTATGGCATACATGACCACACAGCACTGTAGCTGCACACACACACACACATGACTCCCATAAAACCAAAGAGAGGGAAAAATTCAAAAACAGAGTAGAGAGGGCTCCAGATGCTCCAATCCTAGCTGAGTAGAAAAGTCCAACTGATGGCTGATGAAGGAGGGGAGAGCAGGCACAGATAGGTTGCCCAAGCCTCAGTGGATGACCTCATGTACCTGTACTAGGGGCAGCACTAATTGGACTGAGTGGATTATTTAAAAGCAAAAGAAAACAAAACAAAAGTCGTGAAGTTGAGAGGGAATAAGAGTTATGTTGGAGAGGAAAAGGGAATTAGAGGGAGGAAGTGGGGGATGGATATACTAAGACATATTATATGCACAAGTCTTCCAAAAAATTAAAAATATATGTTTAGCTATAGTGTGACAAATTTAAAAATAATTGATCTGCCAATTCAAACAGAAACCTGTTTATAAAATATGTATACTTAAAGTATCTGTACATTTATTGAAATGAATCTTCCAAGATTCCTACTATGACACAATTCCATAATAAATTAGATAATAAACTGGAAATGATAATATTAGGTTTGCATTTATCTGACTGGCTTCTAATGAGTTATTTTGGAATTACTAGACTACACATACAGGGATCCTAAAGACAGCAGATTGAAGGCAACAGGACTCTTTCCTGTCTAAAATATTGCATACACAGGACCTGGAGTTTCAGAGTTGTGACTGAGAGATGAGAACTAGAAAGGAAGAAACTTAAGGATGGCCAAGTCATTGATATAGGAATAATGAGAAGTTAGATAGAAGAACAATGACAATCACTTTGATAGAGTGCTCACCCTCTGACAAGCAATGTTCTAGGAGACTCATAATAATTGAATCTGCCCAACAAACCCAATAAGAAGGCAGTTTGTCAAATTGTTACTGCTTTATATAAAAATTAAGAGGTTAGTTAATGATATGATAGATAGCCAGTAACAGGCATAGAAACAAATTGCATTCAAACAATCTGGTAAAGTCAGAGCTATACTACAGTGTATCTGTCAAATATAAACTAGTGTGAGTATTTAGATCGACTAAGTCACTTTTAAACAAACATTGCAAATATTTCAATGTCATAATGGAGTTTTTGACATATTTATTCAACCCATTTTTAATTTATTAATTAATTTATTTTATGTATATGAGGGATCTGTCTGCATGAATGCCTGATGGCCAGAAGAGGGTATCAGATTCCACTATATGTGGTTGTGAGATGTCATGTGGTTGCTGGGAATTGAACTCAGGATCTCTGGAAGGGTAGCCAGTGCTCTTAATTGCTGAGCCATCTCTCCAGCCCTTATTCAATCCAATATTAATGTAAAGTTAATATGGAGATGGTCGGTGATTTCATGTTAAAACATTGCCTTAGTATTGTAAGGCATATGAGGCTCACAACATTTCATGGCTATGATACTTAGAAATGAATAGACTTCTGAAGTCAGAGAGCAGGAGAGGTGAGGGAAATAAATCCTTGTCCTTCTCTGACTCAAAATTTGACTACAGACTTAATTCTAGAGGGAATGTTGGGCTGATTCTCCTGGAACATTATGAAAGGCAGCATTTACTCTTGTACCGAAGGGACCCCCACCCCCAACCTCAGGTCTGACCTCACAAGAACCTTGTGAAGGCCAACAGATGGGACAAGCTTTAGTGAACCAAACAGAAACCATATTATTTTGTAGTAGCATTTCAAATTAATCCCTGTGTATTAATTAGTATAATGCTTTTCTATAAAGAACACTTTAAAATTGTAAAGTATTTGAATTATGGTCGTCAAACCAGACTAAAATCTATTAAGATAAAAAGGGAAAAAAATGTATGATTAATTAAGGTAAACAAGCAAGTGAGTATCAGGATTACAAATAAGTCTGGTCATACCCCATATCCTTATTAATGACCTGAGAAAAGCCCATAACATATTAATTAAATCTATAAATGCATCTAAACTGGCATGGTATTTCCAAAGGTTAAGCTAGGACAAGAGTTAAAAAGATGCGTCTTCACCTTAAGGAAAATATTTTTAATAAGTGAAGGTAGTGTCACAAGCTCTCGTTCAAAGCACCATCAATTATCATCGAGCAGAGATGCTCTTTCAGGAAAGGTCAGACTTCACATAATAGATCACTTGAGGATAGATGCATGGCCTTGGACTTAAGAAAGCCTTCATCATTTATATTTTCATTTAGTCTGAAAAGAAAACTCCCTCTTGTTTTATTGATGGGGGGGTGAATATGTGAATAAGTGGGGGAAAAAACGTTTTTGCCTTTATTATTTATACTCTTTTTGGCCTTTCCTACTTAATGAGCCAGAAACTCTCTGTCTGCCAGTAATAACATAACTATATCCTTGGGAACTGGTTTTATATTGCTACTATTTATTCTTTTACCTATCTAGTCATTAGTTTAGGGTTATGTGTTTCTCTTGTAACAGTTGATAAGAATAGATTTTTACGTTGCATTCCCCCAAGGAACTCTGAAAGAAATGCCTATTAACTGCTCCATCCAGAGCAATTCCAAGGAATAAGGGATTAGAAAAAATTGTATCAAGAGAGGATGTTAATAAGTGTACCCACCCCTTGCTGCATTCCATTGCCAGCTGGGTGTAGTGAACACACTTATAAGTCCAGAACTTGAAGTTAGAGGTTTGCCATAAGATTGAGGTGAGGCTTGGCTACATGGTGTATATCATGCCAATCTAGGCTATAGAGTAAGATCCTGTCTTTAAAACCCAAAGGTAGGTAGTTAGGTGGATAGATAGATACATAGATAGATGATAGATAGATAGATAGATAGATAGATAGATAGATAGATAGATAGATGATAGACAGATAGATGACCAATAGATAGATATATAGATGATTGATAGATATATAGATGATATACGATAGATAGAGATAGATAAATAGAAAGAAAGATAGGAAGGTAAGTAGAGAGATAGATAGGTAGATAGATAGATAGATAGATAGATAGATAGATAGATAGGCAGATAGATAATTACATCATCAGTAAAGTACTAATTTTACAAAATTACTTTCAAGAGTGTGATATGAGAGCTGTAGAAAGGCTTAAAAAGAGTTCTGTGTTTCTGAGCAGTTATTGCTCTTTATAGGAGGCAGGGAAGACTTATCTAGTTAGCCTTTGAAATATATCAGCCTAGGTGATAACCACACCAAATACGTAGTGATCATGCCTAAAGATATGGGTGTAGAAAACTACATAAAAAATTTCCACTATAGCCAAATGCAATTTTATAATAATAATAATAATAATAATAATAATAATAATAATAATAAATTTCTTTTTGTCTTCTTTTATAAAGGTCTTGTTTTGTATCCTTTATTCATGTATACATAACCAAATAACCAAGGCTGGTTTTGAACTTGTGATCCTTCTGCCTCGGCCACTTGAGTGCTGGGATGACAGGCCTGTAACCATGCCTTCTTTAAAAATCACTTCTTATCAGCATTTCTAAACACTAGATGTCATTCACAGGGTTGCCAGAGACACATCAATATATAGTTTCAAGTGGAAAATAAAGGATAAAATTATTGTTATCAGGTTTTTACCATTTTTATCTGTGTAGATTCTTAGTATTAATATGGGAGCATAAGCAGTCACTCAAGTTAAAGTTTTTCTGTGAGCACATTTCAGCAGTTCATCTTTACCACACTGAGAAATAAGCCTGTTAACTTTCTCTGGACAACGCCAGCAGTCAAACATTTTGAGATGGGTAAGTTTCTTATTGACAGCCTTAAATGGGGCTTGTAGTGTTTCATTTTGGTTTGGTGTTCTTGCAATGCTGAGGATCAAAGCCAAGGCCTCGTGCACACTGGGCATGTGCCCTACCCTGAGCTGAAATCCCAGCCCTGTTAATCATACTTTCACCACACAACTGAAGCCTTCCACTCACGGCAACCTCCTGAGCTGCTCCGCATGCAAATCCATGGGTTTATTTTTAACATTGTCAGTCAACATTAAAACAACACTGAACAAGGAAAACCCTAAGGAATTGTGTGAGTTAGCTTTCTCTGGCTATGACCTATATATCTGGCAGAGCAATTAAAACAAAAGAACTGTGTATTTTGACTCACAATTAAGCATCTTCAGTCCATGGTTTTCTGGATCCATTACTTTGGGCTTCATGAAAGGCTGAATATCATGGCTGTAGGAGCTTGTGATGGAAGCTACTAACAATAGAATTAAGGAAGCAGATGGAGAGGATGCCTATTCTACAAGCTTTATCCTTTTCTCCCTTTTATTTCATCCACCCCCAACCTAACTATGATGTTGTCCACATTCCAGTGAGATCTTCAGCCCTGGATTAATCCCCTCTGGAAACACCATTGAAGACACCCTGCAGTGTGCATTAGCAATTTCCAAGATGCTTCTCAATCCACTCCTGTTGTCATTCAAAATCAAATATCAAAGTAATCCACTAAAAAGTAATTAAGACTAAAAATAAGTGAGTTAAGCAAGGTTACCAGACAGAAATTCAACATGTAGAAATCAATAGTCTGTCTATACATTAGAAATGAACAACTCAAATATCAAATTAAGAAAACTGTTTAATCTACAATGGCACAAAAAAATAAAATGCTTAGAGATGATTTAACAGAAGAGGTAAAAGGTGTATACACTGAAAACTACAAAACAACTCTGGCAAACAGAGATGTAAATCAACATGAGGTCTATATGTATTAACCAAAAGACTTAACATTAAGAAGACACTGTTTCGGTTGATATGTAAAACGAATAGAAAATCGCTTAATAAAAAGAAAAAAAAAGATGACACAGTTTCCCTGACTAACCTTGGGATTCAAGGAACTCTTTGTCAAAATCTCCAATGCCTTTTTTAGCAGAAATTAGCAGGACAATCCAAAATCTATGTGCTAATTCGAGAGACGCAAATTAATCAAAACAATCCAACCCTTGAAAAATAGCAAAGCTGGAATCCTAATACTTCATAGTTAAAGACATCAAGTCATTTTGGATACTTGTATAAGAATAAACTGGTAGAAGAACGAGACAAAATAAAAAGAAATCACAGTGTCAATTCTTTGTGACAAGGGTACCAGTGCTATCCAGTATGTACTGGTCTTTTCAACCATAAGTTCATTGATGTGGGAATGAATGACATCCACATGGAAAAGAAGGAAATTGATTCATTGCTTACACTCCCAACCACTCATTACAATAAACTAAAAAGAGACATAGTTATAAATATAAGTGGCAACCCTTGGAAAGCAGATACATTTTTTCTCAGATTAGACGAATTATTCTTACTGAATATGAATACATAAAATGTTGGCAAAACCACAAAGTATAAATTAGACTTTTTTCAAAATAAAATAAAATATGTCTTAAAACATGCTAACAATGAAACGAGAAAGCAACCAAGAAAATATTTGTAAACCTTATTTATTTTAAGGGTGCTTCCTATAGGTAGATTGTGCAAAATAGTTTAATGACTCAATAACAAAAAGAAACACAATTTAAAACTGAGCAAAGATATGCATAGACACCTCTCCAAACATAGAAATAGCCAATAAGCACATGAAAAGATGTTCAACATAATTAGCCATCAGGGAAACGCAAATCAAACCACAAAGGCATTCCACCTCGTAGCAAGCAGACAGTAAACAAGAGAACAGAGAGTAACAAGTACTTGTAAAGTTGCAGAAAATTTGGGACACTTAAAAACTGCAGGTTGGAATGTGGAATGGCCCAGTCACTTTGGAAAACAGGCAAAACTTGAGAAAGTTAAATATTGAGTTATCATATGACCTAGTAATTCCGCTGTGAGACTTAGCCAAGAGAAATGAAAATGTATGTATACCAAGAATGTAAACATGAATATTCAGCACAGACTTATTCATCGCAGCCAAAGAATAGAAACACCCAAATGTTGCTCACACGATGAATGAATAAGTAAAATGTGGTGAATTCATAGAGTGGAATTTTATGCATCAAGAAAAGTGAATGAGGTACTGATTCATGTAGCAAGTGGATGAACTTTGAAAACAATGGGTAAATAGAAGGCACAAAAAATACACATTTGTACTCTATACAAACTGGCCAAAACAGGTAAGTCAATGCAGAAAGTAAATTAATAATTTATATACAGGGCACTTGAGGAGGATGGTGTTTCTTTTTCAGATTGCAAAAATGTTCGGAAAGTAACTGTGTTGGCAATTGTTGCACAATGGTCTAAGTGTGCTATGTGTAGCTGGGTCTACTTGTGGAACTCCTCGCAGTAGGAGCAGGGCCTGTTCCTCCTTGGCAGGCTTTTGGGAACCTATTCCGACACTGGGTTGCCTTACCAAGCCTTAATATGAGGAGGGGAGCTTAGTCCTACTTCAGCTTGACATGTCATGCTTTGTTAACTGACACCCATGGGAGGCCTGCCTGAAGAGAAACAGGAAGAATGGATTCAGCGTGGGGGTGGAGACAGAGGGGAGGTGGTAGGAGGGAATGGGAGGAGAGGAGGGAAGGGATGTAAAATATATGAATAAATTTAATTCAAAAAACATTTGATTATATATATATAATATTTTATATATATTATATATAATATATATTTATGTATATTATATATTATATATAATATATATAAAGTGATTGAAGTGTAATATGTGTATGTTTCTAATTGTCTCTTGCAACACCCATTCTTCCCTTCTAATACAAAAGAAATAAAAACGGGGCTGTTGAATTTTAAAGTTATATAAGTTATCCTACCAAAATATTTTCATTTTGGCTTTGTCAAGAAAATGCTAGAATCTTAAGCCTCTTTAGTACTGTATCCATAGAGGTCAAAAGAATTTCAGCAAATATGTAAATGCACACACATTCATATACATGTAGATAGAGATATATACATGGTATAAATATAAATACAGACATAAATAGAAGTACTTATACAATATACACTAAATATGCATCATGATTTCTTTATGATGAAAAATTACAAAATTCATGAGATATTTTAATGCACCCAAACCTGAAAATATTTTCTACTTGTCATCAAAACTATGAAGTAAACACATGTGTTCATATATATTAATTGGAAATATTTCCTTTGCCTCGCTTATAGGTCAGTTGTAGAACACTTGCTTACCATGCTAGACCTTGGGCTCCATCCCCAGCATTGAAAATGCCTCTTTAATTTCAAAGAGTTATAAAAGTATACATACATAGGCAATAATATAAAATATACTACCTATAACAAACACTATTAAGGTACATATACACATTCATTTATAATATGTGAATGCATTACATATGTATAATATATATGAAGAAGGCTACTATTATAATACACAACATAAGATACAAGATGTTTTATAGCACTTTCTTCCTAGACAGAAGATTCCATATTACAGGGAACCTTGTTAAGCTCAGAAAGTAAAAACTCAAAAGACTCAGGAAGTCCCTGAAACTAACCAGATTTGCTAGACTCTCTCACTACAAGCATATATAAGTTGGAAGGACTGCTGAGAGACACTGTCAGATAAGTTAAGCTGTCTACAGGTCTCGCAGACAAGCCAAACTGTCTGGAAGAAACAGAGACCAGTCTACTTGCCTAGGGGAAAAAAAATCACACTCCAAAACGTTGAGCTTCCTGAAAGTTGTACAGTGTACTCCAGGTTTCTAGTTTTCATAAGGTGTTATCTGTACTGGGCTGGGCTTTAGTGATGCAGCTGCCTCTGAGTCATTTCTGCTGCTGTAAGAAACCCCTCATTCATGCTCCTGTAAGTAACTCAAATAAAGCCATCGATGCACTGGGCTGGAATTTGATGGCATCATTTCTTTGGTCTGTCCTTGGTTTACTATCTGGAGTAAATAGACATTTGTTTACCTTACATAAGGTGACATACAATGTAATTGTACCCAAGCAGAGATCAACAAAACAAAAGGTGAGTTTGCAAGCAGTGATTTAATGGTCCTAGCTATGAGTAGAAGGCATGCAACAGAGGCTAGACAGCCTGAAGACAGACCAGCCTTCAGAGGAATCCTAGTATGGCTACCTTCCGCACGTCTTTAATCCCAGCACTCGGGAGGCAGAGCCAGGTGGATCTCTGTGAGTTCGAGGTCAGCCTGGGCTACCAAGTGAATCCCAGGAAAGGCGCAAAGCTACACAGAGAAACCCTGTCTCAAAAAACCAAAAAAAAAAAAAAAAAAAAAAAATGGGATAGTATACATTTGGCTATGTCAATGATTGCATGGCTTCTAACATGGATGCTGAGACATGCAGACAAACTTAGTTCTAAACCCAGGGGGAAAGTCTGGATGGAGATTTGATAAAGAAATCCAGATGAGACTATATTCCTCTGTGAGGTTAGAAGAGAAGGGTCAGATTTCTATGTTAGCCCCTTCAAGGCTCCAGGACCATTTTGGAAGAGGGGTTAGAAAGAATGTAAAGAGCCAGAAGAGGTGGAGTTTTGTGAGTCATTTTTTCTGATAGATAAAACATTCCATTTTGGAGGGAAGCACTTAAGACACAGGATGTTCTAAAGGAAGATGAGACATCCTATTATGTGAAGAAGTTCCTTAAGCTGAGGAAGTGAACAGATCAAAGGCTTCAGGAAGTCCCTAAAACTGACAAGATATGCCAGGCCCCTCCCTCTTCAAGCATATAGAAGCAGTAAGGAGCTGAGAAACACTTTCAGAAGAAACAAGCTGCCTGGAAGAGGCAGAAATCAACCAAGCCTCCTAGAGAAAGCAGAGACCAGCATAGCAGCCTAAAAGAGCCTATGCATCACTGCCTGAAAAGAAACTCTCCAAACTGTTGAACTGCCAGAAAGTTGTGCAGCGTACCCCAGGTTTCAAGCTTCTGTGAGCCATCACCCATCCTGAGGTAGGTTTTGGTGATGCAGCTGTCTCTCAGTCATTTCTGCTTCTGTAAGTAAGTCCTCACCCACACTCCTGAAAGTAACCCCAATATAAGTCATTGGTTCACCAAGATGAAGTTGGGTGGAGAACTTACTACTGTCTGGTATTTGTTCTTTTTCTGGGGTGACCAGATGTTTGCTTCCCCTGTCTATTAAAATAATGTCACGAAATATAACAGCACAACACAGTATGTAGATGGATTCAATCTTCCTGTGGGGGGTAATAAGTATATAAACAAAAATAACGGGATTTAATATATCTGACTATTGAGATTACTGTTATGATTTACTTTTCTTTAAGCTTTCTAAGTTATCTGAGGTTTAAAGATGATGTAGATCTTTATAAAGCAGGTCATTCCTACTACCCTAAACCTATGATATTTCTGGAGCTTCAATATAAGAATATTAGTTCTTTTCAAGTCATCTGTGTTGTTTTGATATAGCTAGCCTAGCACAGCTGTGGTATTTATTATTTTATTAAATATAATTTATGGTCTAATTAGAAAATTATCTCCATAGCATCTCAAATATATGGCCATTCAGCCTAGGAGTAGACACTAAAGGAGAGCTCCAACCTCAGACTATATACTACGGCATTATTAGGGAACACCATCTGTCAGCCTGTTCCCTTTATTTATCCATATCTATGAAAAGGTATTGCTTTGAAGCTAGTTCTGTGTTCTTAATGAGTTATTTGCAATACAAAAGTAGTATAGCAACTCAGTATAAGAGAAAGCATGAAATATCCTGTGGAAAGAAACACTTTTGATAATTCCTGCTACTATCAACACACATACACATACACCCCAACAACAACATACAATCACACATATGTGCCAATATACAGGTGGAGGGAACAGGTATTAGAGAAGTGAAAGGCAGCAATCTTTTAGCATGGCATGGACTGTACTAACAAGGAATCATTCTACACAGCATGACATCGAAGGATGAATGGCTTACTTCTCTATGCAGAAGACTCAAAGGAGAGGCTAGGCTTTTGTCTAGGGCAATATTGGGGGGGGGTGTCCAGAAATAGCCCAAGCAGAGAAGATAGAGTCCATGGCATGGCCCCTTCTAGCTCAAGCATCATAGTCCACACACACACACACACACACACACACACACACACACACACACACACACACATACAAGACAGAGAGAGAGTCAGAGACAGAGACAGAAAGACAGACAGACAGACAGAGAGAGAGGGAAGCAGTCTCTTTCTTTTCTCCAGGTGACACCCTTATTCTCTAGATCAGGAGCTGGCAAGCTATATACTGCTCAGAAGCAAACCTGACCACATGTATTCAATTATGGTCTGTGGCTATTCCAGCTACAAAAACAGGGCTAAATCATTGTTACCGATGTTACACGGTCCACAAAGCCTCAAAGACAGCACTGCTCGAGATAATAGAATTATCCAGTATGACTAAAGATTTGCCTTTAGTTTTCTGAGCTCTCAGAGAAACAGAGCAATATACTTATGGCATCTGGCCACTAAGTGAAAATTATTAAGATGAAGTAGAATTAATTTCCTTTTTGTGGCTAAAGAGGTCTGATAGTAATAAAATATGGGAGGAAAACCAAAAACATCAAATTAGACATTAGCAATAATTTTCTCTGAGGCTTACTAAGGGATAATTTTTATTTCCTCACAGCTAATCCCTTTCCTGAGGAAAAAGAAACCTCAAGAATGTAAGTTTCATGGGAAACTTTTTTTGTTGCAGCTGTATTTCTAGCATCTGAAACAAAACATCACATACCATATTGGGACACTAAGTGGATGATGAGGTGTTGAGCCCCTCTCTACCTCTTAGCGTGAATTCTGGAGATCTGGAAATTGAGAACAGTAAAGCTACTATCCCAAAGGCTTCTGTTTAATTAACAAAGTTGGTATTTGTAGGTTATTTAAAGAAGTGTCTGGGATAATGTAAAATATTTACTGTTATTACTCCTTAATTTTTCAACTACATTACAAAAAACATTAAACGTTATTAGAAATTTTGAAAGTTTCATCTTTGGTTGCTTCTATAGGGATTAAGTTGTACAAGCTATATACTTGTGCTACTGGAAAACAGAACACATTAACTTTTCTTGTGAAACCATTTTAACCTATTACTATATGATAAAATTTTATTATCATATCAAACAATGTAAAACAAATGTACGCCAAAATGATTTATTCATTTAAGAAAACATATTTGGCCGGGCGGTGGTGGCGCACGCCTTTAATCCCAGCACTCGGGAGGCAGAGCCAAGCGGATCTCTGTGAGTTCGAGGCCAGCCTGGGCTACCAAGTGAGTTCCAGGAAAGGCGCAAAGCTACACAGAGAAACCCTGTCTCGAAAAACCAAAAAAAAAAAAAAAGAAAAAAAAAAGAAAACATATTTGTTCAGGATATTTCTAAGAACATGTCTCTATGTTCCTTAAAACCAAAGTATGCCTTGAATAAGAGAGAGATTATTAGGTTATATTTTTGTATATTATTTTGTATATGTAAGTATTTGCATATACAAATCTGTATTATTTTGTATATTATTATGTATATGGGTTTGGTTTTTGTTTTGAGACTGTGAGATTCCTGTAGCCCAGGCTGTACTTGAATTCATTTTGAAATGAAGGGTGACCTCGAACTCTGGTTCTTCCTGCGTTCACCTCCTAAACACTCTAATGACTTGAGTCACAATGCACTATGCTGGGTATTGAAACAATGTTTTCGTGCATGTCAATCAAGGAGTCTACTAACTGACCTCCATCCCTAGCCCCGAATAACTGACATTCTGAAGTATGTAGTCCCTGACAGCACACACTCGCACGTATGCCTTTAATGAGTTAGTACTACCCGGCCACCATTGCAGCAGTTCATTTTATCACTGGCGCCCAGTGTTTACAGTCATGGATAGTCGACACCTTGCTTGTCTTTTAGGTTCTGTGATCTTACACCTTGTGAGAAGCCCTGACCGTTCAAGGGCACTTTACTTTTTTCAGAAGAAATTTGTTATTTCATTGCTGTTGTTCTAACATGGCTGAGCTTAAACACAACACTGACAGTGATTTATTTGTCACAGATATATAGTTAAAAAGCAAGTACCAAGATATTAGATCTAATAACTGATACTCTTTCATCAATGATATGAGATGGTAAAAGTTCTTGTCTGGAAATACTTTATTCCAACACATGTTGGAAAGAGAAAGAAGGCAAAAAAAAAAAAAAAACCCTATTAAAGGAATTATTTGTTAGGGTTTAGAAAAAGGAAAAATATAGTTTTTGCATTCATTTCCCATCTATCTTAAAATGAAAAATTCTCTCAAGGGCTCTCTCTGTTAGTTGTCATGAAATGAGGATCTTAACTGAAGACAAATTATGGAAACTCAATTGATTGGATAACGTGAAATGAAGTTGCCAAGCTAAATGGAGCCAGCATACATGAGACAGATGCTCTGCCTGGCAGTTTCTCTCCAACTCTTCTATTTGTAAGAATTTTTAAACTCTTGAACGTTCTACAGAATGGTCCCACCAAGCATAAAACAAAAATAAAGATTAATAGTAACTACATCTCGTAGGCATATTTAATTGGTAGTAAGCATATTGCATTAGCTGTTGAAATTGAATCAAATAGAAAAAATAAAACAGAACCATTAGAGCTTTTAAAGAAAAGCATTAAGGTTTTTGTCGGTGCTATGATTGCAAAACACACACAGGATCTAAGCCGTTCTAATAACAAAAATACAGTGCTTACAATTGCTTCTCTGTCAATATATCCTAAACCAACAACAAAACTGATCTAAAACATATGACTAATGCTGCTTCTATTTTTCTTACCCAGGTAAATTATTTCATAGTATATTTTTAAAAGACTATTTTTTTTAATTTCTTCACTTTCTATTTTATTTTAATTTTTAAATAGTTATTCTAGGAGAATTACTTGACACTATGATAAAGGGATTCTCTCCATAGGATGAAAATTTAACACTTTTACCAAATGCTAATTGAGTGTCTATTAGGTACTACTTATTCAAGGGTAAGATATAAAGATGGTACCTAAATTGCTTCTCTTCTCAAGAATTTTAGTGTTTCGGTATACAAACCATAACAAAAATAATTGGGACTCATTAGTGATTGATAATTAGTTAAATGAGTATAAGAAAAATTCATGTTAGAAGAAATGGAATTAAGCAAAGAGAGAAAAGTGTTCAGAGATGAGCTAGCCATTGTGTTCGGCCACATTATTATTTTTAGGGCTTTTTTAGCAAACCTTTCATCTCGCATATTGTACCACAAATGTAGTGCATTGCAGCAACACAAATAATATCGAAATTTCTACAGATAAGAATCCAATACAGGTCTCCTAAGACTAAAAGCAAGCATTGGTCAGTACTGTGATCTCTGCAGATTGAAGGGGTATGGGGAACTGAGCTGTGTACTCAAAAGTAAAATAAAATAAAATAAAATAAAAACTTAAAGCCTGAACCCATAACACCTGTGAATGAGATCTTATTTAAGAGATATGATCTTTGTAGAAACAACCTACTTAAGATGAGGTGACTAAGGTATGACCTAATTCAACACCACTATTAACCTTGGAAAGAGGGAGACAAGACCCATAAAGACAGACACACACAAGGAGAGTAACTCATTACTGCAGACCCAGCAATTTAAGTCATGCCGTAGCAAATAAAGGACCATGTACTAGTAGCCACCACCAAAAGCTGGTTAGAAGCAGGGATAAATTCTCCTCAGAGTCTCAGAGCCAGGGCAATAAATACTACTCACATCAGGTTTTTCACCTAATAGCCTCAAAATCTTCAACAGAAAATATTTGTGTTTTCTTGAGCTACCCAGCCACCTGTGGTAGCTGTAGGAACCTAATACAAGGCATGAATATTTGTCTTCTTTAGCTTCCAGAGGCCACTTTTTCTGTTTCATTTTTATTTGACTGCTTCTTTATTTTTTAATTTTAAATTTTTGAGGGAATTATGTAATTACACAAGTTCTCCCTTTCCTCTACCCATACCCTCCAACACACCCTACCTTGCTCTCTTTTAAATCCATGGCCCAACATTTAAATAATTGTGTGTGTGTGTGTGTGTGTGTGTTCCCAAATATGTAAATATGACCTGCTTAGTCTGTTGAATGTTATTTGTTTGCATATCTTTTCAGAACTGACCATTTGGTATAGAATAACCAATTAACGTAAGCTTTCCTGGTGAAGATTATCTTCAACTCTTGGCACTCTTTATTTGCCTACACTTCTTTGCCTAGGTTGAGGTCCCACGAGACTTCCGCCAAAGAACCAGTCAAATAAACATGTGTTAACATGTTTACTGGTGCTGTCCTCTTTCAACTCACATTTAGGTAGGTATGAAGGTAAGACTTTAGGGGTGTAGCTTCTGACATCACTAGGAAACACAATCTCACAGCAAACTCTCCTAGTCCTCTGGCTCTTACAATCTTTCTACCTGTGCTCTGCAATGTTTCCTGAGTTTTAAGTGCAGGGGTGTTTTTATAGATGTGTCAGTTAAGACTGGTACCACAACTCTATATTTTAACTGTTAGTGGTTTTCTGTAATGGCCTCTGTCTGTTTTCTTGATGAGAGGTGAAGAGTATGCTTATCTTTGTGTACAAGGACAAGTATTCAGAATGTAGTTAGGGATTATGCTGGCTTAGAAGAGTGGCAGGCATAGATTCTCCTCTAGAAAATGAGAAAATATCAAATTGAATGAGGTAACCCAGACTGAGAAAGACAAATGTCACATGGTCTCTCTTAGCTGAGGTTCCCAGCTCCAAATCTTCAGATGTGAGTACATATCCTAGAATAACTGCAGAAACCAGGGAGTAAAAAGAGATCATTGAGCTGGGGAGGAGGGTGAACAATAGAGAAGGGAATAGTGGGGTACAAGTGATCTGATCAGGGAAATAAGACACGGAGGGGGCTCTAACTAGAAAGGGGAAGGGAAATAAATACAGAAGAAAGGAATATGGTAAGAGAGGAAAAAGTCTTAAAAAGTCATTAGAAATCACACAATTGATTGTCTACCTAAAAATATCTTGTCTTCCATGGCCAAACATTGAGTAGAGGACATCCTGTGAAAGAGGAGAAGGAGGGGATTATGAGGCAGGAGGGACCAAGGACACCATGGGAAAACCCACAGAATCAACTCTTCTGGGCTCGTGGTGGCTCACAGAAACTGAACTGCCAATCAGAGAGCTTGCATGGGACTTTCCCGGGCCCTCTTCACATATGTTGCAGTTGTGTGGCTTGTTCCTCTTGTGGGAGTCCAGAGAGTGGCAGCAGGTGCTGTCTCTGACTCCGTTGCCTGCTTTTGGGTCCCTTTCCTCCTATTAAGTTGCCTTTTAAAGCCTTGATGGGAGGAGAGGTGCCTAGTTTTGCTGCAACTTTGATGTGCCATGGCTGGCTGGTATACATGGGAGGCCTGCCCTTTGTCTGAAGAGAAGGGAAGGGGTAGTGCATTGAGAGGGGGGAGAGGGGAAGTTGGAGGGAGGAACTTGGAGGAGATGAGGGAAGGAGGGGAAATTTTGATCATTCTGTGAAATAATTAATTGATTAATAAAAAAAAATCTGTCTTAGTCAATGTTCTATTCATGTGAAGAAACACCATGACCATGGTAACTTTTATAAAGGAAAGCATCTAATTGAGGCTTGCATGCAGTTTCAGAGGTTTAATCTGTTATTGTCGTGGTGGGAAACATGGCAACACACAGGCAGAAATGATGCTGGAGAAGGAACCGAGAGTTCTACAGCCAGATCTACAGCTGGGAAGAGAAAAGCCACTGGGCCTATCTTGGGCTTTTGAAACCTCAAAGGCCACCCCCAGTGACGTACTTCCTCCAACAATCTTTTCAAAAAGTGTCACTCCCTGGTAACAAGGTATTCAAATATGAGCCTATGTGATACTCAGTCTTACTCAAACCATCACACACCTATAATAGACATAAATACATAGTTTAAATGAAATTTTATTATTCAGACCTACAGTGTTCCCACCAAGAGCCATAGACCATTTAACAAAAACCTCAACACCAGGAATGAAAACCACTAATTTAAACTGTTGGTCGGGATTGTGCTAGAGACTCCCCAAACATTACAGGTCATTGCTATTTCCTTTGGTTGTTCCAAAAGGTAAAAGTCAAGTATCTATTGCTGAAGGCAGCATGCATTTCATACATAGGGCCAGAAGCTTCTGAGCTGGGATTGACCTAAAAGCTTCTTCCCTGAGGATCAGCTTTCATGGCTTCAGAGCATACCATGAAAGCTTCCAAAGGAGAAAAGCAACCAAAAGTCTTATAAGCTATATACCCACAAACCACAACAATAACTACCCTGGCAAAATACCCTAAGAGTGCAGTAGTGGTGTGCATATCTTGACAGTAACCAACTGTAAACCATAACATCTTTTTACTACTTAAACGCCAAATCCATGAGTTTCTAAAATAAGGGTGAAGAAGGACATCTGTGGGAGAACATTATTCTGTAACTATAATCTCTAAAGGAGAAGATCTCAATATGTGGATGACAGAGACTTGATATCAGAATTACTGACTCTGCTTAAAAAGTGAATGCCTCAAACTCACTTCCTACCTCCTGAACAGAAATCAGATAATCCATAATTTTTTTTAAAGTTGAAGACCACTTTTGATTGGTGGTCTTTAAAGGAAGAAGTACCTTCAAGAGGAGGAACAGTTAAAACACACATGTAGAAAGGGGACTGAATGATATAATCATAAAGATGGAAATGGAGTAGTTTAACATCTAGGAAGAGTTGCAAAAATAAATTGATTTGGACATGAGAACAGGGTCAGATCTCAAAAAACTGGGCTTCTCAGTCCACATGGTAGTGTTAGAATACCTAAGATTTGGTAGGTTAAAAAGAATAAAAAATTTATTGGCTCACAGATCTGGGGCTGAGCATGGGTAAGAGCCAGAGCACAAGAGAACAAACCTCCCTAGTTGAGCCATTTTTATCGTTATGACATAGTTTATATGCTTGTCCCTCCCCACTGATGCTGAATGAGACCTTTAAAAGGTTAATAGGTCATGAGGGGGCCAATGTCATTATTTTAGTACTGGGTTTATCACCTTGGGAGTGGAGCGGGCTCCTTATAAAGATTTCTCAATCTAAATAAAATTAGCATCACTTAGAAGGTCAGGAAACAAAGTACACTAGAGAAACAGAGCCACATTCACCTTCTCTCAAAAAGAAATGTGTGCCAAGAATAAAACAGAAATGTGCTGAAGTCTTTGAAGATATAATATTGAAATAATATGACTTTGTATTACTCCATTATAAGGCCATGAAAAATTACTATTCCTATCTTAATCTTTTTCTGTTCAAGAATAAATCACTCTCTAGAACTGAAAAGATAGATTGTTAATCAAAATGTTTCAGTCGCTTGACACCAAATGTAACTAGAGCACAGTATCTTTTCTCTCACTGCTAATGAATATAGACTTGCAGGGCTGCATGGGGAATGCAAAGATTAAATGGGAGACTTTTAATAAATGTTGCCCCTTTCTTTCAACATGATGCTGAATACTACTTAACCAGCTTCAAGCTCTCACTGTTTTTTAAAGGTTCACTATAAAATTGGCAAAATTTTCATATTCTCGAAATTGTTTCTAGGAACTACAAAATCCCAACTGAAAAGAAACTGTTTCTACTGATAAAAATTTAATATAATATGAGAGATGAACAATAGCTTCAGAACATTTAAAAACAATTGTTTCAGGATGAGAGACAATGAATCATTGCTGCTCTGAAAAAGACAATAGCCTCTTTATAACAATAAATCTATGTCAATATTAAAGAATAAAGGTGGACATACATATCTATCTCCTCTGTACCATAAAATATTTGGCATTCTGGTTTACACAACATTTCTATTTAATAGAGTACTTCAGTATATACGCATCACAGCTTTTACAAAAATATCCTAAAGCTATGGAGATTTTAAAACTCATAATCGAACTGCCATTACCGCCATAAATGAGTCGAAGAAAACTCAAGTACATAACAAGAAATAACTTATAGGTTTTCTGAGATTTTTCTACTTTACTCATTGTCCAGAAACAGCAGAAGTTAATCAATCAAACTAAGTGACCAAAAAACATCACAGTGTGGCAGATTGCATGTTCTAAAACTGCCCACAGCAATCTTTCTCATCCCCCAAGATCTTGCACACCATGATTTTCCTGTTCCTCTCCTCCACAAACCTGAATCAGCTGCAGAGGCCATGGTTACCAGCAGAATGAAGTAAAACTAATGCTGCGTTCATCAGAGACCTGTACATTAGAAACACCCAGTCCCTGCCTTAGTCTCACCTAAAGCCTTTCTTCTTCATCTTACTAGTTTGCTTTTCTTGTGCTGTGATAAAATGCTGACCAAAACCAGCTTGGGGGAGGCGGGGTGGTGGCTTATACTTTTTTTGCATCATAATCCACCACCAAGGGGAACTCAAGGCAGGAACCTACAGTCAAGAACTGAATCAGAAACCATGGAGCAGTGTTGCTTACTAACTTGCTTTCAGGCTCCTTTCTTATACAACTAAGGACTATCCCACAAAGGGTGGATAGCCTATAGTAGACAAGCCCTCTCTATCAATGAGCAATCAAGAAAATGACCTCCAATCACCTACAACCCAATATGATGGAGGCAATTCCTCCATTGAGGTTCCTTCTCCACAGATGTTTCTAGGTCAGATCAAGTTGACAATAATTAACTAATACAATCCTGTCTCAAGCCATTACAACTCATCATCAGTCACCATGCTGTAAGAATGCCAAGGCATGTGACAAGGCCTCCTTTATCATCAGTCAATTCCTACTGACCAAGCTTCCAGCTATATGAATATAGAACCTTTGAACAATGATTCACTCATCTGAGAGTCTTTTCCACACTTAAGATCTCCCAGACCGGGCAGTGGTGGCACACACCTTTAATCCCAGCACTCGGGAGGCAGAGCCAGGAGGATCTCTGTGAGTTCAAGGCCAGCCTGGTATACAGAGCAAAATCCAGGACAGGCACCAAAACTACACAGAGAAACCATGTCTCAAATAACCCCCCCCCAAAAAAAAAAGATTTCCCAAAGCCTCAGACATTATAGACCTGATAGAAGCCTCACAAGAAATGAACTTTTTTTAGAAAGTTTGAGGGAGCTAGAAAGATGGTTCAATGGATAAGCTCATGTTCTGCCAGCATGGAACCTGAGTTTGAATCCTATGAACCCCTGTAAAAAGCAGGCCATAGCTGCACTTGCCTATAACCCCAATATTGGAGGAAGCCAGCCAGGTGGATCACATGAACCCACTAGCCAGCTTGCAAGCCTGTTGGAAACAGAGAGATACCAGTTCAGCCAGTTCAGAGAAAGACCCTCTCTCAAACAGATAGGGTGGAAAGGGATAGAAGAAATTGCTGCCTTACATTGGTCTCCACATGTACACACAGGCTCGCATACTCACACATTTATGTGCAAGTAACACACACACACACACACACACATACACAAACACACACATACACACATACACACAGAGACAAAGAGAGAGAGAGCTGATTATGATATAACTAACTCATAGTTGATGCTTTATGCAGTATCAAATAACTGGAAATTCGTCTTTGTTCATATTTGTGACATCAACTAGTCTATTTCTAAAGTTAGCTAATAAAAAGATGAATCCAATACACACGATATAACCGAGGATTGTAGCATCATGCTACATGAACTGAAACTCTACTACCTACAGGCTCAGAATCATAGCCAGACCTTAGATCAAAATTATTCACTTAGGATGAGCATATATCAGATTTTCCCACTAAAGACTGAGGTTCATTTTCCACATTTGATATCACAAAGGCAATAGCAATCTCAGTATGTGTTAAATGATCTTCAGGATCCCTCTGTACCATCTGTGATGCCAGACTAAGTAATGAGCTCTATGTCCTAATCTCTGATGAAAACGAATCTGGTTTATTTACATGGTACCTTAATCACTACCGATTTGCCTAAGGGAGTTAGCACAGCTTCCAGGGAGTTATCTAGATTTCTCTATCTATGTAACTTACTATCACATCTAGAGCAAAGAATCATATAATCCTATCATATAGACACACTGAGTGATACAGACTTAGACCAGAAAGGCCCTAAATCCCCTTGAAGTTGCTGATGTAAACAGCTTGCACCTAACAGAGAGGCTGTCTTTCTTTCTCCTAGACTGTTTCCTTGGTTCTGGTTTTTCACATTTGTCCTGTGAAAATTAGAAGCTTAGGAATCACTGCCAAGATGCAGGACCAAGAACACAGACACAAGCAAGCTAGACTGTCAAAGTTCTAAGCTAGCAGTCATTAACTACATTCAACTTAATGCCAGGGCTGACCCTAGAGGTGGAAGGGGGGTCTGCACCTAGAGATAGGGTCAAGTTGCACCAGCTGCAGGGTGGAGCAGAAAAGGCATTGCCTAATAGAGGTGATTGCCCCCTGTAAGCTTCACAGTGTCACTCTCTGAAACAGTGTATCGTAGAATTGTGTCTTTTCCTGTGTATTTCTTGGCTGTGATTTATCTCAGCCTCTTTGAGAAATGGGAAATTATTCTAATTATTTCCCTATTTTGCAGGATTATTCAGAGATCACACATAATAATTCAGCAGAGTCCTTTGCATCTCACTGAAATGCATACAGTTCATCAGGGTGTGTACATGAGAAAACGTGTTGGTTTAAGTGGCCACAGTTTACTTGGCACATGTCACCTCTCTCCTCTATCTACTAACTTCTAGGAGGTAGATTTATTTTTTCCTAATCACTAAGGGTGATAGTTAATGTTGTGTCAAGTTGACTGGCTCATGAATGTCCAGATGTCTGGTTAAGCATAATTTCTGTGTGTGCTTAGATGTTTCTGGAAGAGGTTAGCATTTAAAGTGGGAATTGGCATTATCTGTCGCTCCATCTCCCTCTCTTCTCTTTCATTTCCTCTATCCCTCTCTGACTGAATAAGCTAGCATATAAATAAATAAACTTCTGTCCTCTGTCCTCTGAGTTTTCAGGTCTACACACTGTTAGACACAATTGACACGATCAGTTCAGATGTCTTACCACCATACACCTAGCCGTCCTCAGGCCCCATCTGTGGTCATGTGAATGAGAATGTCCCTGATCGGTGCATATATTGGAATGCTCAGTGCCCAGCCTGTGAACTAGGAAGTGGATTAGGGAGGATTAGGACCCTTGGCTTTGTTGGAGGTGTGTCACTGGGGGTGGACTTGAGGTTTCAAAAATCTATCCTAGGCACAAATCACACTCTCTTTCTGCCACCATCTTGCCAGTAAGCTAGTGTGCCAGTAGCATGCCTTCTTGCAGCCACACTGCCCTCCGTGATGGTCATGGACTAACCCCCTGAAACTCTACACAAGCCCCCAGTTTAAATGTTCCCTTTCATAAGTTGCCTTGCTCATGGTGTTTCATCACAGCAAAAGAAGAGTGACTAAGACACCATCTTAGAAGGGGCAGACCAAGAGACTTTTCGGGCTCTAGAATCTCATAAACCAATATATTTTTTCAGAAGCAGAATTAATACATGTTTCTTATCTCTTTGGTGATATATCTAATCCACCAAGTAAGGATACTAAGACACAGAAAGGTTTAATGTCTCACACAAAGTCAAAAGCAAGAAATGTCAAAGCCCAGATTTCAACTTGCATTGAAATCTATTCATAAAGCTCAGGTACTTTCTCTCATGACCCATGGTCATCAAGTTTAATTCCATGAATCTGCTATTTTTTTACAAATATTTCTTTTTGTTCTGATTATTATTTTCTTTTACATAGAAGAAAGAAGAAAACATAGCTATGAGAGCTCTCTTTTCCTTCCCATCTATTTTAAATAATAAACTATACTTACACCCTTTCTTTTACTGGTTAAATAGATTACTATGATTTTTATTCTTCAGAATAATCTTTACCTAATTCTGTGTCTTATATTTACACTCTAGTTCTGTAGTCAGAAGTTTTCCTGTGTCCCACCTGGTCCACGGTTGGGACAAATCTCTCACAAACAGTCCTGCAGCCTTTTATAAAATAATCACACAGAGGCTTAATATTAATTATAACTGCTCAGCCATTTTCTCAGGTTTATTACTGACTAGCTCTTACACTTAAATTAACCCATAATTCTTATCTATGTTTAGCCATGTGGCTTGGTACCTTTTTTCAGTTCTGCCTTCAAATCTTGCTGCCTCTGTGTCTGGCTGGCAACTCCTGGACTCAGCCTTCCTCTTCTTGGAATTCTCTGTGTCTGCTTATCCCACCTATATTTCCTGCTTGGCTACTGGCCAATCAGCATTTTATTTATCAACCAATCAGAGCAACACACATTCACAGCATACAGAACAACATTTCACAACATTGTTAATACAGGTTGATAACCCTCTTCTACAATAATGTATGGCCTTTGGCAGTGTGCCTGCTCTCTATGAAGTTCAATTATCTTGTCTCTAAGATGGAAATAAAAAGAGTATCTGGGGTTGGGATATAGCTCATGATTTGTCTGTCCAAACTTCTTAGCAAATATTATATACTACTTCCATGGTCATCCCTAGCCTTCCATCTCTCACACTATACTTGTGTCCACATTCTTTACATCTTTAAAAGCTCATCCACAAACTTACTAAACAGACATATTGATTTCTTTAGACACATATTATAATGTCAAAGTCTAACTAGGAGTCATTTTCTATTTTCCTGTATCCATATACTCTTCCTTAAGTCATATCAAAACAATATTTTTTTTCTATAAGAATTGTGATATGTTTAAGCAGATCCTCTCTGAGTTGCTTTTAGTTGGCATGGTTGTTTTGTCATAGATTTATATCACTTCCTTTCCTTTCATAATTTGGTATATTCTTGGCTATATTTGTCAAAATAAAAGGATCTCTACTTATTCTATCTCTCAAAAAATAAATATCATTATTATTATCTGTAAGTTTCCCTAATAACTTAAAAAAGAAAAAAAGATCCTTCTCTGTAGGCTTCTCTTATTTAGCATCAACATGCACAGGACACAGCCATGCTCTTTAGCTGCAGAAACAAAAGACAAAGTTCTATTATCGACTTGATCTCTGACTTAGCACATGGTTTGAACAGTGAAACCTCTGGATAGTTCCCTTTTCGCTCCTGAAATACTGCAACAATAATGTTTTCCAATTATTGGTCTGAGGATTAATGAGACAGTGCTTGTGAAGCACCTGAGATGAGAGTTGCTCTATTACAGCTCTCATATGGCCTCAAAAGAGAGAAATCAATTCATCATTCTCAATGGAATGTTTCTTGTAAATCCATTTTACTAACTTTTTATGACTGAGGACAAAGAAATTGATATAGGAAACAGATTCAGTTATTTCCTAGCGTATGTAGTCATCAGAAATGAAAATCATATTAGATGTATTTTGTATACAAATGATACCTTCTAAATATTTTAGGCATGCATTTACCTTATAAAGTAAATATACATTATTCTACTATGCGTCACATATTGTTCAATGATCCATGAAAATGTTTACCTTGTACTCTGCCACTAAAATGCAATGTAAAACTAGAAACCATAAAGTAATAAAAACTTTGAGTTATGACCAAATAAATATGGAAATTAAAAGTTGCTACTGAGAACCATTTTTGACTTGTATTTATATGATTTAAAAAAAATTGAACAAAAGATTGACAGTTATTTTTGAAAGCATGATTTAGTACAAACAGGAATTGTTTTTATTTAAATTTATTATTATTATTATTATTATTATTAATAGTAGTGGTAGTAGTAGTGATATTTGCATGTGAGTATTTGCCTGCATATATGTCTATGCACCCTGTGTGCATAGCTTCAGGAGGCCAGAAGAGGGTATTGGATCCCTTAGGACTAGAGTTACAGAGTGAGCTGCCATGTTGGCATTGGGGATGGAATATGGGCTCTCTGGAAGAGCATCCAGTGCTCTTAACTACTGAACCATTGCTCCAGCCCTTCATTTTTCCTTATATTGTTAAAGAATTTCATATAGGAGTACTAGATTTATATTTCCATCCATCTCTCTCTTCCCTTCAACTCCTCCTGAGTCTCCCCCAACTTCCTCTCTAATTCACAGCTTCTTCTTCTTTGTTATTATTATATATACCTGCTCCTATTCGTTTATAAATACAACCTGCTAAGCCCATTGAGGGTTGTTCACATCTCTGTGTATTTAAAATGACCACTTGGAATTGGATAACCTCATCATGGGGCTCATCTCTGAAGAAGACTGAATCTTTTTCTCTCAGCAGCCATTAATTACTAATAGCTCATCATCTAGGGGTAAGAGCTTGTAGGAGCTACTTGTAGGAGCTCCATGGCCACGTTGGCATCTTTCCTGGTGTCATTGTACTAATCTGGTTTAAAGCAACTGTATTGTTGAGATTTCATGTATGTAGCTTCTTTGTCATCGACAAAAGCTATGACATCATAGCTGATACCCCGATCCTCTGTCTCTTACAGTTATTTCCAATCCCTCTCCCATAATGCTCCCAAGCATTACTTGTAAGGGTTGTTTTGTAGACATATCAGTTGGAGCTGGTTACTCCACATCAGTTGTTCTCTGGGTTTTGACCAGTTGTGCCTTCTGTCTCTGCTGTGAAAAGAAGCTTCTTTGATGAGGGGTGACAGCTACACACTTATCTGTTTGCATAAGGGTAAGTATTTAAAATGCAGTTAGGCCTTACTGGTTTAGGAGAGAAGCAGTAAGAGATTCTCATCTAGGATCCATGACCATTCATGGGTAGTTGGCCAAGATCCATTCATGGGTAGGTGACTGTGTCTACAGTAATGGGCATGAGTTACTTTGTATTGACCAAGTCTTAAGTATAATTAGACACCTGTTGATGATCACATAATCACAAAAAATTCCACTATTGCACCATTGGAGATATCTTGCCATGCTGGTCATTTTTGTAATCCACAGGCTTTACAGCCAGGTAGGACTGTTGATTACATTTCTGCCCTGGCAGCTTGCATAGCACTTTCAGATACTAAGAGAACTACTCCTCAAGGAGGAGGCTTCCAGGTCAGTTCTAAACAAATACTCTAAGTCCTATATCTGAAGTGTATGGTGTCTTCATCAACAGGGTCTTACCTTCAAGTTCTTGAAGGCAACCAAAGGCAACACACAATAGCCCATGTTGTTTGGGGAGTCTCAGATTCCTTACAAAGAACTAGAAGTTGAGTTTCCTATGCCTGACACTGGACTATTTATTAGATAATCTACAGTTCTCAAATAAGAATTATTTGAGACTTACATTTCAAAATAAGTTCTGAAATATCTCTAATAATAGTGCTTAAAATATGTGAAGACATATAACACCCTAGTTGAGCTTAAGTTTCTACCTCTAATAGGTAGACATATATATTCTATATGAGCACTTTGTGCTTTGTTCTGTAGAAAGAAATCTATATGCATACAATACTGTTTCTTTCCTCTGAGTTAGTCTTTAGTCTGGATGCCATTCAAATGACTGGCTGAGGAGGAATGCAAGACTCAATGGCTTTGGGGTACATAAGCACCATCACCACCACCACCTCCTACTGATGCCAGGTACAAAGAGAAGACAATTCAGGGATAGAATACCAACACTACTATAAGACTAAACTTTGAAATGATTGACTGCCTTTGTTTTATATCTATCTATCTATCTATATCTATATCTATCTATATCTATCTATCTATATATATATATATATATATATATATATATATATATAATCTGCTGGCTAAAAAAATAAGATGTAAGACAAACTTCAGGATGCTAAATCTACCATATTCTTTGATTCCTGGCTCCCTGAATAGAGCACAGCTTAAAGATTCAATTCCTGAGTTTTGCCCATGTGTTGGGCAGCAAAGACAGCTTACACTTCCAGACAACTTATACATATAAAATACATACTTTTCTACTAAATTTGGTAGATAATAAAATATATATATATATATATATATATATATATATATATAGAGAGAGAGAGAGAGAGAGAGAGAGAGAGAGAGAGAGAGAGAGAGAGAATCTGTCTGTGGAACTGGAAATATTAATGCATTCGAAATGTGCTTAAAATAAATAAAATATATCATTAATATTTTTGGGTTCTGTATCTAGATCTGTCTAAACCTTTACCATGATCTAAAGTTATACCAGCCAAAATTAGGTGAAGAGATACAGGACGACTTGGGTTATCTAAGAAATTTGGGTATCAAAGCAGGATAACAGTATAAAACACATGTGTTAAACAGAAGCTACAGCACAGTGAGTTTTAGGAAACAACTATAAAAATCTATCATAATATAAATAAAATCCAGTGAGGAGCATGACTGGAGTCCTTCCCCTCCAATAAACTATTTCCTCTGAAAGAAGCTGACAAATTCAAAATCATCATTATTATACAGGGAATACATAGAATTAGTTTCTGACAGTAACCCCAACATTCAAGGAACACTTTCTTTGCAGAGATTCAGAAATATCTTAATTTGTCCTAGATGCACAGAACATAAAAGAAAACCAGGGAGATCAAATAAACCAAAGGTAATGTGAAATTATGTACAGTCTAACCATTGGAGTTCACCAAGGTTGAACTCCCACCAATTCCCATTCCATGACTATTGAGAAAACACATAAAGACTCATGAAAAAGATTCACATGAAACTCAAAGACTACCAAAGTCATTAACCAGCCTCATGGTGGTTACTGCATCTGTCATTTACAGGTTGGTGGCAAAACTAAAACGAATTAACAGATAAATAATAAATTAATGAGCTAAAGCAGTGGTTTCCCAAGTGAGAAGATGCATGTGGTGAGGCAGGACTGGATCACATATAGGGATCTCATTTGTATGAAAGAAGGAAAAATTTCACCATGAAAGTACTGAAACCCAGACTCAGAACTAACAAACAGTTCCAGCCCAGGAACATAGGCAGTTGCACACCCTTAGACCAGAGAAATGCAACTAATTCAAATCTTTATTCACATCCCTTCCAATTGTAGGACTTTAGACACCTGACTTGAATTGTCCTGGTCTGTCTGTACATTAAAAAGAAAAGCATATGAATTCTGCCTTCATAGACTGTTATAATGATTAAATGTTTTAATGTATGTAAAGAGACCAGCAGAGAGTAGTAGATAAATAAATTATGATCTACCTCCCCCCACCTCTCTCCCAGAAGATGCTAGATGGAGATTAAGAAATATATTCCCATTTCCCTACCAAAATGAACCACTATATATTAAAGACTTAAGGGAGAGGAGTCGAACACCTAGACATTCCAAGTAGGTTATCATACTGATTAATTGTCTTATTGTCAAGATGCTGGTCCCTATTGTTTACGTAACTGCAAATTAAGTCACTTTATTCTTGACCTTAACAAATTACCATACTCTACTCCTAATTCTAGGTTTCAAGACAGAATGATTATTGAGAAACTCTTTGCCTTTTAAAATTCATTGTTTGAAACTAAACATCTACGAATGTCTTTTTTAACCTTTCCTTCTTTTTCCTTCTAATTCTATGCAGATGAGCACTTCAGTAGCTAATAACTAATACTGGGTTAGGACTAATGCACATGAATATTATTGTCTTCCTCCATTAGTCTTTCAAACTTACCCAGAAGTGTGTCTGGGCCACTTTTATTACTACTTACTTCTAAGAGTTTAAATGTGAACTCTGATTTGTTACAATGCTAATAAAAACTATATTATCATTCATGTCTTCCTGTATAAAACCACACAAAGCCACACACCACACCACGTGAGAGAATCGCGTTCCTCCTCAGGTCACGCAGCTTGAGCAGCCTTTACAATCTCTGTCAAAGGTTGCTGTCCCATTCAGCCAGGTCATTAACAAAGTCATTGTCTTCCGAGTCCCAAATACACATATTATATACTGTGGTTTTCAAATTTGACCCCAAATACTTTTTTTTTAATCATAGACATTTTCTTCCTGCCACCCCAGGTCTACCCACAGCAACTTGAAAGATTTTGATGACCAGACAGAATTATGTCACTTCTGAGCAGTGGCAGTTTTGAATCTTGTCTTCAATTTTCATGTCTTTGTCTCCTTGTCCACCTTACTGCTCTGTCTTAGCCTTCTGAGTGATGTGGAATGGCCGTAGTGGACAGCAGTCATTACCCCTATATCATAGATTCTCAATCAAAAGAGAACCGTTCAATGTGTCACCATAAGCCAGACTCCTAGTACACAGTTAGAAATAATCTTTTATCCTATAAAAGGTGCTTATCCTATTTTATGAAGAATATTTATATGAATTAAATGTTAGTTTTGACCAAATGTTTCCCTGCACATGTTGAAAGGATGTTTTCTATTATCTCTTTTGCATATTAGTGGTGGTTTGACTGATCTTCAGACATTTAACTAATCTTACAATTTTGTAATGAACAATTTTGCATTTTATTTTATAATTTCTGCATTTTAAAAGTTCCTTACATCTAAGTTCATGCCTATTGGTGAATTTTCACCTTTATAATTTCCATAAAATAATCTAGTCTGAAAGCTATTCTGACATGTAGAAAAATTGGGGAAATACCTTTTCTTTTGTATTCCCTTTCAAAAATTTGTATTAATGCCCTTCATAGTTTGATAGATATAATAGAATTTAACAATAAACCTATATTCATAGCTTTCTTTGTAAAAAGATTTCAGGATCCAATTTGTTCTCTGTAAATCCATGAGGTTTTATATATATATAAAATCTCTATTATTTGAGAATTCCATACATTCATGTAATTTTGGCTTTGTCAACATTATGTAATTATATTTTAGAAATGTGTCCACTCTGCTAACATGAATAAAGCACTGGCAGGAAATGTTAATGAATCTCCCACACTCATCTTAACATTGGAATTGTAGTGATTTTTTAAAAAATCTATTATTGTTACTTGTTATTATTTCATCAGATATTGATGAGTTTTATTACTCTTTTCTGAAAACCAGCTTTCAGCTTTGCTGCTTTTTTTTTTTTTTTTTGACTGCCATATAGTTCTTAACCCTCTTCCTCTACAGCACTGGGATTCTCTAGAGCACTTAACCTTTACGTCTTCCTCGTTGTGTACATTATCAGTATTATTTCCTTCCTATTAAGTTCCGCATACCTTTTAAGAGCTAATGTTAACTTCAGTCTGTTTTTTTGTTTGTTTGTTTGTTTTCTTATGACTCCTTCTGCTTGCTAGACCTTCACCTGGGATCATTTTCATTTGGCCTGAAGGACATCTGTCCAAACTGTGCTACAACAGATGAGTTCAGAATTGCACCTGGCAACAGTACCCGAGTTTATTTTACCTTCACTTTTTTTAAACTCCGTGGTAGACCAGCTGTAGCTGTGCACCACCACATCCTGTTCATTTCAGTATCAAAGCTGAAGTGGAAATCTCAGTTTTGAACACCAGTTTCTAAATTGCCTAGAGGTGTTTTATGCCATCTTCTCTACAGTTAAATCTGATGTCATCAGTTCATGAGATCCCTTTTAAAAAGGTGCCAGAAAACTTGGATTACTGAGATCTACTCTACCATGTTTAATATTTCCACCTGATAGTATCTGTTGAAAAATTAAGTGTTTTGACTCTAGACCGACAGCTAGGGAGCCTGCATGGGACCAACCTAGGCCCTCTGCATGTGGGCGAGAGTTTTGTAGCTTCTTCTGTTTGTGGGGCCCTTAGCAGTGGGGCCAGGATCTGTCCCTGGCACATGAGCTGGCTTTTTGGAACCTATTCCCTATGGTAGGATGCCTCACTAAGCCTTGATGCAGGGGGGAGAAGCTTGGTCCTGCTGCAACTTGATATGCCATGCTTTGTTGACTCCCATGGGAGGCCTTACCTTTTCTGAGAATGGATGAGAGGGTAGAAAAGAGGTGGGAGGAAGGAGCAGGAGGAGAAGAGGAAGGAGAAACTGTGGTTGTTATGTAAAATAAATTAAAATTTTTAATTAAAAAAAAAAGAAAACTAAGTGTTTCCCTGGAAAGTTGACTTTTATTTACTGATACTTTTAAAAGATACTGTAGTATTCTGAGTATTTTTCCCCTCACCACAATATTCACATCATCCTACTCTCTTTGAATGCTAATGTTACTATGAAGATTTTTATTTTTACCTCTAAGCTACTTTTAACTCCTCACTTGTATTTAATGCATTGTAATTTTGCTATAATAAAGTCAAGGAGCTTTTTTGTACTGACCAGGGTTTGTTGGGCACCTTGAATCCGTAGTACTTTGCTTCATGAACAATAATTTTTTTTTCACCTGGTGTGTTCTGCAATGTTAGCCTTACCTAACTTTCCTCTCTTCTTCCTCTGAAATTCCAATTAGACATGTACACAATATATATTAGGTTTGAAGCCTCCTGGTCTTCCTTCCATGCCCGTTGTTATGTCTATTGTTCTTATCCAGATCATATTTAGGCAGCCATGGGGTTTAAGGGTGTACCTTCTAACATTACCAAGAGACACAATTTCACAGCAAACTCCCTGGTCCTATGGCTCTTAAAATTGGCCTGTTCCCTCTTCCACAATGTTCTATGAGCCTTAGGTGTAGGAGTTGTTTTATAAATGTATTCTCAATCCTAGACACAGAACTATAGGCAACTGATGAATCATGAGAGGAAAAGAAACAGTCTTCTCCAGAAAAAGGTGTCCCAAATTGGTTATCCAATGCTGAATGGGTCAACTTGGATCATCTACATAAAAGTAACATTATGTGGACTAAACAGACTGTATTTATAGACTTAGGAATATTGTATTTATGTAGTTAGAAATGTGTGTGTGTGTGTGTGTGTGTGTGTGTGTGTGTGTGTGTGTGCGTGTGCATTTAAAAAGAGAGGTCATGAATTTGAAAGGCTAGGAGTACATGGCAGAGGTTTTAGAGGGGGAAAGGGAAGGGAAAGAAATAATTATAATTTTTAAAATAAAAAAATATTGTTTAAAAAAGTATATTTTCCTGTTACATAACATTTCTAGATGTTTTACTCCAATGTGAAAGTTGATCTGAATAAGAATCACAATATGCAATCTTCTAAGAGTGATAATTGGACAATCCCTAGATGAGACCACATCTGTCCTCACCTGTGCAAACCATGCATGCCCAGTAGTTGGGAAAGGTTCCTCATCCTTTGCCCTCACTCTGGAAGTGAGAGCCAATCAAAACACACAAAAACATTCAACAGGCAGCCTCTTAGGCTTTCCCCAGCTTCAGCATCACCAGCCAGGAGTCAGATTTCAGTCTAATGTCTGCCTTGGCTTTCTCACACATGAATCCTCTATGGTTTGCCACTGTAAAAAACATATTTAAAAAATGTAAGGTGTCTCACAGGAACCATTTCTACCTGGCATTGAGGGGAGAGAAGAGAACATTCCACTCCCAAATTGGTAAATGAAGACTCACAGTTGGTCAAAATCCCTCTGAAAAGCAACTGCTGTGGAATAATCCTCTTGTATACTATAAAGATGTGTCACTAGAATTGGTTTAATAAAACACTGATCGGAGAGTAGCCAGGCAGATAGTATAGGTGGGGTGACAAAACCAAGAATGATAGGAAGGAGAAGGAGGACAGAGTCAGGAGTCACCAGCCAGATGCAGAGAGAGCAGGAGATGAATGTGAGATGCTAATAAAGGTACCACCATGTGGCAGGGTGTACATAAGGAATATGGGTTAACAAAAATGTAAGAGTTAGTTAGTAATAAGCCTGAGCTATTGGCTGAGCATTTGTAATTAATGTAAGCCTCTTTGTGGTAATTTGGTAACAGCTACTAGGATGGTGAGTGGGCAGTTGAGATAGGAAATGACCAATTACAAGGAACTTCACTGCAATTCATCCTCCCACATCCCACATTCCTCTCAAAGCCTGTATAGTGATGAAGGGTCCAAAAGTCACGGAATATCTTTGAATTCTGTAAATTCTGAGAAATACCTGTCCTCTTCTGCTCTTTGACTGATGTTTTGATGCCTTGGTCAAAAAAAATATATTCTGTACCCTTTGATGACATTTGTCATATTCAAACAAATTATGAAAGTTTTGTTAAACTGTAACCCCTCCTTCATAATTAGTATGCATACAGCAAAAAAGTTATAACCTACTTATACAATTTACTTAACAGAAAGTATTTAAAGCTGCAGGCAATATTGTATGTAATAAATGTCAACTTTTACAATATCCAAATTCTAGAAGTAAAATAAAGACAATAATTATGTGGCTCACCAAGAAAGGCAGGTAGGAGGGTATCTATAAAGCTTTCTAAGAGATTAAGACATATCTCAGCAATGCCACTAGAAGTTTCTGTGAGAAGCAGGAAATACTCTCACCCAAAACATATGATTATACCTTCACCCAACCCCTAGTAAGATAACTACCATTCACCAGAAAAAACCCTATTTCTCTAAAAGCCTTGTGCCTTTTACATGAGGAGAAGGCCAAATATCTTGCTTGACCTCTGTTTAGAAGCAGTGATACATCAAGCCCAAAGATTTCTCACTAGACCTTGCTGGACAGCCATGGGGAGCCTCAAGGGAAACAATAATCTGCTGATATTACGCAGAGGGCTATACAACATGCACAGAGACCCTAATTCTCATAAATCAAAAGTTCTACTTGAGTGCAACTGATCTATTTTAGAGAGGCCAATCCTGCCCAGAATCAGATTTGTCACGGCACATTCCCTTAATCCTTAGCAGTATGAGCTCTGTAAACACAGTATTTGAAGTAATAACACATTATTTTATATAAAAGCCCCAGAGTCCTGCATCCCTGAGCACTTTCTAGTAAAACAGCCAAGTTACTTAATCTGCTGTTTCGGCTGCTGCTTATTGGTAAAGCCAGGGGGTAGGAGTACAGTAGGCCTGTGGCAAAAGGTTATTTGATACTGAAGGGAATTAGTGACTCAGAGAAAAAGCTGCTTCAGTTGGCAAGTCTTACAAAGCAAGGGTGGATGCAACAGGAAGAATGGCATGAACTGAAAACAGACACTGACCATCTAGTCGATGCTTACACCCCAGAATCTTGTGCTCTGACACTGCTCTGTGCCTGTAATGCTGCCAGGTTGCTTGTGAATCTAATCCTTACAAAACGCTGAGTTTTCCATTACACCAACCAAGCATTCACCCTTTGCGAACCATCACAAAGGACTTTATGTGAGGTTTTAAGTCAATCTCCCTAAAATCTTTTTGAATGATCCAAGTGGTTGTTTGTTTTCAATTTCACTTCTGCGGTCAAAGTACTTGGGGAGCACACATGAAAGAAGGCTTTGGGCAGAAGATGAGAGGCTAATAGGCTGGCAATGAGATATATTCAACGTAAGTGACAGCTTTGGCAAAAAGTGTAATTAGGTATTATCCAAGTATTGGAGACCAGAGGCTCCAAAGAGCAGCTAGCAAATTCATTCAAATCACAGTGCAAACCACTGAAGAGCCTTGAGCCACCTCAAACATAGTCACTATGGTAGTTCTCTACAGACAGATCAACATAAGTTAACAAAACAGTCATGATGTACATACATAATATTCTATAATATAATATATATAAATATTAATTATTATTTCCTCCATGAAGATTTTCACAATCTAAACCACACCTACCCCAATGGAATATTTTTATTTTCTTTGCATGGTTCTCTACAAGCTATACTCATAAATCATTTTCCCTATCACCATAGTCTTTTCTCCTATTATTTATTATTATTATTCTGCTTGATGTATGTGTGGGTGTATGGGCCACAGCCCCACGTGGAGGTCTGAAGATAACTTTGTGAAGTTGGCTTTCTCTTTCCATCATTATACGGGTTCCAAATATTGGATTCATGTCACCAAGCTTGTGTGGCAAGATATCTTACCAGCCCTTCTTCTTATCTTTTGAAAATAGAGCTAGTACTACCTTAAGAATTAAATGAGAATACTGCTAAAAGCCCCTTTTACATACATTAAGTATAATGAGCATTAAATAAAAGATTATTATGACCATATTCTAATTTTTGCACCTATATCCTTCATTAGAATCTCCTTGAAGAATTTGTCATTGCCAATGAAAACTAATAACTTCTCTTAATTATAAAGTTACTGTACACTAGTACAATGGTGAATATCATGTGTCAACCGGTTATAGAATCACCAATAACCTTGAAGATTAAGGTACACCTCGAGATATGTCTGTAAGGGCAGAGATGGTGAGTTGCACCATCCCATGGCCTGAGGGAAAAGAAAAAAGTGAAGTGTTGTTATTCCCCTTCCTGTCTGATTCCTGGCTCAACAAGATATGACCAGAGTCACTCTGCCATGACCTTGCTGCTGTGGCCTGAACCCTCCGTAACTGTGGGTAGAAATATATGCTCCCTCCCCACTCCTGCCCCCTTCTGTTGTTTCTGTCAGGTATGATCATAGCGCCGAGAAAGCTACTGATGCAAGCTGATTACTGGTGTGCAGATTTACCTGTAGGCCCTGTTGGGATCTTCATTTTAAAGACAAGGACACGGGGGCACTGAAAAGATCAAAAGACTGAGGGCCACAAACTAGGTAATGGCAGACCTAAGACTTTCAACCAGGTAGGATGTTCAAGCTACAACTGGCTGAGTACAGCACAGAAACACATATACATGCACAAATATGTTCATGTGGTTCCTGGTTACTTATGAAGAGTACAGATCGGTCCTAGACAACTTACTTTCCTTAGCATTTTGTTTTCTTTACATAGATGGACTCAGAAACACTTGCTAGAATAATCTTCAACTGTAACTTATCCAACGTGCCCTCTACCAAGCAGCCAGGTCTTGACAACTGTTTTTTATCCTAATGAACTCTACTTATCTGACTCTCTTCTTCTAACTAAATTTTGATGTCAGCTTCATTCCAGACCCTGGGTTAAGTTCTAGTTTCAAATTCTGCTGCCTTTGGATCTGATTTGGGGTACCCCTGTATCTAATCCCAATCCTTGGTTTCTAATTCTAGACCCTTGTTTTGGAGTCCATCTGTCATCTAGGGTATATCTATGTTGATAATCAGTCCAATTAGAGATTGCACCCCAGAAACTCTGGACAAATTTTAATAATTCCCTCTTTAAAAAATACATGGAAAACATTAATAGTTGACCCAACAGGTTGCCATGGGACAAAAATAAAATGATAAAGGTAAAATACATAAAATGGTGTTTGGTACATAACAAAACTGCAAGATATGATAGATGCTTAAAAGATAAAACAGGATAATTCAGTCTGCTAATGTTTTAGCTTCCTCAGTGCCCTCCGCATTCTTAAATGCACCTTATGCTGTGAGACGAATCTCAATCATCAGCTCTTCTGGGAATTGTCCTTCGTTGTGCACTCACAACAGTGGTCAGGTCACATTGCATGCCATCAGACTGGCTGCTTTCTAAAGAGACCAGTGTATGCATGAGTGTACACAGTGATTCTGGGGTCATTAGATGATATTCACTTCTGTCTCTCCAGTGCCCATTATGAACTAGATTTTTGCGGAAAATGGCATGTGATCTTATCACAAAACCACCTAATGAGAGAGTGGCAAGTGCTTATTTAATCAAACTGGATAAGACACAAGTAGATTAGTTACTAAGTATTCATTAGCTTATAACTGGTTCAAATCTGCAAGAGAGTGAAGGAATTCCACCTTCACCCTTGAGGCAGAGACAGACCATCTCCTTACCCAGATTAAACTTTTACCTTAAGACCTACAGGATACAGAAGATGTGAACTGTGCCAGATGGAAAATATTTATGGAATTATTGTACAAGGAGCACAGCATCATTGAGACTAAAATGGGATACTCCTATGAATGGAATTGTGTTCTGCAAAATGATGGTGAAGTTCTATCCTCTAGTACCTATCAAGGTGACCTTTCCCATAAACAGCATCTTTAAGTATACTAGATTGTGTAAGTCTGGATATTTATGAAAAGGAGAAATGTAAGCCCAACACCAACAACAAATGAAGACATGTACACAAAGAAAGTGTCATATAAAGATAATGGCAGATATTAGAGTATTCTTCAATCCAAGAAACATCCAAAGTTTCAGAAACCATGAAAAATGTATGGAGCAAATTCTACCTCACAGCCCACTAAAAAACACTCTACCAACATGTGATGTTGAACTTGGTCTCCAGACCTATGAGGTAGCTGTGCTATGTAAACCACCCAGTCTAAAGTGGTTCTTTGCAGCAGTCATGGCAAATTATAGGCAATAGGAAAAGTACCCATGGGATGCATTTTGGAAGGAGACATCCTGTGACTTGTTCATGTACTATAAAAAATAAATAAATAAAAATAAACAAGGGTGAAGATGAAATTAATCAAGGCTGACTCTAGTTTTAACTTGAGGCACCTAGATCCTGGGGTTGCCGCTTGCTAAAATGTTGAATGTGAATTTGAATCTGCGTGGACTAGTGAAGTCATGGATCAAAGAGATGAACCTACTACCACCATTTTACTAGACCAGGATAATTCCTAACTGCATTCTAAATACTTACTGTTATATACACAGAAACATGTAGTTCTCACCCTTCAAGAAGATCCTCTGTACAGAAGAAGGTGGCCATCATAAAACTCACAATTATTCAGAACACAGAGAACAATCAGTCATGGAGTGCTGAGCCCCAACAGATGAATCTGCATCGCAATCCCAGCACCTAAGGCTCCGGGAACACTATGGAAGAGGGGGGCTGGAGAGATTATAAGAGCAGAAGACCTGGAAGACTGCTGTGAGATTGTGTCTACTGAAAATGGCAACGAGGATCCACCCACACTACAGCGATAATATAGCTGCAGAAACAAGACTCAAACGACGACAATGCTGGTAGACACGCAATTGAGGAAGGGGAAAATTTCTTGGGGCTCCACCCATAGATGAAGAACTGTAGGAAACTAACATCTGCTGAGACAGGGGAAGTTAGTCTTTCCAGGGATGAGGCGCCTAATCAGCTACCCGGTCGCAAGTGGATATAAAATTAAACTTTAATTAAAATGTTTAAATTATTAAGAAAAATTATGGAAAGTGAAATGTCTATAGAAGTAAAGACGCGGGTGCAGGAGATTTCAATACATCAAGATGTACCTGACTTCAAAACCACAGTATGAGAAAGATAGGGTGAAAAGAATTCCAAGGATTCTTTTCTCGGAGTAGAAAAATCCATTGACACCGAGAAAATAAGGATAACTGAGGAGAAAAGAACACCCAGTAAAGGAGGAAGACGCATGTGTCACCTGAAAGAAATACCAGCTGATAAAGCATGCAGTGAGAAGTAATGAATCAAATGGTCAAGAACTCTAGTAATAATAATAAGTGGAGAAATCTCAATGACTACAGGGTCTACGGAAATGATGAAGTATTGTTTGTTTGAGATAAAACTTGCTAAGGCTTCTTTGTTAAAAATGTGTAACTTCCGGAATGAAAACTGATGATTTGCAACAAGGGATAATTTCTCAAATGAAGTCCTAAAAGCAGCCAGAGGGATGAGGTCAAGACCAATTCTGGAGGCACTGGGCTCTTACAGCTGTACAGAAGTTTCATTGTACATCATTGATACATTGGTAATGATTGATGATACATTGATACAATATATCAATTTATCAGTGTGAGGCATGAAGTATGTGAGTACAGATGTAAGCGGAAGGAAGAGGGAAATTCAGTATTGCTCATTTAAAAATGTAATAATGATGCTCTGCTGAAGAGAGAAAGGTTATGCTAGACATTTGAGAAGAAAAAAGAAGTGAGATTACTGTCTTAGAGAATAAGATTACGAGAATAAGAATAAGAATGAATGATTACAGACATATAGAGTGATTGCTTATTAAGGATGTCATGAAACTCTATGGTCATAATGTTAAAATGAATACCATGATAAAGTCAATTCAAGTGTACAGTAGGCAAACAGTGAGACTTAACTAGGGTGCAGGATTTCCCAAGTGAGGTGCCAGAGACCAGGGAAAAGAGCCAGAGATGGAACAAAGGAATGATACAAGGTCACATCATATCACATGACCTGGTTGAATAGATGAGAGGTGTGAAAGTCATGACTGTGGGCATGGGGAAGTTTAGTAGGTTTGAATCCTAGAGATGGAGAGGGGGCAGGAGTAATTACAGCAGAAGAGGAAGAACAGTTGTGAAGATGGGAGGCTAAAGCAGGCAGTGGGATGTTTGAAAGAAAGATGTTTAAAAGTGGTACAGTTAATGGTCCAGGGCATGACTATGACTGAGCAGTGAAAAAGATAAATAGGAATGAGGTGATTAAAGCCTTCCAAGGGTGGGGAGAGAACATCACTGTCAATAGAGATACAACCGAAAATGTTGGTGGGAGAGTAGTAGAAAGCCAGTGTCTTGGGAATATGAGTAAATCTTCACTTACAGGGTGTTTGGCAAGACAGTGATGAAAACACACAAAATCTCACCTAGGAGTGATGAGTTCCAGGACGTACCGTACAGCGTGGTAATAGATTGTAGCTTTAGAAATCACTGAGAGTAGATTTTGTATTCTCATCACAAAAGCTAAGAACATGGCCAAAATGTGTATGTTAAATGGCTCAATTTGGTTATTCCATACATAACACTTCAAAATAGTGTTATGCACATAATTGACATACAATTTTTGCCAATTAAGCTTTCATTTAAGGGTTGAAGAGATGGCTCCATGGATAAAGTACTTGTCACCCAAATGTGAAGAGCAGAGTCCAGATCCTCAGCACTCACATAAAGTGAGGTGGGTCTGGTGGTCTACCTGTAATCCAGTCCCTAGGGGGCAGAGACAGGGATCCCCAGGATGCTTGCTAGCTAGACTAGCTGAATCAACAAGCTCTAGGTTCAGAAAGATGTACTGCCTCAGTAAATAAAGTGAAAAGCAATCAAGACTGACACCCACTATCAATCTCTGACCTCCAAATACATGTTCACAAATATTCATGCATCTGTACACTCACATCTACACACACACACACACACACACACACACACACACACACGTGTGTGTGTGTATATATATGTGCATATCATATATACATACACAGGCAAAAGAAAACTTTCTGAAGTATTATCTGACAGCACATAATGCTTGGGATGGCAAGAGCAGATTAATTCAACCACAACGGTGAAACAGGACCTTCATCTATTTGCATCCACTCAGGTAGGAAGGGTTTCAGAGGACAGGAGGAGAGAGTTATCCAGAAATCACTTTAAACAAGGATGGCATCTCATCTACTTCTAGGCTGACAGGTAGGTAGTGGGGTATGGAAAAAATTGACCCCATTGAGAGAAGACTGAAGAAAGAAGTGTTTTCAAGAAATATCCAGGTTTTCTCATAGTTGAAAACTAAGCACATTATTTAGGAAGGAAATCAAGGTCATCATGGTATTTGCTAGTAATACAAAGAGAATCACAAAATGTCGAATTGACAAGTAAGTTTGAGTTAGATTATAGATTATGTGTGTATATATGTAAATGTCTCATTATATATAGATATATATTACAATATGTGTCTTTACTGCATGCAGTAAGTGTGTGCACATGTATGCATCTGTGTATATACGTCTGTGTGCACATGTGCATAAAAGTCTCCAAGTGATGAGAGATGCCTTAGAAAGCTTGGGATTGCAGTGCTGAGCTGATAGAGTTGAACAGAGTTTATCATTTCTTGGGAGAACACTAATAAGTGTAATTACGACTTTCATCTTTGTACTAATCCCTTAGGCAATTTGTTACTGTGTGGGGAGGTGAAGGCAGTGCAAATCATGCTAAGAATACTTGCTGCTTTCTGTATTTCCCTTAAATCCCACTGAAACTAGAATCTTCAGAATCTATTATCTGGACTACTAATCAAGTTTCTCTGCATATAATTTGGGAGCTCAGGAAAATTCACCTTGTCCCATTTATGAGACCCTGTTGACTATTATCAGATTTAAATTAAGCAATATTAAAGTAATCCTGATGATAACTTATTTTATGGTCTACAAATAAATGCAATTCATTGTCTAAACTACATTTCTTAAGCTATTGCTGACCCCAGTGAAGGAAGAAATACCTGAGCTAGGATTGCACCCTTGCAATTGCTAATTATAATTTGATTTTTTCCTCTCTCAACAAGACACTTTAGTAAGCTAATGCAAGAGAGTTATACAGACATGTAGCCATGATTCCAGTAAACAGAATAAAGGACTTGTTAACAGCAAGCTTTAGCACATCCATGAAATACAGTAACGACTTTGTGGTATTTGTGACATACTTCACATCTGAGCTCAGCATTCTCAAATTCCCTCTCTTGGCTCAGTACAAAACAATGTGTCAACTCTAACACAGCTCTGTATCGATCAAAGTACATCAACCTCCATCGAAGAATGAGCATCAGCGGATTTTCTCTTGTGTGATCATTTATTTGTGGGTTTTCTTCATCTTGTATCTTCGGTGACTGGTATGTTGTTTGACAACAGATACACAAAATCTGACACAGTGGGAACAGATCTTCAATTTTGCCACTTGCGAGGTTTAAGACTTTGACAGAGTCTGTATCATGCTGTGTGTTCTTTGAAACTGTTTACATTTTTGTCTGCCCTTCCTCAAGTCACCTCCCCTACAACTTCTCATCAGAGTGCTATCAATTGTATAGGTCACTTTTCCAGGGGCCATGCTCTGAAATGGGCTGCCATGACCTATACATGGGCCTTGGGAACTCAGGACTTGGAAGGGAAGAGAACCTTGAATAAATAAAAATAATATCTATTATTACTAGATATTGATCTGAAGAGTGAGTCCGGTTGCCTGATTAAATGTCTTTATGAAGAGTCATTAATCTCTACTTCCTTCCTTCTTAGCTTTATACACCATTAGAGGCTGTAGATAAAATGGATGTGTTCATTCTAAGAGAAAAAAAATGAAGGTTTCAGACATTACTCAAGTAAGGTGAAAATGTGGAACAAATTATATGAGAGAATCAAAACATAAGTCTTCAGGGGCTGTGTAATATGAGAAGTGAGTATGTAATATAAAAAGAATGAATATGTACCATCATATGCAAATGATTTTGTGTAAAAGTACAATACATCACTATAAAATATAGGTATTAATAACTTGACATATTCACAAATAGTATATAAAATATAATATTACTACAAACATTAATTTCATTATTTTGCAAACTCTATATTTACCCTGTGTAAATGAGTAGCTCCAATAAAAAAAATTGCAGCAGTAATGTGTAACACCCACTTCAGTTTAATTCTGAAGTATATAGAAAATAAGTCAATAATGAGGCCTTAGAGGGATTTTAATTTTTGTACTGAACTGAACTTATGGAATAATTCGGGGTTCAGTGAACTACAGCCCAAGGGCCAGATCCAGCCAGCTGTCTGCTTTTGTAAATAAAATTTTATTGGAATACAGCCACACTGGTTCATTTATGTGTTATCTGAGGCAGTTTCCTTGTTACAATAAACAGTTCAGTAGCTGTAACTGAGTTAGTACAGTCCCCAAAGCTGAAAATACTTCCTGTCTGACCCTTTATAAAGACAGTTTGATGATTGCTACACTATTAACTATGGAGTATTATTTCATGATTGAAATTCTTTCTAGTCACATTTAAATGACTTGTGAAGAAGGGTGATACAAAGTAACAGATATTTAAGAAGGTATGTCAATATTTTTTAAATGATCAGAGTAATTGGGATAAAATAGAATTATGCCACAAAGGTCTGAATAATTCAAGTGGTTACCACAGTACTGGCCTTGTCCTCATTGGAACTCTCAGCATAAATCCATATAAACAGTACTGAAAAATGACCCAAGCTCACATACGTGTACAGTCGCTTGAGCTGCTAGAACAAAACACCAAAGACTGGGTCAGTTGAACAGATGATATTTTCTCACAGTTCCGGTAGCTAGAAGTCCATACTGTTGACAGTATGGTGACATCTTTTCCTGGCTTATAGATGGCCATTCCCTTGTGTCTTCACATACCAGAAAGGGAAAGAATGAGCTCTTATTTTTCTCTCCTTCACTGTTATTACAAATCTACTAATCCTATCAGACTAGAAACACACTAAAATTGCCTTATTTAACCATAATTATTCCCCAGTTGCCTTTAATTACTGTGTATGCTGAACCCAGTTGCACTGGGAGTTAGAATTCCCACACATTAACTTTGGGGGGACATAGGTCAGTCCATAAGAAATTAGATATGTTTGCTATAGATGTGGAATATTGGTTTCGCCCACTAGGAGAATTTGGCTCATCAAGTCTCATGCCAGTTACCAGGTAGCTTTATTAATATTAATAAAAATTGGCAGGGTGTATCTCAAGCTAAATGATCCTAAACATTACCAACTACCAATTACTTTACACCTCAGTGAATATTTTTCAGTCTGTAAAATAAAAAGACTTACTAAACAATTTAAAATCTAAAAAGCATTCTGTAATGTTTAGGATACACTCTAGGTCACTCATGAATAGTTTCTTGTATGAAGACAGAAACTACAAGGGAAAAAAATAAAGGCAATAAAGAATGAATCTAAGTAATAAACCATTAAAATTCTTCCAACTGAAAAATGGCATGTGGGACTCACCCTCTCACTCAAAATTGCCCTTTAAAATACTTCTGGAATACTCTGAAGTCTTCATTTACAGCTACCATGTTGGATCTCTTTTGTCTCTGTGCTATAGCCTCTCTGACAGGCTAATGTTTGTTTTATTCTTTGGTATGTTTTACATTTAAAAGCATGTAATTCATCAAAATTCTCAAAGATGTCAATAAACATTTTTAATAAAGGTAGATCAAGAATAGGACATTTCCACTTGAAATCTCTCAGAAACTTTCTGTAGAACCCTAGATCTTCTGGTGCCATGATGAATAAAGTCATATGTTTAAAACTTAAAACAGCAGATTTTATTTTAAAAAAATCATTCTCAAAATGATCACAACATATCACAAAATGGTACTGTATATCAGCTAGAATTTTTCTAAAGACTGTTTTTTTCCCCCTTTCTGGTAGTCATCCACAAACATCCATCCAATTTGATACACACAGTTTGATGAGAATTCACCTCCTTCTGTAGACAAACTGATAACCTGAATAGTCCCTATTTGAAATACCAAAGCACCTCACCTATATGATTATAAGCATAAATCCTACAGTATAAGCCAGGCACAGCAGTGTACATCTGTGGTCCTGGCCCCCAGATGACTAAAGCTGGAGGATTGTTAGTTCCAGGACAGCTGAAGCTACATAATGAGATCCTGTCTCAAAAACAAACAAAAGAAAATACAACTAAACAAACAAAAACAAAACAAGACATAGGCTGGGCTTGTAGCACAGTGGCAAAGTGCTTGTTTAGCATTACAAAATGCCTAGCAGGACAAGGTAAAGAAACAAACTAATTAATTAATTAATTTCCCATTAACCTTTAATAAGATCATAAGACCTTAATGCAAAATAAAGGGATGGTGCCCTGATTGTGATAAGCACTGCAGCCCCTAAACTTGGGAGAGAAGTAATCCCTGTGTATGTTTACAATGCAAACATCTGTTATTATGGTCCTGCCACAATAACAGTGAGAAAAAGAAAAGAGAGAAAAAAATCATATTTTGACTGTGTCTCTGTAATAGAGCATCTTGCTGCAATCGACTTTTAGATGTTTACCCCTAATTTACATAACAACCTCCCAGTCTCAGTTCCTTGAAATGAAACTAATTGGAAAAACCTTCTGATCTCAATATAAGCTATTTTTGCTCTAAAGTTTATGGGAATGGTCACCTTCCTTTGAAAATCGCCTGACTGTCAGCTCCACTGTCAGCAGTAATCCCCATCCAGACTTTAATGAAATGTTTCTCCCTTTCTCCAGGGCTTTAGATTCCAGTTTGGGTATAATTAACTTCAGATTGACCAATGGGCAGTGAAGGAAGCAATTCACTTGAAGAAGAGGATTATTACAAACATTATTTTGTTCCAAGTGCAGCTACTCTATTTAGAAAATACAGAAAATAGGGACTGAAGAGATGGCTCAGCAGCTAAGAGCATGTGCTGATTACAGAGGATGGGGGATGATTCCCAGCACCTTAGCCCAATGGTCCACAACTCCAGCTCTCAGGGATCTGACACCTCTGCCTCCACAGGTACTCACATTCCCACACATATATGCATAATTTTAAAGATAAAATTAATCTTTTTAAAAACTGGAAGAAAAGATAAATTATTTATCTTGCTATGCTCATTTCAAAGAGCCAAGGAAGAGGAAGTGAAGCGTAAAAAGATTTATCCTTCACTGTCGCATCATAAATATATATATATCCACATATATCCATACATCATAGTTGTTCAAGTAGCTTGATTTAAAATGTTTTAAAAACTTAGAATTTCTGGAGAGTGAGACATGTCTGCTCCTGAGAGCACCGATTTATTTCAAAGAGAAAGATGGGTGTCAATGACACTCCATATGGAGTTTATCTTCTTCTTGGCAATAATAGCCATTTGGGCAAGAAACTGTTCCTGCCTTGACTGCTTGACAAAACGTTGTATTGACTGGACATGCAGGACCCATAGAAAGGTGATCACTGAACTTTGCAAGGCAAAATGGTCCTTCAGGTTCCTGCTTTGCAGAAGAAACTGCCAGACATTCTACAGTACACAGAGAAAAGTGACTGAGAGACTCTAGACATATGGGCTGAAAATGGATGCCCCAACATTGCAGAAGAACTTTGGGTAACTGTCCAGGTAACCAGCTGTCTCTGTCATTCCAGATTTTTAGAAGTTGCTTACAATGCTCTTCCTGTTTACTTAGGTAATATTATATCCTTCTGGGGTTTTTAATGTAGTTGAAAACTAGATAGTTACAATTATGATTTTCCTTGTTTATGATAAAAGATAAATAAATATGAAACTTTAGACTCACAAATATAGGACGGATAGAATATTTTCTTTAATTTTGCCAAATACAAATAGACTAGATATTGTAACTGTAATTCTTCCTATATAACTGTTTTGTTATATGTAATTTTACCATGTTGAAGTTAAAACCTTCCTTTTGAATAGAAAGAAAAAGGGAAATGATGGGGATGTCATTCTGTATGCTGTGAATATGTGTTGCTCTGACTGGTTGATAAATAAAGCTGTTTGGCCAATGGTGAGGCAGAATAAGGTTAGGTGGGACATTCTAACTGGAGAGAGAGGAAGAAAAGAGAGAGGGGAGATGCTTCTAGCTACTGCAATGAGAAGAAAGATGTAAAGTACCAGTAAGCCACAAGCCACGTGGCGAAGTATAGATTTATAGAAATGGATTAATTTAAGATGTAAGATCTAGCAATTGAGAACCCTGAGCCATTGGCCATTCAATTTGTGATTGACATAAGCCTCTGTATGTTACTTGAGTCTGAACAGCTGCAGGACTGGGCAAGACACAGGAAAACTTCTACTACAAGCTTGTCATGTCTTTAAAAACTATAGTTTGGGAGGAACAAACCTCAAGATTTCATTTCAAGTTCCATTGTAATACAGAAACTCAGGTTGGCTCTCCTTTCAAAATATATACAGAATCTGCTCATTTCTTGACCATTGCCAGTCTGATTCAAAACAGGGTTATTCCTTGGTTTGGTACATAAGATTCACTCTTCTCTGGGCTTCTCTTGTTCTCTCAACAATCTTTTCTGCATGAGGCAGCCAATGTGATTGCTTAAGCAATGTTACTCTGGATTATACCTAACAGAATGCCCTATCCTGGGTGTGTATGCATGCACACCTATCACACCCCAATATTGAATTCCTAAGTCCATATGATGGTATTAGGAAATGTGCCTGGGGAGAGCATAACACTTAGATGACGTCTTGAAAGTAGGACCCACATGATGAGAGTCAGAGTATTTGCTTTCTCCTGGCCATGTGAAAGCATCAAAAAGAAGGGGGCCATCAGTAACTCAGAAAGGAAGCCCCAAGCAGAGCATAGCCACCCTGGCAACCTGTTTTAAATTTTTACTTTCATATAAACACTTGAAAAATATGTTTCTAATAGTTGAGCCATCCAATCTATGGCATTTTGTTATGGCCTCCCAAGGACAATGCATTTGCTCAGTATGAAAATGCACATCTTTCAATGGTCATTCAACAAGATCCTTCAGCTTCTTGCTGGTTACCTAAAAGATTCATCCTGTGTTATCTTTACTCACTGTGTTTCATTCATACTGGTCTCCTTGCTGCTTCTCCATAAGCCAGACACCTTCCTTCTTAAGTTGTCTCTCTTTCATATATTGACACAAGTATCATTATTTCAGCAAGACATCCCTTGTCATTCTCCTACATAGAACTGAAATCTCCTCTCCTACCAACACATCAATTTCTTCTCTGGTCTTCTTTCTCTATCACAGTTATCAATTTCTAGCCATAACTATAAATATAAGTGTGTACACATCTGCCTTTATCCCCACTAATGTGTAAGCCCAATTGAAGACTGCTATCTCTCATGTTAACTACTAATAGTAATTTTCCTGTACCAAGTAGAATGCTGTTTATTATATAATAGGCACTCAACAAATATTTATCAAATTCATGTTTAAGTACTATTTTCATTTCAAAGAACAATGAGGAAAAGCTGATAGATGAATAGATGGTTACTTTATTTTAGATTACAAAACATCCTCAATTCAAAGTTCAGCTTTTTAATAATGTCCTTATTAGAATATGATCGTAAAGCCAAATGCCCATTACTTCTAAATGCATGAGGTCATCCATTTTGGGCTAACAAACAATTTATTTATATATCCTTAATAAAAAAAACATGGCAACAACTATAGCTAAGTCATATTGTATCATTTCCACTTGTATTTACCAAAAGGAAGTATTCTATAGGGCATATCACTTCTATTTTTTGTTGAATAAGCTAAAAATCATATTGCATTTACTTTATGAAACAAAGAGTTCCCTTTTCTTTCCTCCTATTCTCTATGGTGAAGATGGTTGAAATGGAAAGAAGTGGGCATTCATACATTCAAGTATAAGCATTGATTTGTTGCCTACTTTGGAAAAGGCACAGTTCCAGGCAAATGAATTAGATCAATAAATACATTAAAAAATAGTCTGTTCTCATAAAGACCATTCCAAGAGAGAGGGAAGGAAGAGATTAGATACAGTTAGTAAAGAAAATATTTTATACACAAATAAAATGCATTCTGGGTGAAGTTAGGGAGTGCTAGTGAAAAATGTTGAAGTATAGAAGAGAGATGGGAAGTGGTCACCATGGTTACAGACAGATAGATAGATAGATAGATGATTGATAGATAGATAGATAGATATCTTATAGATAGATAGATAGATAGATAGATAGATAGATAGATAGATAGATAGATAGATAGATAGAAGATCATATCTCATCTCAAAAGAAGGTACTTCAGATGTGTACATATCTGTAGGACAAATCTTCAAACCTGAAAGAAGAACAAGGACAAAGTCCTTTGGTTGGAGAATGTTTGGTGTGTTGAATCAAAAAACAAGAATCAAGTAGGAAAAACAGAAACTGAGCTACAGAGAAATAGGAGATGAAGCTTAAGTGTCAGGGAGGGCCATATTACAAAGGCTATTCCAGGCCAAAGGAGCCAACAGTTCCATTCTTTGAGCAAGATGAGTCATTAGGATGTTGATTGGCCAAATGGCATTGCCAGATAACTCTAACACTCACTGTGGGAAGTCTGTACAGATGCTCTCTGGCTTAAGATGGCATAATAACCCAGTAAGCCTATCACGGATGGAAGGGGCATTTAATACTGCTAACCTACAGAACATGGGAGCAGTAGCTGTCTACCTTCATGGTTACATGCCTGACTAGGTCTGTGTCTCAGAACTGCTTTCTAGAGACTCAAGAATATCAAGCCATATAGTTAGTCCAGGACAAGATAAACATTCAAAGTATGGTTTCTGCTGGAAGCATAGAGTCCTTTTTGTGCCATCATAAAGCTGGATTTGGTTAAAGTGAGCAATTATACATCAAACACTATTTGGAAATTCAGCCACCACGTTCTCATACCATTTAACAATATTTTATTCATGTTGAACATTGTTTCTTCTAGTTGTTGCTTTGTTTGGGATAAGTTCTCACTAAGTAGACCAGGCTAGCCCAAACTCATAATCCCCCTGCCTCAGCCTCCCATGGGTTGAACTGAGAACATCAGCTTGAGAACATGAAGGCTGGAATAAGAGGATAACTGAAAAAAAATGGTGAGAAAAGAGCAGATTATAAAGTTTAGAAATGTGGAGTCATGTGGACTTACTGAGTTTAGATGAATGGGAATAAAGGACTGATCCAAGTTGTTTTCAAAATGGCTTAAAGTCTGGAGTTCACACTAAGCATATTAATTTTTTATACTCAGTGCATATCTGCAATACTATGGTGTGTGTGTGTGTGTGTGTGTGTGTGTGTGTGTGTGTGTGTGCATGGCTTTCCATGGTTCCCTGCTCATAACTCCCTTCCCAAGACAGTCATAACAAATAGTTCTCTTTCCCAAGGCAAGCCATAGAAAATGTAATTCTATCCCCCATTTCGGTCTTGGGGCAAACCATTGAAAAGCTCTGCGTCCTACTTTATCTGATAATAGATTAAAAAGACCTTCATTCAGAAGGGCTCTAGTACCACTATGTGTAGGAAGGAGTGGAATACACAAAAGCCCCAAAGAAATTAATCAGAAAGTCCTCACTGGGTTTCTCTAGACAGTCTATTAGCATTAGAATAGACCCCCTCTTTTGCCCAGTCACATTTCTATATGGTTATCCAGACAGAACTCAAATATACTCATGCAATGAACGCCATACAGAAACATAAATGGATAGAACCTTGGGACAGCTAAATACTAGGAGGCCCTTGGAGGGTGTTGGGCCCAGAGAAGCCTACTACTACAGAACTGATTGCTTGCCTATTGGTGGGGAGAAATACCTGTGTAACAAGTTGGGGGAGGGGGAGCAGAAGTCATCCATGTTGACCATCTATGAAAACAGAAGGAAAACAGCACTTTATGTTGACTCTGCTTTCTTCCCTGTGCCACCTAGTGTAGAAAGGAAAAGTTAAACTCGAGTGAACAAGTCTGAGATGTAAACCTACAAATCACCAGCATCAGCAGATCATGTTTATTGTTGGGAAGACTGGATGGGACCACAAAAGACATTCCACCAGAGTCAGTAACAAAGACAAGAGATACCAAAGTTGATTCCCAAAGCACACAAGCAACTAGAAAGATCTAAAGGGAAAAAGGAGTAGGATGAGAACAGAATAAAGAAAAATGTGTTGTCCTGAAAGATAGACAAAAATGAAAAAGTGAAATCGCATCTCAAGGAGTTGGGAGGAACAATTGTGTCAGAATCTGCTGAAGATGGAGACTAAAAGCTGATGGTGGGGTTTACAGGGTGGAAGCATTAGTGAACTCGGGAAGTTTTAGTGCAGGATTGAGGGCAAAAGGCTGATGCAGAGGCCATTCAAGAAAGACAAGAAGAAGAGAAATCAGAGCCCATGCACGTAGACAATCCTTTCAAAGCAGTTTAGCTGTAGAAGGAAGGAAAGAGATGGATCTGTAGCCACAGTAAGTGGACATGTAGTTAGTGGAGTTGAGAAAATAGCACCACACTTTTAATGCTGATAGATAAAGAACTACGAAAGAGGGAAAACTGAACTGTGCAGAGAACTGAAGAATTGATGTCTTTGAGCAGATGAGAAGAGAGAATGACACAGATACACAAAAGGAGGGCCCATCTCTGCTAGACCAATGCCTCTTACTCCTGGTCATCTGGGTGGGAGAGTAGAGTGTAAGGCAGAGGGCTTATGCATTAATCAAATGTGTAATCACTGGCAAGTCATCTCCTAATCTAAGAGCCAAATGTCTCTGCTCAGATAAGTAAAACAATGAGTTGGAGGCCTCATTGTAAATATGCCTTAAGTGAGAACCTGGTTGAGTTAGTAAATATAGGCTTAGAAGAAATCCCAAGGTTGTGAATGTCTGAAATTCTCGAAACTAAGGAAGAAGTGGGGAAGGCGTCAAGCAAATAGAATATGTAATAACACTGTCAAGTCAGCAAAATCATTTTGAGAACTTTTAAAAATTAAATTTGAAGTTTTTAGTGGAAGATGCGACAACTTGTTACCATTGTGGAGTACAATGTTTATAGTAACTACTCAATAAATGCCTGCTGAATTAATTAGTTAACTGAGCCTTACACTTAGTTTGTATTACATTAAATCCTCCACTTACTATTATGGCTTGCTTGTTTATAGTGTAATAATCTTGTGCATCATTCCCACTGAAATTCATTGTTTTCATTGATTTCTTTCATCTTTAGTATTTCGTTTATTTTTTTATTAGTGGTTAAATATCATAAATAGTGAGTATCATATATAAGTTCTGGTTGTTAGTGTAGCCCTGGAAGTATACAGCACGTAATAGCTACAAAATAGCTTAACAAGAGCAGTTAAATGACCATATTATAGAATAATTAATGAAGGAATAAAATGCCTTGTTAAATCGTGCTAAAATAACTGTTAAATGTTGGAATAACTGTGTCTATTTTAATAGGATTTGGTGTTGCTTTCGCACAAATGGTTGTCAGAATGGGGTTAGAAACATATAAGACATTTCTTATTGAAAGAAATTATAACTATCTTTCTGGTTTATAAGAAAAATCACTAGGTCATGGGCTTTTCCAAAATAAATTACCGTTATAAAATATAGACTACGTTTCTTATTTTTAAAGAGGGGCAGGGTAGCCGCTTGAAGACTTAGTTCCCACTAGGACTTGCTAGAGTAAAAAGCAAGGCTCTGTTGTACCAAAGCCTCTATGAAGGTACTAATCACCAAAGCCCACAAAGGACCCATAATAGACCCCCCTCAGAAACTACAAAATTGAGCAGTTACAATATGCCATCTATCCCATTGTAGAAAAAAATATTGACTCCATCAATGTGATTCATAGAGTCCAAGGTTCCTCTCCTGCACAATTCTCAAAATAATCTCTTTCTTTCCCACCTTTAATTAAACTCCTATCTCTCTTGACAGAATTCTTGGAGGAATTCTGACTGAAGGAATCATTTTGAGAGTAAATTCATATTCCACACAATGAAGCCTAAGATTTAATCTTAAAAGGCAATATTACATAAGGACTTTAACTAATATATGCATTATACTAATTATTTGCCTTTTTAAAAGGTAAGGGAAGAAAAGTCATACTTTTATAAATATCAAAATAAATCTCAAACCATGAGACTTACAGTTAATATAAAATTGTATTATAATGTTATAATATCAAATTAAACACAACTTTATTCACCACTTAAAAACAAATGGCACAAGAGGTAAAATGTTTAGTAGTCTATACAAAAAAAATGAAAACTTAATAACATATACTGTTAATATATTTCAAATTGTTGCGTAAGTGTGTGTATGTGTGTGTATGTGTTCCACTACATCATGAAATACTTCATGAGGTTTCAGTCCTTGCAAGTAGCAGATCATCATTGAAACTCTCATCAACACTGCAATAAAAAGATATGTCCGGGCTGGAAAGGCAGTGCAGTAGGCAAAATGGCTGCAGTCCAACATGAAGATCTGAACTAGAAACCTAGAACCCACGAAAGCCAGCTGTGGTGGGTGACATCCTTGTACTCAGAGTGCTGGAGAAGTGGAGACAGGTAGATCCCTGGGGCTTTCTGGCTGGCCTACCTGAACTGATGAGCCTCAAGCTCCTGAGTAAATGGAGCACTAGAGATGAAATAAATTAATAAAAACAATGTTTCAATAGGAGTGAATCATTAGGCAAGCCCTGTGCCTCAAACTCAAAGTGCACAGTTACTGAAGAAAGATGCCTGAGCTTGTTCTCTGCCCTCCACATGCATTACCACTGTGCATGTGCGCACACACACACACACACACACACACACACACACACACACACACACAAAATCATGCACATACATGCAAAAACAGAAAAACCAGGTATGGCTATTATGGCTATTATTGCTTAAACAAAAATCTATCATCCAAACCAGTGTCGCTTATTCTCAAACTCTAATAAGAAAATTTATCCTTCTACTTATATATTCCATTCTAGAAAAATGTGGACTCGTTGGTATGATTCATAGAGTTCCAGGTATACATGGGCTCCTGTCTTACACAATCCTCAAGGTGATCTCTCCCCTTTCTTTCCTACCACTCTTCTCTGGATTCACAAAAAGATGAGGGTTCTCTCTAAGTACATTTCATGTCTACAGCAGAGAACTCACACTCTTCATTTAATGTGGTATTAAATATTATCCTATAAGACTAAAGTGCTTGGTTATACTATATATTTTGTGGGTATGGGTATCGGATTCATTCATCCTTGTAAATACTATATTCTTTCCTCAACATACCCACAATCTCCTTGAGGGCAGAAACTGTTGTGACAAAACACCTGTGCCCCCTCTATGATCACAGCACCGTGCCAGGCAGGTAATGAATTCCCCATAAAAGTGTAAACGTGCTGTGTCTTGAAAAGAAGCAATCAAGCAAACTCCTTTACAAAACATCGATCTACAAATTACAGAGCAGCAGCAAAGGGAAACTGAAGACTATCTGCCATAATTAATTGAAACCTAAATGGGGTGAGTAACAAAATATTGTGCCCGTCATTTTATCTGCCAGCTAATCAACTTATAAACATCTATGATGAAAACGCGTTGACAGTAGTTAGATACATCTTCATGTTGATGCTGTTGTGACTTCCCATACTCGTTTCTTCATAGCTTTCCTTTCTACTTTTTCTACAATGGATCTAGGTATTATTACTTTAGCAGTAAGAAATTAACAAAAATAGTTAATATTATTCCACTAATCATCCGATAATCTACTTTGTTAAAGTGATCCGTGCTTTAACCTCTGAGTTGTCAAAAGTTTTAAAATTGGCTTTGAATGGAATCCTGAATTTGAACTCCTAATCCATTAATTATTATCTGTATGATCTCTTCACATTATTCACTTACCAAATCCCTAAATTTCTTCATCTGGAAAATTAAGAAGTAGTGGATACTACTTCAACAGGCCATGGCGATAAATAAATGGGTAAAAATGTACACAGCTCTTAAGAGTAACTTACATTTCATAAACACAAACACAGTTGCTGTTGTTCTGCCGTCAATGTGCTTTGTATGTAATATGAAAGATAACTCAATTCCATATATGTCTACAATGTTCTTTATACTGCATATAAAACAGCCCAGGTGCTCATGGAAATAGGCTGCATAGATATAGAATGTCTTGTTGTATTATAGCAAGTATACTCTATTCTATTGTATAGCTCAATACCAACAAGTAGTAACTCTACGCACCTCATACAAATGGTTTTAATAACCCAATTTAGAGATCTTAAAATAAATCATGCTGAGTACTCTGTCAGCTTATGTTGACTTAAAATGATAAAGAAACAGCTTTGTCAATCAAAGATAATCAGTTAGCACCCTAACCTAACAAGAAGCACTAGAATTTCTCTCAAGGAACTCTCGCCATAGGCTATTTGGGGTGAAAACTCAAATCCTTAGAAGTTAGCATGAGGTAAGCCACAGTCAATGAAGTTAAGCTGTTCAGCATTATAAATGAAACAGAACATAAGAAAGAAGTTCAGAAATGATATATTCAGAAGTCAATCAGAGCAAAATGGCTTCTTATAAAAGAAGAGCTAAGTCTGGTATAGTGGCTTATGCCTGCAACCCTAGGACTTGGGATATTGAGGAGGAGGATTGTTGTGAGTTTAGGGACTCTCTGGGCTACATAGTGTGTTCAGGTCTGCTTGGACTCTCAGAAGAGTGGGTCTTCTGGTTTTGCGTTATCTTCGATCCCCTTCCACTCAGACAGAATGCCTACCTCTCTACTCGCTCTCTTCCAGGCATGACTGCCTCTTTGCCAGTCTTCAAACACACCATTAAGATCTGAGTTCAAACTCTAGCCACTTTGTTCCTTTAATAAGTACTCATGTCCCATGTTTCCACTGGGCTCACTTTTTCATTCTCTTGAGTTGATATCTAAACTCTTCCAAATAAATACTTCCACATTAAAAACTATAAATAATTAATTTTTAAAAGCCTCAACCTCTCACACATGCCACATCTAGCCCTCACATGCTTCCTAACCTTCTATTCTAGTTATTTATTACAATTGATTGATTGATTGATTGATTGATTGACTGATTGATTGATTTAAACCAGGTCTCACAACAGAACCCAGCAGACTTCAAACTTGTCATCCTTCTGCTTCAGCCTCTTTAGTGCTAGATCACTGGGGGGGTGTCACAGTTGTTTAAATGATTATCTCCAACTGTATTTGTTACTAATTGGCTTGCTGTCTGTCTTCACCTCATAGAATGAAATCTCTAGGAGAGACAAGATTTTTCCCTATTTTAGTCACCACAGTATTTTCATCATATGAAAAAAAGACTTCAGCAGGCTCTTACTAAATGTCTATAGAATGTATGAGGGAAGGAAAGAATGGTAGAATGAGCCTTGCAAACAATTTGATAAACCTGAAGGGTCAAAGCAGTCTCAGTTAAAATCTAGAATACATCTACAGGCATCATTAACAAAGGCTGAGCTAGTGAATATAAAATTTACTTAAAGTAAAATTCATAATATATAATGGAAGGTGAGGATTTGTCAAAAAATGATTTTGTGACTAGGGATTTTTATGTAATGTGTATTTAGAGAGCATACTTATAAATCCATTAGCATACACATCTACAGACATATGGAATAAGTAGACCTTTACAAGAAATTCCATAAAGCACCCTGAGCTGTGGTAACTCCCCTGGATATATAAAAAGGAGTATGCTGTGAGAAGTCAAATCACACAATTATATACACCATAAGGTAGCTTAACAAGTAATAGTAATGGTGAATAAAGCTTTTTTTTCTGCAGACAAAAGCCTGCACGGTTCAACTGTGAGTGAAATGGAAGAGCAGGAATAAATCCTGCTGCAAGCTGACAGTTACATAGAACCCCCTGAAGTTATAAATTGAGTTCCTCTGCTAATTACTGGTCTGAAGGGGACAGGGAAAGACCCACATTTTATTTCTCCTGCTGAACTTGCAACATAAGCACTTGTGAATTCTACATTAGGGTCAAGCTGGGAAGTTCCCAGGTACCCGGTACAGAGAACAGCAGCATCTCCCATGCAAACAAGGTCAGGCAGTCTTTTCTGCCTTGGGTGACTACCAGTGAAATCTCCGTGAAACAGACTCTAAAAGGGATATAGATGTAAAAAAGGAAGGGGTACAGAGCCTATTTGAAATAAAACTTTGTCTATCAATGTGAAGAGTGAATATTTCCAAAAGATCTTGCCGTTTTGCAATACAGTTCGTTAAAATGGAATGTCATGGCCAGAGATGATGATGCCAGCTATTCTACTTTCTGAACTACTCATTGTATGACCAATAATGCTACACAGCAGGCAGAGACTTTAATGAAATAGGCCCAGTTCTCCGGGGAGGTGATCCTGTGGTTCAAACTAACATTTTTGATCAAATAAACACTTTATTCTTCTCAACAACAACAACAAAATGCATCTTATGTGGATTCTGACAAAAAGAAAATACACTTGGGAAGAAAATTGACAAGAGAGGGGTGAGTGGGGAACAAAGGACTGTTGTGATGTCACATATAAACCAAGTTTCTGAAAAGGGAAAGTAACTTGAACATTTCTAATGCATATATGCACCCTTTATAATGTCCTGGAACATTCTAGCTCACTTCCTGCCAAAAGCACAGCCTCATTCAGATTAGAATAATACATTAATGCATTTATTCACAGGACCAACAATTACTGAACACATTCGCTCTGCAAAAAGAATACGTACAAGAACATTCCATTATTATAACAATTTCCATTATTACCAAGTTTCTCTTCTGTCACTTTTTTATTAGCTTAACTGTGTACTACAAATGCAATCCCATAAAAAATAATCTAAAGGCAAGCCAATTCATTAAGATCTGACATTGAACAATTTGGAGAGAGAGAGGCTATCCATGTCAGCCCTGTGTGCAATATTGACCAGTTCTGAGAGTCATAAAGACTTGCCTGTCTCAATGCTAAGAAACACCTTCAATCCCTTTATATGGAATGTGCTCTAATTGTATCTATCCACATGGTCATTGTAGTGACTAAACTTGATTTTTGGCAAGCACCCTTCCGTAGGAAGTATTTAACAAATCGTAGCTATTTGGGTTATTTTTTTGGGATTCTGACTCACATAATGCCTTCCTTAGTTCCCATGAGCACTTACTGGCAAGACTCCAGAGCGTTAATCTTATTTTACCTCTTCAGAAGAATTTATTTTTGTGCTCCTCATCTCTAAAAATATAAACCATTGAATTTTTATGATGCTGGATGCTTTAACTAATGATGAAGAAGAAATTCCACTTTCCAGGAGTCCTTCCAATAAAATAACCAAGAAATCTTACCTAGTTTTGGCAAAGAATAGGGCACTTTAAAGTAGTCTTCATAAAATTCTATTAATCTCTTTGTAATGTGGAGAGCATAGTCCCCGGATCCTCTTCTGATAGCATCAGGTCTTGCATATAATCGGACCTAATTAAAAATATATATAAAAGTTACTTTAGCCTTTTGGTACTTGAGTTTTATTTTCCCTGCACATATGAATCTGCACAAATCACTTTGGATAGTATAAAATTAAACAGGGTTCTTGTTTATATATCAAAACACACTGTGGAGAAACAGCCAAATTTAAACAATCGACGTAGCCAAGTTGAGCAAAGTCACAATTTCCTCACTTTCCAGGATGACATAGAGAAGATTTATACACCTTGCGTCAAAATAAATATTCTAAGTTATCACTTACATGTGCTTGCTAGAGATATGAGGGCATGGTGGATTAGTATAATGGATCCCTGGCTCAGCAAGAGAGAAAACTTATAGTCTGTTAAAACATGTTGCATCAAGGTTTGGAAGAATTACCAGATTGGAAAAATATATGTTTGCATGCACACGTGTGTGTGTGTGTGTGTGTGTGTGTGTGTGTGTGTGTGTGTATCTTACTTATGCTTCCCTTTTCTAATTTTTGTTCTTTTGAAATCAACTGTCTTTATTCCAAATATACAGCATAAGAACAGAAAACTTTTCACGTGCATAAGTAACCACCACTCTGGAAGACTGTCTGCACCTGTTCCTAGATTCAAAACTGGCTGATGTAATTCATATTTTTAAGACAATCTGAGCATTTATTATTGATTCTTAAAACAAGCATCATAAATTATCTAGTCCTTGGCCAAAATAAAGAAGTCCCAAAGTGAGAAACATAAAACTGAACAAAGCTAACAATCGTATAGAAAAGGTTAAAATGAGATTAGTTTTCATAAAGCTATCCAGCATCTTGCCTTCCAAAGGCTAAATCTGTTTTTCACAGATGTGGTCCCTAATCCTCATATCAATTCTTTGAATAAGCGGTATGCATTTCATGCAGCCGTAGAAAGGATAGCAGCATGGGAGTTGGATTTTAGTCCTACTCTGACACTAACAAAGCTGGGGGATATTGAATAAATCATTTAACCTCTTTGGGTCTTATTTATAAAGTGATGCTGTTGGCCACCAGCTAGTTGCTGAAGTGCTTTTCAATTCTAAAACACATTACTCCCAATTCCATTTTACAAACGAGGGAGTCTGTGTCCTTTTTAAATCACTACAAAAAAAATAAGTGGTTTACTCAATATACCAAATGGATATTTTCAACAAGAAAACAAAAAAGCTGTATTCAGTTATAATACAATTAAGTCTCTATTATCCTTGCCTAAGAGAGAAAAAAAAAGATGTACAGTCAAAAAGTATAGGGTTGATACAAGGAAAATACATTCTGTTTTCATGTTAGGAAGACATGTAATTCAATAAAGTATCTGCTAAGTTAAATAGCAATTGTTTGCTCAAATTGTAAACTACTTACTTCCTGTCAGCAAAATCAAATGACAAATTTAACTGATAGTCATCAACAGTCTTGACTGGAATGGTATAACACCAAAAGCTACCAGGACAGGACCATCTACATACAGCAGCAGCAGAACCTGACGCTCTGAGAGGTAGTAATTACCCTGCCATGACATCAAGTCTTTACAAATATGCAATGCCTAATACAAAGTTCTCAAAACAAAATATCCTCAGAGAGGATGAGTACCCTTTTGATTTAGGAATAAAAGCTCTCCAAAGAGTCTCTTCAACACATGAGAGAATCACTGTACTCATGAACTCACAGAAGGCAAGGTTGCCTGTACAATATCAAACCAGGCAACATTCCAGAATGGAATGGCAAGGGGTTCATGAGGAACTATGGACAGATGTGTTATTAAACTTAAAAAAAAAAAGACATGAAATTGCAGGGATATAGAAACGGGGGTGGATCAGGGAGGAATTTAAGGGAGGAATTGAGGTGAATTCAATCAAAATATGTTATAAGAAATTCTCAAAAAAATAATAAAACATTAATAAATTTTGAAACTAAGTAAATAAATGCATGCTAACTTTAAAGGCACTCATAGGCAGAGATGGTTTACAAGGCAGGGAGGAAAGCAGGATAAAGGGATATAAAGTAAGCAAGCAGAGATGGGCGCTGAACACACCCAATGAGAAAGAAGATACAGCCTGTGCCCTGGCAGCATCCACCAGAGACCATTGGTAATTGTCCATTATGCATTAATTCAACCATAAAACTGTTCCTTTGGTACTTTTTTTGTACCAGATCCAAGATGAAGCATTTTTCATTTCATACTCAGGAACACATGCTGTCCACCTAACCAAAAGAGCCACAAAACAGAAGACAAAAAGCAATGCATATGTCATGACCATCCTCAACGACCTTCTCAGTAATTAGGGGAAGTGAATGACAGGTAGTGATAGGTGCCGTATGAACAATAAACTACAAACAGCAGATGGACACTGAGGAAAGATGAGGTTTGCAGAAAGTCCATGGTAACTAACTGGTAGATTGATACTAAATCCATAGCAAGGAAACCACAACAGGACATAACAAGGGTCACTGACTTAGCATTTAGGCAGCACAGCTGATGTGGGTAGAAGCACAATCATGTCTGTCAATCAACTTTCCCAGTTACTCGAGCATTCTGTAGAGCACAAGCAAGAGAAACACAATTAAATCAATCTGGTTGTCAAGATTTGATGGAAATAATCCAGCTTGAATGCGAAGACAAAACGGACACATGCTTAACCCAACATCTTCATTTTCCAGTGCAGACATTTATTGCGTGCCTGCTCTGTGTCAGGCATTGTACTAGGGAATCGAAATAGAACAATAAAACCCCTGCTACAAAATGAACAAGACATTTATACTTACTGCTCTTAAGAGGTTCACAGTGTGTGGAAAACAAACAAATAAATCACCAACAAAAATACAACCCAAGAAATAGAGCACTGCACATTCTGTCTTTCCACTCAACAGACACACGAAGCTAAACCCTCTATATCTTATCCCCATATCTTTTCAAAGACACCATTCTCAAAGCATCCCCTTTATCTCCATATCGTCAACTTTTGCTTTCATGGTGTAAACAAATACTCTGTATTCTTTCTTATAATTTTTGTTGCTGTTAATTGTTTTTGCTTCATTTTACTTTCTTCAGACAAGGACTTTCAATGTAGGATTGGCGGGCTCCAGCTCCTGATCTTCCTGCCTAAGTCTCCAAAGCGCTGGGATTGTATATATGTGCCACCACAACCAACTTCCTATGCTTGTTTATTTTCTTTTGAATTCTGTATAGATCTTCCAGTTAGAATTCTTGTAGAAAGAATGTGTGAGTTAACATCTAAGCCAGAACACTTTAAAGAATAAGGGGCATGCCACCACCTGAGATACAACAGGTTTAAGGAAGGCATTGGCTATCTACACTACCTGTTTCTAGTCTCCCTCACACTCAGGAAAACAACAACTTTTGTTCCGACTAGAACTAGAACTGTTCTCAATAGGATCAGTAATAATGCATGGTGGCAAATCCAACCTCTAATCCAGTGCTCAACCCATCCACAGAATTTACATTTAGTTGATTATTTAAGCTCCTTGAAACCGTTTCATTCTTGTTTCAATCCACAGACCTCTTTCCTTCTGTGTTTACACTCGGTCATTTAGTTATAACATCTAGCTTGGTAGGTTTAAGTATGACTTCCAAACCGATGACTTACCAAATAATTTTGGGCTTCCAGAGTCATTAACCAACTGTCCACTTGACATCTGCACTTGGAATTTCAGACTTCAAATTCTAAAAGTAAACTCCTGCTGATACATTCACACAGCTGCTCCTCCCCAAACCTTCCTCATCTCAGTTCATCACACTTCTATCCAGCTGTCTGGACCCAGCATGTCAGTATCATCCTTGCTTTCCTCTCTTCCTCACATCCCAGCATATCCTATTGCCTCTGCCTTAAAGAGACACCTAGAACCCTGAGCTTCTCACTATCCCACTGCTACCACTCCAGGCCCAGCTATTTCTTTCTTATTGTTCTCGACACAGTAATCAAAATCTCTCTGATACACGAGAATCAAATCATGTTATTCATCTGCTGTTCGCCATCTTTCCATCTCATTCAGAGTAATCCTAAGGGTTGGGGGTTTTTTGTTTGTTTGTTTTGCTTTTTTGTTTTGTTTTTTAAGACCCCAAAATTATATACACATTTGATTTTTTTTTTTAGCTCTCTGGCTTTTATTTCTACTGCTTTGCTGCTGCTCATACCAAACTCAAGGCTTTTGAATTCTCCCTTCATGCCCATGAATATCTCCACAACTCATGTCCTCACCATCTTCAGATAGCTGCCCAAGTATCACACACTCTGAGAAACCCTCATGCTGCCCTAGTACTGTCTAACCCTATCCACAATTTATTTAGCCTGAGATACTACCATTCATTTCATACTACCATTGTATTTTTATTATCCATTTTACTTCTTTCTGCTTTCTTTCCACGAATATAACTTGAACGGGGGGCAAAGAATTTAGTCAACTCTATCTAACCATGTGAAAGCGTTATGTCTTTAGGTAAAAATATTCTATATGAAGTGCAAGGTATATAAGCCTTTGATAAATGAGTGAACCAAAGAATTTAATTTTATAGGAATATGCTGATCCTAAGAAATAGGACCTATGTCTCAGAAGAACAAGTGTTTTAACTAAAACTTAAAAAAATAAATCTGGGACATTGGGGAGATGACTAAACAGTTAAGTGCATTTGCTATTCATGAAGAAAACCCAGGTTTGTCTCCCAGCATACGCAGAGAAGCCCACAATCATCTATAACTGCAGTCCCAGCAATTCCAATGCCTTCTTCTGCCCTCCTTAGGTATCAGGAACAGTCCTGGTACACATGCATCCATGCAGAAAAACATTCATACACTCAAAGTAAAGTAAATAAATCTTTTATTTAAAAAAGAAAAAAACATTAAAACTAGATGTAGTAAGACCTCTTATCCAGGACTGAGCCATGTTATTTTAAGAATATGAACACAAGCTCAGATAACCATGCTCTCCTGAGGCTGATATATCATTCCACAAGTGTGGTTCTATTTGATCGTCTTCGGCTCTATTTGATCTTTTGTGGCAGACAGGATAATTCTCCAGATAATAGTGTTTGAGTCCTAATCCTTGCCTGCAAAAGTGACTTTGCACTTGCAATTTATTAATAGATGGATTTGGAGATGAAAAAACGGCTAGATGTAGTAAGCTACAAAATGGGAGCGTGTGTAATATCCCAGACCAAAGTATCACATTGTTTATTTATCTATTTATTTACTTATTTATTTGTTGGAGGGTGCATGGTTATAGTATGTGTGTGAATGTGAAACGATATCTTTTAAGAGTCAATTCTCTCTTTCCACCATGCAGGTCCTGTGGATTGAGTTCAAGTCATCAGATCTAGGGGCAACTATCTTTACCCACTGGGCCATCTTGTCAACCCACCAGATCAAAGCATCATAAAACAACAACGGTGACTAAATAGTATGTGATCTCAAAGGAACTGCTAAATATAGGTGTTTTATTATAATAGATACAGAGATGAAAAGGAAGATTTTAAGCAAGAAAGTGATAAATCTAGTTCTGAGAAAGATCACAAAGCAAATAAACAGAGATATTATATAGCAGACTACTTAAGATTGCATGCAGAGAGGTGGATTAGAAAAGTGAGGAGATGCACAGTGATAAATTGGACAAGCAAAGAGAAACTGCAAGGCGTGTTATAGGAGTGCCTGTAAGCCATGCTGCAAAATAAGACTTTAATACTGTGGGTGTAGGACAGTGACTTGAAGATTTGAGCCACAGAATGCCATGATCAGAATGAGATTTGGGAGTGACTGCATTGACATCAGAAAAGATGATAGATTAGAAGAGGATAGAAGTATAAGGAAATAGGTTACTGTAGTATAGAAGTCCAGGTAAAAGGTGGTAGAAGTTAGAACTGAAGAGAGGCAATAAGGATGCAAAGAAATGGATGAATGCATTCAATTGATCCTAACTCTCTTGAACAAGCCCTTTAGTTACCAAGTAAAGCCAATTGATGTCACGTTCTCACTTAAGAACAATGATTCACCTAATCTGTATTCTGGTTGCTCACACCAGGGCCCTGCAGAAACAAGTGAGATCCAGTTGAAGGATCAGGGGAAACAGCCAAAGTAGTTCACAAACTGAGTGATTCCTGTGTGGTTAATGGAGTGAATTTGGAGATAATTCCCTTCCTACCGAGGGGAGAGCATCCCAGTTGTTTGTGCCTTTGAAACTGACTAGGCTCAACTTAATCATGACATGGAAACTGAACCTTCATGAAAACACAGTTATCACTTAAAAGCAATGAAATATAATTTTATTACACCTGCTTATTTGCATTTTCTGACATTCTCTGATAAGAGTGCGGCTCTGGAAATGTAAATTGCTTTCCAGGCTTTATCTGTCCACTATAGAGCTTCTACCCACAACAAATATGAACCCAACTCTATGGATGTTGAGATTCCAAAAAAAGACATCACACTAAGATTGGCACATGAGAGTTGGAGCTTACTATTTCTCATGGCCAACTTTTACCAACTTGTGGGAGTCGGTTAGCTTCCCTGGGTCCCTGTTCAAAGTGCCTGCCAGAGGTAACAATTGATCATAACCTGTTTATTATAGTATGCCTGGGAGATTGGTGTGTCATATTAATTTGCCTGAATTTGCCACATCTAGTCCTCATTTAGTATGTGAAAAATGAAAAGGTAATTTTCTGTGCATAATCTTATTCCTGTACACTTTTCTTGCCCTTGAAAATACAATCTAACTGGTCAGTAACTTTTCTCTATGATTTACCCTTCAACACTGCTCTGTTACTCCCTAAACTGTCCATGAACTTCATAGTGATTTACAAAAATTACTAAAGTAACCAGGACAAAGAAGAATAATACACTGACTCCAGAAATTTATTCTGATAGCTCCACCCTTATGACCATGCTCCAGAGCTGTGACTGAAAGTGAAGCAATGTGTAAACATACATTTTGTCATTAAAAATAAAGTGATAATGCCTGTTGGACCCAGTGGCCTTCATATAGTTTTATGGACCATCAGTATTTAAAATGCTTGTTCAAGCTCTTTATAATAGTTTAAATATTTTAATCATAAGAAATAACAAAAATCCTATAGTCAGATCTCTTCAATATCTTTCATGCATCATTTTCTCACAAAAACAGTGGTGGTAATTAAGTATCAGCTGTCCTGAAAACTAAATTGTCTACTTAGAAAGCATGTTGGGAAGGATGCTGCCATGACATGTGGATTTGGCGGGAAAGAATGCTATCTACTTAAGGATGGCACTAGCACTAGACATATGACACTATGAGGGTAGAATAGTCTTCGGGACAGAATCACATGGAAGAGAACTTCAGGTATAGTATTCAAGCTGATTCTCTGATAGTTGTGTAATTTAGAATAAGAGCAATAGATACTGTTTAAGGAGATTGTGATAGGGTTCCACATATTTGATTAATATTTAATAAGCATCCGTTGACTGTCAGGCAACTCTTCATGTGATGAGTGCCTAAAGATAAGCAAACAAGACAAGGTCTCTCCTCTCAAGGAACTTGTGCCACAGTGAGGAGACGTGGAATGAGGTCTTATGACATCAGGTCACAATGGGCTTCTAATTTACACCATCTCATCAGAGAAACCCTCTGCACAGAACAGGTGATTCAGTGGAACTCAGACTGCGCATCACAGAAGTGAAGATGGGCAATCAATTATTTAGACACTTACATATAAAAGTCTACATTTTATTATATTAGAGAGTCCCAAAGAAAGTAAATATATATACACAACAGAAATATACAGCAAAAAAAAAAATGTAAGAATGAACATAGTTGTCAGAAACACGCTGAAATCTTCCACTAAATAAATTTAGACACTGTCTCCTAATAATTTACAAAACTTCCCTGACTTTTTAAAATTTATCTTCACAAAATTCACCTGTGGAATGAGTACAGCGTTAGCAATAAATTCTGACTTCATAGGTAAAGAATTTGGGAAGATTTCGTATTGCTGAGTTGCTGTAGAAGACAGTGAAACTAAATCTCTGTCCACAGATTTTTTTTTCTAGCCTGTTTAATTATTCGTTGTACTAAGAAATGAATTATGGTACTTGCTGTGTAATTATGAGGAACACTGTATCATTACATCAAACAGCCAAGAGAAAGGAAATCCTATTTACAATAGCAGCACACCTGTTTAAAAAAAAAATAGCATTTTCTCTAATGTGACATTTGCAATTCGGTATTTTAAGTTAAATAAAGCTTTGGGCTTGCTGCATTTATTTTATACAATTCTAAAGATAATGTTTATTTCTAATGGAAATAGATACATACAAAACTCTGAAGTGGAGAAACAGTGCCCAAGTGTGAAGGCCAAAAAACATGAAATTGGGGGTGGGAAGAAGAGAGAACAAGAGCCAATCAGGGTTCAAAAGGGTCCTAAAGGCCCTGGAGGTGGGAAACTGAGACCGCCCATGAAATGAAGTATAGAATATGAATCTGCTTGCTTTAGGAAGCTGAGAGTTAATTTAGAATCTAAGGCAGTGCCATGGTGGAAAACCGTGAAGGGAGATTATTCCACCAGCAGAATAATTAAAGTATCCTCAGAGACAGAGGCCGTTGAACAGAAATTTTAATATTACAAGAGAAGTTTTATTCTGGGGCATTTATAGTGAGAATGGCAAAGCTGGCAACATCCTTTGTCCATCACCTCATCCTCACCCTAGTCAAGGAGCAAATTCTGAGAACAGGGAGGATTTGGAAATCAGGATTGGTAAGGAGTAAAATCACAATACTTAGAATGAGATACGTGCTACTATTAAAATCACAACTACTTGAAAACCTATCAGTTGAGAAGGGATAATCAGAAAGAAACACCAGAACCCCTCAGTAAGTCCCCCTTTGTCATCCATGTCACAGAGTCAGAGTACAAAAACAATCACAAAAACATCTTTAATGAAGTTGAAGACCAGCCTCATACTAAATCGTATTCCAGACCAAATGTAGTTTTAAAGAGAACCCAGGGTATTATGGTTGATAATATGGCTCGAGTAGCTTGTCCCTACTTATATTTCTTATTTTTTCTCCTTTATAGAATTTTATTAAAGATTGGGGAGAAAAACACCTGCTGAGAATCCTGACACTGGTTTGCTACCCACCACGGGGCTCCTTTTAGGTCCAGTGGCCCTTATAGTATAGATGAAGAGGCTATCTACATTTAAAGCATGTTACTTTGTCCTTCTGTCATAGTTAAGTTTTATGAGCCTCCAGCCAATGTATTCACTCCTTTCTGCGTCTGCCACAGTACTTACTCCTGGTAGGGAGTGAAGGCATACGGCTGACTGACATCGTATGGCAATAAGCTCTGAAGGTCCTTATTCATTTTTTAACTGAAACACAGCTATAACAGAGTCATTTTACCTCCCCACTATACTTTGCTTCAGGCAAGAAAATTAGTACTGTGGCAAGCTCTTGTCTCTGGTTGTAACTCACTTTGCATTTATCTACTAAGGATGGTATTTTCCAGTTCACTGTAGAACTTAAGTCATTTATGGGTACTTCAAGCAAAGAGGTTTTTTTTTTAATAGTTGTACTTTTATTGGCATTTGCTTCTAAATATATGTGGTAGACCGAAAACAACCCCCAGAGCTAGCAACATCCTATGCCTTAGCCTATGGAACACGTGAACATGACCTTATGTGGGAGAGGCTTTGCAGATGTGATTAAATTATGAGTCCTTAACATGGACTATGATCTAGGTTACCCATGCAGGTTGCTAAGAGGGAGTCAGAGGATGCTGAGCAGGTAACATATAACAAAACAGAAAAGAAATGTAAAGATCCAAGGATAGACGGAGGAGTAATAAACATTGGGTGCTGGGATTGCAGCTAGGAAGACAAGAGAGCAGATCACCCTCAAAGCTTCCAAAGAAACCAGCCCTTTGGGCTACTTTGGGATCTCTAACTTCCAGAAGAGGGAAAGAAGAAGAGTAGCTTTACATTAAAGCCACTGAATTTGTGGCAATTTATGACAGCTACAACAGGACACTAATCTATTATAATGTTTTGTCTTCCTGGCAGTTAATACGCCACCGTGTATTGAATTTTCTGCATCTCCTGGGAGTACATTTTATGTTTATATGCTTCTGTGCCATAGACATAATTCTTCACAGCTTTCAATCTGCTAACTTTGACACACCTGCGTTATTTAGCTATGGTACTTCCAAGCATATTGTTGCACAAAGCTGGTAGACACATAAACAGAAAGGCGAGTGAATAAAAATTAGTGCTATCTATAAGGCTTTCCCCCTAAGTGTTGTTTTACCACATGTGACTCAGAACCATGTGGAATATTCACTGAGAGTTTTAGAGCCCTAGACAGCATATACATACCAGTTCTGGCTCTGGAAGCTATGCGTGTGTACATAAACACATATAAACATATTTACAAACATATGCATAGACATATATAATAAAGAAATAAAGCATTAAAGATACCCATATATGTTTATGTATATCACTACTATTTCTTAAAAGTTTTGAAAAATATTATATATCATGTGACAACACAGTAATAATAGCCTGACAAATTTGAAAAATAATGTCTAATTTCTGCAGTTATTACTTAAATCTCTTCCAACATTGGTCTTCAGTGAAAACACATTCAACAAGACTGCTTTTATTTTTAACTTTAAGCACTGGTCTTTCTTTCCCCTAAACAGTAAACAATCACCAACAAGAGTCAGATCCAATGTCTGGGAATCAGAAAAAGCCATTTGCTCCTGTCACATCCCATAGATAGCACAGAAGTATTTAATCCCTTTCTGAGACAGGGAATTTTTGTAGTATACCGAATTGGATGCTTTGCTTTTGTTTGGTTTTGCTTTGTTTTTAAAGCAAAGAGAGGAAAAAAAAGATTTAGGAAATTTCTTTATTAAGCTCTCAGTCCTATAACCAGTCAAATTCCTTGAGTAGAAATGACAGCCAAGTCTATCTATTTGTGATTGTAAGACTTGGTGTTCGTTTGAATTCAGTTTCAATTTAGTCTAGTCCATTTGCCCTTTCATCTCCAATCCCAACTGCCTGGTGGTGCCTCTTAGGTATAAGATCTCCTCTAGATCTGTGCATCTAGTGAGACCATCGCACTCTGCCTTCTCAGCCATCTCCTCTGCAACTTCTAGAGATGCTGGCCTCCTTTTTCCTCTTGAGATCCTAACTTCAGACATTTCTCTAACTCACTAAACAAATACTGAAAGACTCCTCCATACCAGGCTTCCCTCCTGGTGCTGGGGGTGCAGAGTGAACCAAACAGAATTTCTGTTATAGAATTTCTTTTCTAGTAATAAAAAGATGAGTAACACGGAAAGAAAATCCAAGCAACCTTAAACTGTGGTAAGTTCTCAACAGAAACATAAATCTAAGGAGTGCATTAGAAATGTCAAAAGCTAGAGCAAGCTACACTCAGGAGGTGGTTTTTTGAGAGACTATATGAAGTAAAAATGAACAATGTGAGCACTGGGCTTTCTGAGGGCAATGAATTCTAGGAATAGTCACATATTAAAGTCTTGAAAAACTTTCATCACTTCCATCCCAAAGATTCTCCATTCAACTCTGGCTTTAAAGAAATAAAGCCTTAAAAACTTCCACATATATGGATTCCAAACACATAGAAAAGTACAGACACAAATACAACATTGTTATTGTCGCAAATAATTCTTTCAAATGTTGTTTTCCATATTTGTTTCAGATATTCTTTTGAATGTGGAACACATCACAAATCATTAAGGTGGCATTTCTCTTTGACTTGATTCTTACCTCCCCAGCTCTGAAACAAGACCTGGCCTTGAAGTACTGGCTTTCATTATTGATTTATATATTTCCATTGATAGTATATCTGCTCTTCTCTATTGCTCAGTGTTTTACTCAATTTAATTAACAAGAGCTTGTCGCAATCTACAAACTACCACCATGTGACAGTTCTTTTTTCTCTCTCCCAAATTTTGTGTTTTAAAATTTTGTTTTTTCTTTCTTTCTTTTTGAATTTTTATCCTTTTATTGAAAAGAGAGTCTTTTCTCATAAAATATATCCTGATTATAGTTTCTGTTCCCTCTACTCCTCCCAGTTCCTTCCCGCTTCCCTTCCCTTCTAGATCCACTCCCTTTCTATCTCTCATTAGAAAAGAACAGACTTCTCAGAAATAACAACCAAATGTGACAAAATAAAATGTAAGATAAAGCAAGTCCTTTCATATCAAAGTTGGACACAGCAACCCAACAGGAGGAAAAGAGTCCCAAGAGCAGGTACAAAAGTCAGAGACCCACTCACTCTCAGTCATGAGTCACATAAAAATACCAAGTGAAAAGCTGTAATATATTCATAGAGGACCTGGTGCAGACCTATGTAGGCCTGATGCTTGCTGCTTCAGTCTCTATGAACTCCTATGTGTCTTGCTTAGTTGATTCATAGGGTCTTATTCTCCTGGTATCTTCTGTCTCCTCTGGCTGTTACAATATCCAAGCGATTACTTGAGCTCTTAGGGAAGGCATTTTATGGAGACCTCCCCATTTAGGTTCTCTGTCCATGGAATGTCTAGCTGTGGCAGTGGCTATGAAACCTACTTCCTTGTTAGTTGTGATTTGTATAATCCTAGTTGCAGTGAAGATGAATTTGGCTTCTTCAATTCATTAGCTCTTAATTTTTCCCCTTCTGCAAACTGCCATTTGCCTTTGCTCACTCTACCACTGGATCACTTACTGTTTTTGTATTATTTCTTATGGTTCCCATATATATTGGAGGACAACATTTATCAGTGAGTAATGGGCAAGAATCTCCCAGTCTCTGCTGGGTGTCTATGGTATTTCCTTGACTGAATAGGATGTTTTACTTTGAATGTAATCAAATATCAAATGTTCCCTTTAGGATGTGTGATATCTGCTTCTTTTTTAAAAGAAATTCTTTTCTTTACTTTCAGTATCCACAAGGTCAAAAAGATATTTTTTCCTTTATTTTCTCCTGAAAGTCTTAATTTTGCTTTTTGAAGTCAGAGTTTGCGACTTGAAACACAGACTATGTAGTGTGAAGGCCTTGTTCTACCATTTCACCCCTGGATAGTGCTTCCTCTACACTGTTCATCGAGTCTTAGCTTCATATTGACCTTCAGTGCTCTCCTTCACATGTCAGGTTGTCATGTAGGCTTGGATCCCAGGTGGTTTCAGTTGGTCCTAATCTGACAATGTATGGAGAACACATTCTAGAGTTTTTAAAGCTAAATAATAAATCTTTGAAGTCTAGTGATGACAGTATCTGCTTCTTTGTTGTTGTTTTTTTCTTTCAGAACTTTTGGATAAATTTTAGTATCATTTTTCATACTTACACATGAACTGCTACTAAGTATTTTGCTGGAATGGCACTAGATTTTTTTTAATTAAATACCTTCAAAATAATGGATCTTTAACATTGATGGACATAAAGTATCTCTTGTTATTTCAGTCTTTGACCCACTTTATCTTTGAAACTTTATCAATATCTAATATGTAAAAATACTCAAACCACAAAATTGGAGTCTAAGTTTGAAATTGGAGTATAAGAAAGCATTCTTTGATAATAAATATAAGATTGTTAAAATAAGTCCCAATATAGATTTTCAGATAAGCTCCCACATGGAAAAATAGAACTGAAAGTAAAAAAACAGAAATAGAAACGATATCTATTAATGATATAATCTGATAAAAAGTTCTGAAACTAAAAGGAAATACAAATAAAGCCCTCATAAAATCAATGCAAATATTTTTAAAGTCAAAGACAAGAATCTTTAAAGACCAAGATGCATAAATTAAGTAAAATCTCTGCCACTTAAGTTTGGAATTTCAGAATTCCAATCAGAGAAAAGGGCTTAAATATTGCCAGAAAATAGGGGGTAAAGGGCTATGTATCAAGAAACCAAAGCTAATTCTTAATTCTATTTGTCATTCTATGTTCCAAATATTAGTTGTACGGTATCAAAGGTCTGGGGAAAAAATTAATAACTGGCTTTCATTTTATACCCAGCCAAAATATCAATTATGAGCGTGAGGAAGACACAGAATCTTTGTTCCATTTTTAAGTCTTATAATTTCTTCCATCAGAGCCTTATACGTCTTCTATTAGATTTACTTCTAGATACCTTGGGGGGTTTTCATACTGGGTATGGGATAAAGAAAAAAAATCATATTTGTAGTCTGATATCAGTTTCTGATATCAAGTATCTATTAGTTTTTGTAAAATTCCTTTGAAACAAGTAAATTTTCTGAATTAATTCCATTTTCCAGTGTGGTTTTGTATCAACTTATCTCATTCAGTAGCTCTAGAACCATACTACAAAGGGATGTTAAAAAGAAGCACTGTGTCTTGTTTCTGGTTGTATTTGGAAGGCTATTACCATCTCACCATCAATGATGACTTTTTTAAATGTGTGTTGATATTCTGCCATGGGTGTTGGATCCCCTGAAGCTGGAGTTACAGACGTGTGTGAGCAGCTCTGTGGTCCTGGGGGTTAAACCCAGGTCCTCTGGAAGAGCAGCAAGTGCTTTTAACCATTGAGCTGTCTCTTCAGCCCCCCATTAATGATTATTCTTGCCACAAAATAAAATGCATTTTCCATTCACTGTTTGCAAAGAACTATATAGCATGCATGCCCAAGGATTTCTCTATTGCGTCCTTCACAACAATTTAAATAATATATTTCTTCCTTTTACCCTGTGATCTAGTAAGTAATGAATTACAATAATATGCTCTCTAGAGTTAAACTATTAACTGTTTCAACTGAGGGCAGTGTGAAGGGGAATCCACTCATCCATATTGATTTTTTTTTCTTTTGTCTAAGGTATAATTTAATCTTGCGAGAGACTTGGTAAAGTATGCCTATAAACCTGATGGTCTAGAGAAGGATTCAAATTTTGACTACTGTTTTAATAGCTTTAAGGCTATTGACAATTTTAACTGAGAATATTATTTATCTTCTTGTTTTTAAAGTATGATCATAAATCCTCATTTTTCCCATTTCTATTATCTCTTCCTATGTATAATCATTATTAATTGTGACCATTTACTTTGATTTTTATTGAAATGGTTAAAAAAAACTGCTTAGTCTTTTTAAATCTTTTTTATTTTTATGATTTAATTACATCATTTCCCCTTCCCTTTCCTCCCTCTGAATGCTCCAGTGCAGCCTCTTCCTTTAAAAGAACTCTCTTTGGGTTTGGTTGGGTCTGTTATTTAGTTTTATTTCATTAATATTATGGTGCTTTTCTTCTTTTGGCATTTATTATAGCCAAGTGTTTATCTAAACTCTTCAACAAAATGACCATATGACCAATTTTAACTCAATCGTGTCTTTACACTTTTATCTTATGTCATAGCTATAAATTCTAGGTACTAATTTAGTTGTATTTTACAAAGACTGCTGAAAGTATTTTCATTCTTTCACTAATTTCTATTTCATAACCTCCTACTTGACCAGTAGATTATTCAGAAGAAGAACATTTAGGTTCCTAATAATGTGATTATTAATTTATCTTTGTTTTATTGCTATCTAATTTAATTCCAGGTAAATGATTTAACATTGGTTTTTAGTATTTCTTGATTTGGTTTGCCTTCTTGTTTTTGCTATGGAGTGTGTGTGTGTGTGTGTGTGTGTGTGTGTGTGTGTGTGTATCTGTCTGTCTGTCTGTCTGTGTCTGTGTCTGTGTCTGTGTCTGTGTCTGCGTGTGTACATGGAACAGTAATTTGTGAGTTTTGTAAGTAAAAGTTATACATGCTTGAAAATGGCATCTCACCTATTGATTTTAGGAACTTGGTTCTAAATATATTCATCAGATTAATACTAAGCAAAAATATCTTTTCAGTTTCTGAAATCCCAGTTAAGATTCTTACTTCCAATGGCTTTAGAAAGTTGTTAAAGTCTCTCACAAGTACATTGATGTGTACTTCTCTATATGGGGCTCTGCCATTTTGATGTTTGTTATTTTAGGCTGTACTGAGCATCAAACCCAGGGCCTTACACGTTAGACAAGTGTTCTACCACTGAGCTACATCCACAGCCCTGCTAATTTATGTCTCATGTATTTTAAACCCATTTTAGATGTGTATAGGTTCCTGTCTTTCTAGTTAAATCATTTCATAATCTTTTGGCTTAGTAATACTGATGCCTTGAAAATCTATTTCATCAAATTTAATTAGATACCCCATTTACACTCAAAGGGTTGAACATTATGTTTAAAATGAATCTTCTGTAAACAGCATAGATTTATATTTGATTTCACAATTCAATCTACCTATCTGAAAAATACACAAGCAAATTTAATTAATTGTTACATGCCTGAAAGATGATGAGGGTGGTGATAGATAGATAGATAGATAGATAGATAGATAGATAGATAGAAAGACAAATAGATAAATAAGACAGACATTTTGTATTTTTCTTGTTATTCAATATTATCTAACAATCTAATTTTTGTTTTTGTTTCTTTTTTCTTCTTGCCTGATTTTCTTCACGTCGTTTTTAGCTTTTGATTCATTTGTGTATTGCATAATCTTGCAATGGTGTATTTAATGTGTATTTGTGATGGCTTTACACAGTCTAACGGTGAACTGAGAGTAACATAAGGACAGAAGATCCTGTGCAGTGACAATGGTCTAGTGGTCAATAAGCGGTTTGGGAGCTATACCACCTAGCTTTATATCCTGGCTATGCTTCTTAGTATTGTTGGCTAAGTTACTACTTATACATTAATCCCCTCACCTAAAAATTAAATTTATAGTGAGAAAAGTTAAATTTAATCACTAATTCTGATAATCAAATGAGTCACAAAAGGGCCTTAGGAAGTGGTCAGCAGATGTACATTAGCTATTATGAATTTTTAGTTTCCAGTTTACTATAGTGATTCCAGATTATTAATTAATAGAAGATGTTTATTTGAATTTGTCATTGATTCATCAACTTCTCATTTCTACATTGCCTTTTCCATCATGGTTAAACTTTCTTCTTTAGGGATATGTCTTATAGTCATTTTTTTTTCATTAAAGCCTATAAATAGAAAACCACCCCAGTCTTCTTTAATATAAAAATACTCACTCTTTTCCTTAAACAATAATTCATAAATTATGAAAAACTGGAAGCCTAGGTAAACCATTAATTTGACTTTAATTTAATACTTGAACGATAGATGTTACTCAGTGAAGGGGCTCTGCTTTTCACTGGTGGGAAGTCACTTGTCATTCTTCTCTTAATAGGAGTCATCCTCTTTAGTTGCTGTTTTTTTAAATATGAAAATATTTAAGTACACAAATTCAGAATAAACAGCCTCACCATTAACAATCTTTGGCTTTAAAACTTACAGAGAATATGCATCCATATCCTTTTTTTTGAAGTGTTTTAAAGAAGATAATTTTATCCAAACCATAGGCATATCAAAAAACTGTTTTTTTTATGAAATCACAATGTTTTTATACTTTTTAAAAAGTATATATACCTACCTATCTTTAAGCTTTTCTGTTACATTTTGTATTTCATAGTTTCACTATGTTTAAATATGTGACTTTATTTTAGTGTACCCTCCTCAGGATGCTCTTGATTTCTCTCTTTACTTTCCCACACCATGAGCAAATCATTTTAGCTTTAATCTTTAACAGATTTTAACCTATAAATTCTCTCTACATCCACCACCACTCTTGTCATTTGGTGCTACTCTCACGTGGGTTACCATAACAAACTCAAAAACCCTCATATCTGTCCTTTCTCCTGTATGTCTGCTTTTTACAATACACCCAGAACGTTCCTCATGAAGTGCCCATGCAATGTCTACCTTAAAATATCCATTTGAATCAGGTGTGGTGCAACTATTGTGATCAATCCACATGAGTCTATTAAATGGCTAACAGAATTTATTAAGATATAAATTGAGGAAATAAACTCACAAATACAGGATGGAGTAGATAGCAGAAGTTGTCCTCTGATCTGACCGGGAGTGAATCCACTTTGCAGTCAGGAGCAGGGAGAAGGGGCATGTGACTTTTCTCCCTTCGCTTATCTAGAGGTCACATATGAAGGCAGGAAGCACCCCCTCCTTCAGGCCCTATAGCCCAAGGTCATGGGCAGAGCACACATCACTACATGGAACACCTGCCATTCCAGCACTAAGGAGGCTAAAGCAGGAGAATCGCAAGTTCAAGAGTAGCTTGGGCTATATAGCAAAACTGTCTTTAAGTAAATACATAAAACCTTCGCCGGTGCTTATAAAAACGCCTGCACTGTTTGCTTAACCCGGACCATCTTTCACAAGTGCTATTCTCAACCACACCCCGTAACCATTTTCTAAGGACTTCCACCAACCACACAAATCCTCCACCATCATTTCTTCAAGGACACCATCTTTGAGATACAAATTTGGTTACAGATTTTTTTTCCTTAATTTATCAGTTCTTCGAGAATTTCATACAATATACATTGATTGTGTTCCCTCTTCTTCCCCAATTCCTCCCAGATCTACCCCTCCCCCTTCCCTTACCCAACCAACTTTGTGTCTTCTCTTTTAGTAAGTTCATCAAGTACAATTTTCACTGACCTTATACTATTGAATATGTAGCCTTCCAGTGAATCATGGTCAACCTACCAGGGGTCACAGCTACTGGGAGAGGGCAAGGCTATCAGTTCCCAATAGCTACTTAGCTAAAGGTAGGACTTCCTGCCTACTTCCACTTCCATGTTGGGATTTTGGCTGGCTTGAGCTTATACAGGTATTATACATGCTATCACAATGTTTGTGAACTCCTATGTGCAACTATCCCACTGTGTCCAGAAAATGCTGTTTCCTTATAGTCATCTACCACACTGTGGTTCTTACCCCATCTTTCTACCCCATCTTTCCAATGATTTCCAAGCCTTGCAAAGAAGAGGTATGACATAGATGTCCATTTAGGGCTAAGTATTCCACAATCTCTTATTCTCTGTATGTTGGCCAGTCATGAGCCTCTGTATTAATTGCTAAAAAATAAGCTTCTCTAATGATTGTTGAGAGATGTACTCATCAATGGGTATAACAATGAGCTATTAAGAGTTGGGGTCTGGAGAGATGGCTCAGCAGTTAAGAACACTGGCTGCTCTTCCAGAGGACCCGGGTTCATTTCCCAGCACCCACATAACAGCTTACAACTGTCTGTAACTCCAGTTCCAGGGGATCCATCATCCTCACACAGACATACACGCAGGCAAAATACCAATTAATTCTTACAAAAATAAATAAATTTTAAAAAAGAGTTGATTTAGTACAATACATATTTAGCAGAGTAATAGGGGTACAATTTTCCTTAGGGTTTATGACTTGTCTAGCTACATTCTTTTTTATTTTTCCTGTTTTTACAACTAATTTTTGTCTTTTTATGTTTCAAATATAAAAATCTAGTTAATTACTTTTGGATAATTCACAGTCTCCATAGTACGCCATCAATGAATGACAAGTCTTGGATACCTATTACATTTTTAAATTCCCCATCTGACTATGAATGCAACAAACATCTCAGCATGTTTCCCAGAACATTGATTTGAGTTTTTCTCTGTCATTTGATCAAGAGAACTACAGTAACATCAGAACTAGAATATCCAAAATACCCTGAAAACTAGATATTCTCTGAAGCATCCACTTTGGTTTACCTGCCAATCAATACAAGAAAAGGATTCCTCCAATTTTCCTATCCCTGCCAGTATTTTATATTATCAAATTTTTACATTTTTATATGCACAACTGTAGTAAAGTATTGTTTTATTATTAATATACTATGAAGTTATCAAATAGCTAGTGAAATTTGTATTCATATAATTGTGAGGTTCTACAAGATTTTCACTTACATAAAATTAGTCGGGAGTATATATACTTTCATTTCATTCAGTTGCTTCCTCTGAACATTAGGGACAATAATGGCCTTTCTTTGGGCTGTTTTTAAAGATGTATTTATTTTTAGTTTATGTGTGCAAGTGTTTTGCCTGTATTTCTGTGCACTATGCATGTGTAGTGTCCATGGAGAACAGAAGAAGGCATTGGATCCTCTGGAACTAAAGTTAACATATGGTTGTTAACCACCATATCAGGGGCTGGGAACCTGGGTTTTTGGCCATAGGAACAAGTGTGCTTAACTATTATCATTAACAGTTTTATGAAGAACTACATTGGGTAAAACTAAATCATCAAAGCAAATACCTAACTCAAGTAAATGTTGATTGTTCTGATGATTAATCTTTATTATAAATTTGTTTGAATTGAGAGTCTCAACAGATTAATAAAGCATACTTATGGATGTGTCGCTGACGGCATTTCTAGGTATGAGTGACACGTGAGATAATAACTGAAGGGGACATTATCATCCTGAATGTGGTAGCACCATCCAGGAGGCTGGGTATCTGGATGAAAGAAAGGTGGAAGGAAAGGAATCTGGCCAGCATAGGCAAGCTCCTCCTAAGTGATTATGGCTGCTGCCATCATCCATGGATATCAAACCCCAGCTTCTTCATTCTCCAGATGGATTCTCACCAGCAACTTTCTAGGGATCTTACAGCCTTCAGTCCGAGCCTAGGTCTGGAGCTTCAGTCCTTCTTGTTCTAAGGCTTTCAGCTTCTTAGACTGGGCAGCTTGCTACCAGGTTCTCTGGCTCTTCAGCCCACAGGTGGCTATATTAGACTAATTTCTAGTCACATAAGTCAATATACTATCTGACCAATGTCATTTTAATTCTCTCTCTCTCTCTCTCTCTCTCTCTCTCTCTCTCTCTCTCTCTCTCTCTCTCTGAGTCAGAGAGAATGTATTGGTTTAGTTCCTCTAGACTATCGCAGCGATTGCTATCATTTACTATAATTATTTTTCTTTTAATCAATTATTTTCTTGCATAAATTGCTCATTTTTAATATCAACCATGTCCTTCCACGTTTCCTTACATTCCTTTCTATTTAGAATGATCTTGAATGTTCTTGCTATCAATCACTTACAATGTTTTTATGTGAACAAGTGAGTAAGTGATGAGATATCAAATATAGCACTTTTGATATGCAACACTCCAGATGTGGACTAGTTCTTCTCACTGTCTTTCTAGGTCATTTACGTGAATAAAATTTGGAATCTCAGTGTATTTCTAATCTGGTCAATATGTGTTAAATAAAATTGAATTCATATTCTATTTTATATGCTAGTAATTCAGCAAATCTATAATGGTAGGGGAGAAATGTTAGTTCCACACTGGAAAAAATAAACTATGGTATTTCAAAATACTATTGAGTATTCTTTATTGTATAATGATAATACACAGAGATATAAATTATATCAAATCTGAAACAAGGAATTTGGCTTAATTTCAAGCTCATTGTTCAACTAGACCAATCCCTGAAATGGTCTGCCACCACAGTAAAATTCCCGACAAGATTATCAGAGGAAGTATTTATCACCATTAAAAGATAACATCTAATATACTTCTTAGAATTGTTTATTAAAAACCCATGGGGAAATACCTTAGAATATATCATAATAATAGCACAAAATATGTTTAATAATAATTGGTGTTCAAAGGAAATCTACATGGAGGATTCTAAAGTTTCTGAATATTTTCCTATTGTCAAGATAGAAATAGATAACACGGGAATATGTAAACTTCTTGGTAAGGTCTACTGAAGAAGAATATGGTTACTGGATTATATGTTAATCACATGCAGAAAAGGAGAAATTACCTCCATCTTAGAAGAAAATTAATACACGAAAAACTGAGGGAGGGACCTCACAGATAACTCGGGGAACCCCATGGAAGAGGGAGAGGAAGGATTGTAGGAGCCAGAGAGGTCAAGAACACCATGAGAACACAGCCCACAGAGCCAACTAAGCAGGGCTCATAGGGGCTCACAGAGACTGAAGTGACAATCACAGAGCCTGCATGGGTCTGAGCTAGGTCCTCTGCACATACGCTATGTTTGTGTAGCTGTGTTCTTATGAGACTCCTAATACTGGGAGTTGGGGATGTAACTGATTCTTTTGCCTGCTCTTGAGATCCTTTTCCTCCTACTAGGTTGCTTCATCCAGCCTTAATATGAGAGAATGTGCCTCGTCTTGTGTAACTCGTTACGCCATGTGTGGTTGACATGAATCAATGACGACCGCTACTTTCACTCAGTGCCCAGATGACTTCTCATACCTGACATGGCTGTCATATGTGGGGTTATTTGACCCTTTTCCTTAGCAGCGAAAGCATCTAGGTGAAAAATAAGTTGTCCCTCTCTGCAATAACAGGTGAAAATACACAGATTTTTTTCAAGCTGGCCAGAGCCCTTCTTTTCCAACAAATTCTAAAGCTAACAAGCAGATTCATTCAACTTGTCAACTATGATCAGTTAGAAAACTAGTGAATTCTGGAGTAACAGTAATGAGTCAAAATTCATAACTTCAGTAATTATGACCTAGCAATGGTGACAAATATTCATTTGAAAAAAATCACACAGAGGTAAAAACTACTCAAAAAACAAATTTATAGCCAATAATATTACGAAGGTCTAATATATACACACATACATACATACATACATACATACGTGTGTGTGTGTGTGTGTGTGTGTGTGTGTGTGTGTGTGTGTGTGTGGTTGTGCTGACCTGGTCCAAACAGTCAGAGAAAGCTTCCTGAGCCAGTATCTGTAGGAAAAGATTGAGTTCAGCTGCTGAACAAATGAAACAAGAGAACAGTGTTTTCAGGACACAATACTGCAAGTGAATCCACAAGCAGGGGGAGAGTGGGAAATAAAAAGGAAGCAAGATAAAACTCCAGAGAAAGACTGGTGTCCAGATGTGCCTGGCTATTTAGCTACCTTCAATGTTTGTTCTTTACACGCCATGGAAAGCTATTGATGGGCTTAAGAAGGAAAGGGCCAATTTAGAGAATGAATTGGATAGGCAGCAAGAATGGAAACCAATTATAAAGATGTTGCAATAGTTCAGTCCAGAGAGGTCCAGCCCTGACTTGGACTGGGGTGGTACGGACAGGGATGAAGAGAGGTGTGCAGAGAGGTGCAGCCTCTAGAGATACTGAAGAGGCCAAATCAATAGGACTGAACAGGAGAAGAGAGAGACAATAATAGCCTCTTTCATAATTTCTCTATGAAGCATTCTAGGTATTGTGCCACTTTCTATATAATGACTGCTGGGTGGTCACATCCCCGCAGGTTTAAAAGGAACTGCTCTCTTTGCAACTGTTTGGACATTCGGGCTCAATTTTTTTTATACACCTATAAAGGAAATAGCTTTAGGACAATTTACAATAAAGAATGCCTGCAGTTGTAGATATTCTGTAATCTACACTTCGGAAAGAGCAGAACTAATTTTAAAGATGAACGTCTGATCCTTTTTAACCCTGTGGGACATCAGTAATTTTCATTGTTGTTAACCTCATTTGCTTCTCCAGCACATCTCATTATCACACACGGGGTGCTGACTTCCCAGGCTGTCATCCTACTCTATGGATCTGCTACATTTCATGAGGCATTCTAGCTGTACAACTTGTGGAAATTTAGAGAAAAATGCTGACATTTTCCTCCACTAGCTGACCATAGTGTACACAACAGAGATGCAAACATGTTTAAAGTATTGTGGTGGTACTCCCTCCAAGTTTACAGCCAACTGTCTGCAAATGAAAAATCCCCCTTTAGAAGGAATGTTTGGATTCCTTTTAGGAATCTGTCTTGATCATGAGAACCTGTCTTTCAGAGCAATTTCATCTTTGTGTGATTTTTTTTTTTTTTTGGTGGCACTAAAGTTTTGAACTTGGTACTTTGCACAGGCTAAGCAATACTCAGCCACTAAGGAACAGCCACAACACATCTTTGTATGATTTTCTAGAAGAACATTTATCACCTCTATGTAAAGACCACCAGGAAAGTCGTAATGCTTGCCATGTTTATTGCCGAATTGCACTAACAGATTTGTTTGTTGTTATTCATTAATAGATTATTTTTTAAAATTTCCACTTGTATTTGTTAGACTACAGCTATACTTGCATTTTTTTCTATCAAGCTTCATTTCATAAAGGCAGTCCCTTGTAAAAGAGTTTAACACACAGAAGATTGTAGCCTAGTCATGTAGAAGGAGCTATCCCAAACATCCTCTGGAATTCTGGGCCCATACATCAATATAATCAGGCAATGGCTAAAAGTGTTGAATCTGGTCTCATTCTCTACCATACTACCATTTACCGGCTAGATACGTCTTTGTGCTTGTCACATAACCTATGCCAGCCTCAGTTCCCTACAAGAGAAACTGTAATATAAGACATTCTATAACTTACATTGAGCCATGCAGTGCATACCGTGTTCGCAACAGAGATCTGCAGAAGCTGTGACCACCATTACCGCTACCACCATTCTACAGACACAACCATATACGAAGGGAGAGCGACGCTCAGCAGGGAAGATTGTGTCAGTCATCTTCTGGCTCTTGATATATTGCAATATTCAAGACAAAATCGATCTTGTAGTGATTTCCAGTAAAATTAAAGAAATTAAAATTCAGCAAGAGTGAGGAGATAGGAAGGAATAAAGTGATATTTGCCAGGGGAATGGGTTAAAAGGGAGAAACTTGCATTCAAAAGGAAAGGGTAGATGGGATGTGTAAATCAGTAGACCAGATTATACCTTCCATGAGTGAAGAACAAGAATGATCTCACAGACCTGATTCTAGTATGTCTGCTGTGTTTAAGAGCTATGTGAGAATGAGTCTGTTCTGGGTCACAACTAGTAGCCCTGCATGAGAAACATATGTAGAAAAGCCCATTTCGCAGATGAGAAAACTAAGCCTGGGTCTCAATAACACAAATATCTTGGAAGTTATCTGACAAAATTTAATCAGATTTTCTTACTTCAAAGTTTATGCTCATTTACTGCACCAAAGTCTGCCCAAGCTTGCCCTTCTGGCCATTGCCAGCATTAATAGACTCTATATACAGCAGTGTCTGCCTCTCAGAACAATGGGTGTATATTTTCCTATAAGCCAAAAAGAGGCAACGGGCTAAAAAGCATACCAATTACCTTTTAAGGAAATATTCTTGTTAAAAGCAAATCAGAAAAAAAAATTGAAACATGTTTGCATTCCCCATTCCCAGGCATCAAAGTCACTCCAACCGCAGCTGGTGATATTCCTTTTAAGTCTGCCACACAATGCTTCAACATCTTAGAAACATAAAGAACACATATCTGTCTAATACTTATAATATTAAAAAAAAGCCAGTCAGATTAAAACTAAACTATGCATTTCTATTATATTCCAGAATAGTTGTACAAGAAAATAAATTTCTGATATAGTTAGCATTTTGAGAAGTGTAAAGATATTCATAGCAGAAAATGGTAGCTAAACTCCAACTTAATATGTGAGAAGTTATAACTATGGTATAAAATCCATAGCAAAAATGAAACAGGATTACATCACATGCAATTGCTAATATTAATGGACCAGAGGGGACTATGTTCCCTGAAGCTAGAAACATGTCAGAGGGGAAAGGCATACATTTCGGCTCGAAAAAGCAAAATCCATTAACCATGAAATAGGGAAACAAAAAAATCAAACTTTCCATATACCATATCTTACTGGGAAAAATCTATTAGTGAAAAAGACTTCTGTGAAATAAAATGTTTCTCTCTCTCTCTCTCTCTCTCTCTCTCTCTCTCTCTCTCTCTCTCTCTCCATCTCTCTCTCCATCTCTCCATCTCTCTCTCATATATATATATATATATATATATATATATATATATATATATTCGTCAAGAAAATTACAGATAATTCGCATAGCTGTTCTATTGGCTGGATGTAGCCATCAAAGCACAGACAATGTTTTTCCATGAGCAAATATCAAAAGAATGGCTGTAGACTGGAGTATACACAAATCCATCCCAGTTTTGATTTTAAGGAAGTGTCACATCTTATACTCCAAATTTGGTAGGAACTGTTGCAAGTTTTTGTTTCCATTATGAAATTAATCCTAGCAACAGCTAACCTGATGTCCCAGTCCCTCTAATAGGTTAAAAAAGAAACAGGAGATCAGAGGGATTCGACAACCCTTGCCATATTTAAATCATGGGGAGAGTTAAACAGACTCCTAAAATAATCTTTTTTTTATTTCATAAACACACACACACACACACACACACACACACACACACACACACACTCATGGGGCAGAGGAAAGAACAGCCCTATAGCCTGAGTCAAGTAGAAAGAGCTCAAACAGCAAGACTCATAGATGAAGAAGATCAAGGCCACTGAAAGGGATCAAAGCAATTAACTACCTCACCCGTTGTTCAGGGTGATGCAGAAGAGATGTGGCAAAGTCTACACAGCCCGAGAATTAAAACCAGCACACTGAGTCTTTCTACTGCCTTAACAGAATTAATGAAATGAGTCACAAGATGACTGACAGGCACTTGTAAATATATTTGACAATTGCTGATAGAGTGAAATAGCATTGTCACCACAATAAAATAAGTGCATCAGATAATGCATAGGTTCGATAACTGAATTTAGCCATCGTATGTATTGAAACATGATGAACACAATGCACACATACAATTTCTACTTGTCAAGGAAAACTCTTCTTAAAAATTGAGCATCTATATGAAGCATAAGGTTTTGCCCACACTGGAAGTACCTGCAGACAACGTTTCTAAGAGGCCTCCAAAGGTTTCTGCTTGCTGCTGTTCATGCTTCCTCCTTCTGTATGCTGGCTGCATCAGGTGGCCTACTTCTTCTAATAGACTGAACGTCGCTAAAGTGGGAAGTCAATTCTAAACTGACACCTTAGAGTTTAATTTCTCTCTTGCATTCTATATGCTTCTTACATGCTCATTCTCGTGAATACAGCTGTCACGTTACAAATTGCCCCATGGAGACAAAGAACGGAGAGTCACTAATGCAAGCAACTAATGCCCTCAGCACTATACCCTCGAGGAAATGAATCCTACCAACAGCCACAGGCATCTTTTGAACATCACCCATCTCCCAGTGGAGCGTGAGATGACTTCATCCCTTAGTAATGGCTTAATAGCGGCTCCATAAGGAACTACTATGCCCAGCTAATCAGTGTTCAGAAGGCTGACCCACGTGTATTAAAGTGTCAGATAACAAATGTTGTTTAGGCCCACTAAATTTTGAAGTAACTTACAATAATAACAATACACAATAAAAAATAGCATCCTAGTTAATGATCCTATTGATGAATAAAATATATTAATATTTAAAAAAGAAAATCCCTGTCTTTACCTCAATCCTAATTATGTAATCACAGATCCTCGCATCTCATCTCTTCCACTTCTAGTTTTTTCTCTTCTAAAACTATTTGTCATAGGTACAGGTCTGTTTTTTAATTCATATGATTAAGTCCTAATCCCCAGCTATTAAACTTGGAAATAAAGATATTAGAAGGGTAATTATTTAAAATAAAACCCCAGCCGGGTGGTGGTGGCGCACGCCTTTAATCCCAGCACTTGGGAGGCAGAGGCAGATGAATCTCTATGTGGTCGAGGCCAGCCTGGTTTACAAAGTGAGTTCCAGGTCAGCCAAGACCGTTACACAGAGAAACTCTGTCTTGAAAAATCCATAATAAATAGATAAACAAACAAACAAATAAACAAATAAATAAATAAAATCAATCCCGCTGAAAATGGATGGACCCTCGTCCAGTATAACTGATACCCCTGTTACAACATCCATGTGGCACTGAGTTGTATGCAGGGATAACACCCAGTGAGACTAGTTATGAAAGCACAAACTAATATACCACTAGAAGACAGGCGGGTTATCTGAACCAGATCCTTCCTTGGCATCTTCACAGTGTGTACAATCCTCCCTACATCTTGGTCTAGAACGTCTAACCTTCAAAACTGCTAGACAATCAAACTCTGCTGTTTAAAACACTGACGACGACGGTGTTTTGTTACAGCAGCTGTGCAAACTAATACATCGTCTGCTACTTGCTGCAAGAGTTCTAGTTGAAATAGGAATCTCAACTGTCGCTGTATCTATTCACCTATTTATTAATTCAACAAACAAAAGTCGTTTACATGTCAGGTTCTAAGTTTAGCACTTGGCATTCAGCAGCAAACAAGAAACACAACTGAAGGAGCACAGCACACATAGTATGCCTTTGTGCTGGAGTTAAGGCCATCTCTAAGTAGACAAATTATAAAACGGCGCCCCCTTGTGGAAGATGAATCAACAATAACAAAAAAACACTCCTCTGACAGCAACAATTGCATGAGTAGACAAATCCCACGGTTCTATCCAAGCAAAGTTGGCAAAAAACCAAACCTGCTTCTGCTTGCATTTCCATCCTAGATGGCTGCTTAGGGGAGAAGACAACATACAAAGCTATGAATAACTGATGTGAGAAAGGTATCCATGGATCCCTCAAAACTTAGTTTCTTCCTCAGCTCCCATTCATGTTTTGTTGAAGATGCCTACAATCTGAGAACCCTTTGTTCAAAGACACCAGCAGTGATTGGCTAGAGCCAGACCATACAACAGATCTTGATGGTCACAGAATGCCCCACAGTAGCAAGGAAGAATTAAAGACTTTCCTAGAGTATACAGAAAGACCCACCTTTGTTGTGTCAAGTTGACAATTAACTAACCAGGACAATTAGTCTTACTGACTCACTTATCTAAGGAATATTTGAAAAGACACTCTGTGATTGTGCCGACAATCAGAAACCCTGTACTGCCCTTGTGCCTTGCAGTACTTCTCTGACTTTTTCTCCAGCTGCACCCAAACCCCAGGCATAAAGAACTGTGGTAGCCAAGGAACTACATCTTCCCGCAGGCCATGCATTTTTCCACCCTGTTAGAAACTGCTCTGAATACCCAGGAACCTGAATGTTATGACAAAATGGCCCAGACAATGGTACCACTATGAATTAGCAAAAGTCCATTGTTAATTTTTCAGGAAATTTGCAAGCTGGAGGTGAAATGTGGTCTTTATTGGAATTCAATCACATAAACTTAAATAAGTTACATTAAAACAGCACTAATCACTTCATAATTATTGTCCTGTAATCCGTGTGCTTGTCATCCATGCTTATTACATCTGTATCATCTAAAATACCTCTGACCAGCTCATATTCAATGGCATTGTGTCAGTAGCTTGATATCAACTGCTGTAAAATAATCTGTACTCATTATAGCCAACTTTATATGTTGGAGTTTTATTCTTTAACTTCTGATTAAAGAGAGAAAAGTGAGGTAGAATACTCTAATAATACAGCTTAAATTTTAAAATTCATCCTGTCTATAGTCATTGCATGTACTCAGAAAATTGAGAATAAATTCCACTAATATTCAGAAATCATTATACAGTTTGGCAAAGAAGATGCACACATCATTGTAAAGCAAGTAAGGGTCTATTTGGTTTAGTTTCACTTAGTCATAATATTAAAAAAATGTGAGTCACTGTGGGTATAGACACTATATTCAGAGAGCTAGTATTAATCAAATATGAGGAAGAGGCCCAGGGTCCATACCTAGGGCCAATAGGGGCCTCTTCTTTGATCCTTCTCCTAAGAGTGAGCCATGCTACCTAGAGTAGATATTACTATGGGGCAGATGATGGTCATAGATACTTACCTACTCACAAAGTGTTCCAGTAATGCTTGGCCAAGCCAAAGTAGGAAGATAAAATGTGTGGGCAGCAAGCTAGATTTCAAGGATGAGAAGCTGGGAACACCCTGCACTTGTTTCAAACTGGTCTTACAAGCATGAGAAACACCTCAGACTCTGATTGCCTTGCCTTTTCACACTAACAGCACCAGACTACATAGAAGTCTCCCCATTCTCCATACTGCATTGCTTTCAGCGTGCCTTGCTCTTGTTACCCATGTACATGACAAACCATTTCATTTCCATCTCCCTGGAACTGTAACCCAATCTGGAGCCTGGCACATAGCAACACACAGCAGTTTTAGTTTATTAGCAAGTAAATTAATTTTATGGATTTCCGTATTGGTCCATTGACAACAACATGGCATTAGACAAGAAATTTAAGCTCCCCGGGCATTCTTATCATTTGGTACTAAATGAAGATAAATGCACCATCACTATTGTAAAGATGAAGTATTAAATGTGATCATTATAGTAGCTTCATCTATTAAACACTCACTTGCAAGACACTATACTTGTTCATGAACAGTACCTCATTTTTAACTCTTGAACATAGTCACTATCATTAAGCCCATTCCAGGAATGATGAAATTGAGGCTCTAAAAATGTATATCCATGTAAACAAGCATTTGAGTATATAATTCTCCCTCTGCCCCTGCACAGAAATTTTGTATGTGCAATTTGAAAATAAATTCTAATAGGATGACTGTTGAATTATAAATAAATAAATAGCTCATCACTAGCTCATCCATGTGTCTGTTCAACAAAAAAAATGAATTATAAGACAAGTAATAAATACAGAAGGAATTAAGTAGGATTATTTTGTAAAGCTTGTCTTCACAGACAAGAATAACAATCACAAGGTAAGTTTCTCTCCACACTCCCATTCTCTTTCTCTTTCCCCTCCACCTCCTGCCACTAAGAACTGAACTAGGGTCTCATGAATCCTAGGCATTCTTCATCTGAGTTTCTTATGCCCAGAACAAGAACTGATGTTTCACAATCACTGCGCTACAAGATGTTTCAGATTCTTTTACATCTCTCTGTACCTTATTTATAGTCATATTTCATCATTTCTTGCCTTTTAAAACAAAAAATATCTACTAAGTGTACATTATTATTATAAACAGCAAGTATCACTGAAAAATCAAACTTGGCACCACAATCAGGAAGGAAGTACATTTAGAGGAACAGATAATAAAGTTAACAGTTACACCTGACCCAAGTTTTGTTTCTTAATGCACACCACCATGGGCCATGCTAGGAACCATGAAACCTTATTGATATTTAACTTTCTAACTCAGTATTTGTAAGAAGTGCCTTCTCTAGTTTCTTCTTCTTCACCTTGACATCTCCAGTACAATCTATAAAACATAACCATTAAGAGAATAGACTTGGATGTTTAACTGCCTGGATTGGAATCCTAATTCCACAGATTAGTAACCTTGGACAAGTTGCACAACATCTTTATTTCCTTAGTCTAGGTTTGATATGGGGTATTGGAACACCCCACCCCCAAAGTTGTTGGAGTTATTATATTCATAACACTTGGAACAGTGCCTAGACCATAGTAAATGCTGTATATTGGCTCTGATTATTGGCATTGTCATGGAAATTAATTAATATTACAAAACCTAGTCACTACAATGGCTAAGGTTCAAAAATTGAAAGAAAAAAAACCCCTGAGAATCATGTGTATAAATTTATATTACCTGCAATATAGAGAAGGTAGAAATAATGACTGCCTTCCAGTACCTACATGCAAACTTCACCTTTTCTTAATATTAAGGAAGATAATAGAAATATTCTTCCTTGGAGATAATGGTTGACTCTAGTATGTCAATAAATGAATTCTGCTCTAATGGCTTGCTCTTCATTTATTCATTGCTTGCCCAATTAATGAAGTAATTCTTTCAAGTTCACATCTCAGTAACTTAGGCTAACTACATTTTTATCATTCTGATTTCCTTCAGAAACAAAGTGTATTCAGAGATACTTTTTGGAAATGAATATAACTCAATCCTGGTAGATACAAAGAGTCTCTTTCTGCTGAGAACATATTCTGTACTCCAAGAGTTCAAGACATTGAAAGTTATGAGCATCTGAAAATGAATGATTACTTGAGAAACAAAACAAATCTTTAGATACAATAGATTTAGCTAGTTTTCATACACCACACATTCCAGGTATTTGTTGATATAACAAAAGGCTTATGACCATAATTTTCTTTAAATTGTTATGCAGTGATAAAATAAGGAAATAGAATCAAAATATAACAATAATGCATACTAACAATTTAGAAAATAACTGCTCATATAAGAAATTCATTTTCTACATAACCTCCAAGTAGAGCTCAAATCGCCTCACAGAAATTTGAGAGGTTTTAAGGTCTTTTCTTTGTCCTTATATTTGTATCTTTAGCACAAATTTTGAATTATGTTCCTACCCTTTATAATACTTAATTTATTTTCTGCTCTTTTGTAGAATAATCCTTCCAAAATCATCCCTCACATCTCTTCTTCATCTAAGTACATCCCCATAGCTTACCAGTCCAAGATTTTAACAAGTATTGTTTTTCATGTATTTTAAATTTAAGTTTTTAAAAACTATTTCATTTTTGAGATTGTAATATAACTACATCATTTCCCCCTTCCATTTCCTCTCTCCAAACTCTCCTGGTACTCCCCTTTGCTCTTTCCAATCCATGGTATCCTTTTTTCACTAATTATTTTTTATTGTTACATATACGTATGTAGCTTGAGTTTTCCTGCCTGGCCCACAGTCAGGGCAAATCTCTCTCACCTGCCAGTCCCACAGCCGTTCATACCCGACCAAGTAAACACAGAGACTTATATTGCTTACAAACTGTACGGCCGTGGCAGGCTTCTTGCTAACTGTTCTTACAGCTTAAATTAATCCCTTTCCATTAATCTATACCTTGCCACATGGCTCGTGGCTTACCAGGATCTTCACATGCGGCTTGTCATGGTGGTGGCTGGCAGTGTCTCTCTGACTCAGCCTTCCACTTCCCAGCTTTATTCTCCTCCTTGCCCCGCCTATACTTCCTGCCTAGCCAATGGCCAGTCAGTGTTTTATTGATTAATTAGCAACACATTTGCCATACATTCCCCAGCACACGTATATGCACACACACACACACACACACACACACACACACACACACACACACACATATATATATATATATATATATATATATATATATATATATATATGCTGTTATGTATATATAATTACAGTCTTCTCATTCTATCCCAGGAGGCCTCAACCCTATAGAAAGAACTATAAGCAACTAAGGAATGCTGAAAGCATGAGAAATAATCTTCCCCAATTGGTTATCCAATACCAAATGGTCACCTCCGAAATTATACATACAGGTCTTTTTTTTATTTTTGTGTGTGCATACACATGCATGTGAATGCCTGTGGAAACCAGAAGAGTGCATAAGATTTCCTGGATATGGAGTGGCAGACAGCAATGAAGTGCCTGATGTTGGCGCCAGGAATTGAACCCATGTCTTCCATAAGAGCAGCAAGTACCCTTGACAACTGAACTCTCTAGTGCCTGCATTCAGTTTAGAGCTGAAGATGCAGCTCAGTTGGTAGAGTATGTGCCAATCATGTATGAAGCTCTGGATTTGATTCTCAATGCTACATAAAACTGAACATGGAGGTACACAACTACAATCCCAGCACTTGAGAGGTGAGGACAGGAGAAGCAGAAGTTGAAGGACAACCTCAGCTACATAGTGAGTCTGAGGCCAGCCTGAGCTACACACACAATGCTGTATCAAATAAATAAGAATTGAAACTCTTTAAGATGTGTCTTTAGACACATAAGTCTAGTTTTTATTATTGAATGCTATTAGTCCATAAATGTACAATTTTTTAAAACTGTTGACTCTGTCTTCTAAATATCTTCCAAACACTGCCCTTCACATTTACCCTTAGTGCTGTTATATAATGTAATTTTGTAATATATATAATTTCAAAACTTTTTTTTTTTTTTGGTTTTTCGAGACAAGGTTTCTCTGTGTAGCTTTGCGCCTTTCCTGGAACTCACTTGGTAGCCTAGGCTGGCCTCAAACTCACAGAGATCCACCTGGCTCTGCCTCCCAAGTGCTGGGATTAAAGGCATGTGCCATCACCGCCTGGCTAATAATTTCAAAACTCTTACTGCTTTCAAGCTTAGCTCCATCCAATTCTCAACTTTAAAGATTGGGCACAGAAAGTGGATATGATTTAAATATATTGCATACATGTGTGAAATTACCAAATAAGAAGTAAAATAATTCTTAAACAAGCATCTTGCAACATCCTCCTCCTGCTTAGCACATAGCAATGCAATCTTTTATCTATAGAGTAATGTCAAATCCACCAATATGGTGGACACAGCATACTCAGGAAAATGCTTGCAAGTGATAGAGACTTTAAACTTGAGAAAAAAGACAAGAAGAGACATGATTCAAAAAAAAGACTAGCAGAACAGGTTCAAATAATGGAGTTTGGGGTATGAAATTATACACTGGATCATTTCAGAATACAAACCAAGTCTCTGTTTGGGTCATTCAGCTCTTCAGCCACAAGCAAATATACAAGCACCATGTACAGAACATATGCTTAGCTGGGTTAAAGTCACCACTCAACCCAGCTCTGACAAGACTATATCCAATGGGAAGTGATAACTTCTACAAGAGGAATAGCTAATGATTCACACAATTCCATCATTTCATCACGTCCCTAGCCCAACTTCTGAGCTCCTGGCTCCAAAATGAACTTTTCACTTTCTCTTCAGGTTCTCATATCATCTCAGAGTTCTATGATACTATACTAAATGTTTAATCATCTGCTTTCCTAGCTCTCACAGTAGGTATGAGTTCCTGAAAAGCTGCGTGTCCGCATCTGAAAAATCACCGCTGAGGAGAACCGCACTCAGAATGTCTCCTGGCATGCACTCTCAGAGTAGCACAGGGATGAGTAGGGAGGAAGAAGTGAAGCATCAGCCAACCCAAGGACTAGAGTGTTTTAATAGAGTTGGCACTCCCTGATCTCTTTGAATCAGTCAGTCATTTATTCTTCCTCTACTTCCTACCTCATGAGAAAGATCCCTGTGACCAAGGACAATTCCTAAAGTGGGACTTAAACGTGATCCTTTGACAGCAAACACAGCAAGCACACTTGGAGGGAGAGGAGAGTGTCACTGTATACAGGACAGTCACAGGGAAAATTGTATTCATTTCGAAATATGTATTACCTCTTTAAAAGAAATTATTTTCTTTTAGCGATTGAGGTACAAGACTTAATAAAACCAACGAATTATGAGATCTGCTTTTAGACAAAGGAGAGAAACAGAAGACGATTATGGGAAAGAGAGCTATGGAGACAAAGTAATACTAAGAAGAGAAAAAGGAGGCCCAAGTACCAAATCAGCACTCCACTAGCATCCCGTAGAGATATGCCAAGTGAAAATCATCCCCCAAAAGGTCAAATAGCTTTCTCATCCATATCCACTCCAATTAAGAAAAAGTACAGTCAGTAGGTTTGAGGGCTGAGACACATACAAAGGAAAATGGTCCCGGGGGAATGGCTCATTATGTGTTGAATCAACTGTAAATGGCTCATATTGATTCAAAGGGGGAAAATATGTTGAGAAGGAAAGGAGGGATTTAAACATAAAAGTGTTGAGATTTTTCAGAAAAACTAGCAGAAGTTAACTTGAAGTGTATCAAAACTTTTGGAGAGTAAACTGTGTAGTATATGCATACATATGTGAAATATATATTTGAATTTGAATGAAATCATACATTATATATATGAATATAACATTCCAAGAACTGAAGCAAGGAGACGGTAGACTTTCAGATTGTTCAAATATGCTAGAATTTCAGATAAAGGGAGATGACAGTTATTTGTCATGCACTCAGTCACAAAATTCAAAGTTTAAAACACAAAGTTACTTCTAGAATTTTCATTTTAAAAATACCCTTTTCTCAAGACAACAGATAGACTAAATTCATTTGCTTCACTTTTTAATATATTTTTGAGAACTTCATGTATAAATTATACTATATTGGTATCATTTCCTTCCTTCCTTCCTTCCTTCTCTCCCCTCCAACTCCTCCCTTCTTCCCTCACTTATTCTCAGATTCATAACCTCTACTGTGAATATATATATATATATACATGTATATATATGTATATATATTATACTGTGAATACATATATATATAATCTGTGATTATGTTAGATAATATATTGAATAATAATGAATTATATTGGAATTGGATAACAGTAGTGTCTTCCACGGAAAGACTGTTTCTTCCTCCCTCGGCTGCCATTGACTGCCCATACTTCTTCATCTAGGATGGGACTTTGAAATTTCCTCCAGCTTCCTTTGCATTTGACTGGCTTTATGCAGGTCTCATTTAGACAACAATGCTTTGAGATTTTGTGTGTAGACATGATTCTCTGTCATGTCTAGAAGACACTATCTTGTAGCAGAGGTCCTGGCCCGCTGGCTCTCACAATTTTGCCAACACCTCTTCCACAGTGTTTCCTGAACCTTGCATGTGGAGGTTATGTTTAGAAATACTAATAAGGTGGGGCATCCCATGATCATTTATTTTCTGCATTTTGACCAATTGTGTATCTCTGTAACAGAATCCTTAAAATTGTGTATGTAACCTGGAGTAACCGCAAAAGTCAAGAAATTAGAGAGGGAAGATGTGGGGAGTGGGAGAGAAGGAGCTCTAGAGAGGAGGAGAATAGTACACAAGTGCTGTAAGAAAGCAGGGGTGGAGTGGGGGTGGAGGGATTTCTTAAGTGAGACTGGGAAGGAAGAGTAAGTAAAGAGAGCTAAATAACACTGAGGATGCTTTAAAAAGATATAGGGAAATATTGTTTTATAAGCTGACATAAAAGACATAAATGTGTGTGTGTGTGTGTGTGTATGTGTGTGTACAAAGAGGGAGAGCAATTAATTGAAATTATTTCACGTGTGGTGATATGCTCACCCCAGGAGCCTTAGACCATTGGACTAATACTCTAGTGCCAGTCAAGGGAAACCTCACTTCAAGTTGTTGGAAAACAGAGCCCCAGAGACTGCAAACAATATAGGCTATCGTAATTGTCCTCAGTTGTGTCCTTTAATAATTCAAAGTAAGGCTCTATAACTAAAGTTACCACACACTTCAGACTCAGGTCTTGGAAGAATTGAGATTGAACTCACCTGGCTGTCTCCTCCCAGAGGTATAAGTTGCATAGTATCAGGAAGCACTACGCAGCTACCAATGAAAAAAAGTAATCATCAGTCCTTCTGTATTAGTCAGAGTCTATCACTGTGATAAAATGTGATTCTGCAAAGCAACTTTGGAGAAAGGGGTTTATTTCAGCTTACATGTATGTTCCCATCACAGTCCATCATGAAGGAAAGAAAGAGCAGAAAGTCAAGAGAAAGAACCTAAAGGCAAGAAATGAAGCAGAGGCCATGGAGGGATGCTACTTACTGGCTTCCTCCTCAAGGCTTACACATCCTGATTTTTTATCTACTCTAGGACCACCCGCCCAGAGGTGGAACCACCCATAATGTCCTGCCCATCAATCATTAATCAAAACAATACTCCCACAGACTTTCCTACAGGTCAATCTTATGAAACCATATTCTCAATTGTGTTTTCTTATTATCTGATAACTCTAGCTTGTGTCAAGTTGACAAAAAAATAAATAAATAAAATAATAATGAGGATAATCGACCCTCTCGTCATACACACACAAACATACACACACACACTCCCCACAAACATACACACACAAACACACACACACACACACTCCCCACAAACATACACACACAAACACACACACACACACACACACACACACACACACACACACACATACACACAAGTAGTAATAGCCAATGAAAACAGGATTCTGAACTGGAAAGGGATCAATGAGGGTGTATGAGAGGATTTGGAGGGAGAAAAGAGGAAGGAGAAATAATATGATTGAACTCTCAAAAATAAAAAAGTAATAAATAATAATGGGAAATAAAAATATCTTTAAAAAATAAAACACCCCACAAGTCTTTAAAAGTTCAGCTCCTCTAAAACATCCAAAGCATCTTTTAGAGTTCAAATTTTCTCTGAAATATCCAAAGTTCCTCAAAACTTCCAGAGTCTCTGAACTGTGGGTACCTCTAAAATAAAATATGTTCCATACTTTCTTACCTTGAGAAGAAAGAACCAGGGCTCAGGTGTAAACCAATCAAAGCAAAACCAAAGTTCAGCTGTATGAAAATGTTTATGCTGGACATCTGGGATCCACACAATCCCCTAGCATGCAGAGTTCCGTTTCTCCAGCTCTGACATCCAGGGCACACACAATTGTCCCCTAAGCTCAGGATAGTTCCAATCCACACCTGCTGCTGTCCTTGGCAACACAGTCCTCATGTCTCCATAATGTTGGAGTCTCCACTACAAATGGGCTGAACCTTCACCAATAGCCTCCCCTGGACTTTCTTTGTGGACTCTGATCCTTCTATGTGGTATCTAGCCTCAACTTCTCTCCATAACCCTTTCAGTCCTGGGGTTTCTTCTTCAACTGTGGCTGCACATTCACCAACAGTTCTCCTGTCCTCTCATGGTGTCAAACCTCAGCTGTTTTCCATGACCCGTTCATGTCTTTCAAACCAGTACCACCTGGGAAACGCTTACACATTACCAAGTTCAGCTGCCAGTGCCAGGTACAGCTTGGACCCCCTCTGGATCACAGTTTCTGTGGGCTGATTCTGAGGAGACACTTCTCAGATTTCAACCTCAGTGATATTTACCTGTTCATTTTGAGCTCCAGCTACCCATCAAAGCAAAGGTTTCACTTTAGAGGTTCTGGTCTCTTGACAATCACAGCCAGTTCATCAAACATAGCTGAACAGGACCACAAAGTCTTAATTCACTATATCACATAAAGAGCCCCACAAGATTTGATGCTTCCCTTTGAAATTTCTAGTTGAGGCCTCGCTCATTTGCACCGCTTAAGTTGAACAATCAATAGCTTTTCTAGTCCAAAGTTCCAAACTCCTTCCACAATCCTCCCCCAAAATTAAACAGTCATATCTGTCACAGTGATACTCCATAATCCGAGTAACAATTTCTGTTCTAGCTAAGAAAGTGTCCCATAGGCTTGTCTACAAGCCAATATAGATATTTATCAACTGTGGTTCCTTATTAGAAAAAAATTGTGTTAAGTTGACAAAAATAGATACATAGATTTATACATAGATAGATGATAGATAGATAGCTGGATGGCTGGATGGCTGGATGGATGGATGGATGGATGGATGGATGGGTGGGTAGGTAGGTAGACAGACAGACAGACAGATAGATAGACAGGTAAAATAACTAGGAAGCCTACCTTTTGTAAACCTATGAACCACAATGACCAACACTGCATAATATTCACAGTGGTGCAGTAAGGGCATTTATATCTTGAGGTAATCAACAGATGTCAAATGGTATTTAAGGACTACTCGATACAAGATAACTCAACTAGTAGATGTCAAATGGTATTTAAGGACTACTCGATACAAGATAACTCAACTAGTAGTTGTAGTTGTTCCTCTGTGGTTCATGACAAGGTTTATAGTAGTTACTACAACTACCAGTTTTTTTTTCCTTAATATATATATTTTATTTATATATATATGTATATATATATATAAAAACTGTATTCTAAACATTTATCCTTATACCCACAGATAAGTATAAGCTCTCACACTCATTAAAGAAGCTTCATTTTGTAGCAGACAGAGGCTACTACAAAGATCCATGACTGGGCAAAATGTAGACAATAAATTTGATTACTTTAATATGATCCTTTCCTCCTACATAAAGTAAATTTTAAAATAGAAAAAAAAAGTGTTTAAAGGCCTTTTCATCTTTAAAGAAAGCAAACCACATGGATCATGAGATCTTGGAATTCTTAGAGAAAATGCTATATATTAAGTCTGCTTTTGTTAGTTTCTCTTTCTAAAAAACATGCTGTAGGCATACAGAATTCATTAAGAATATGTCTTACTCATAGGACAGATGCTACATCACCATAAGCAACAGTATTAGTACTTACATCATCATCTTCTACTTGATATATTTGCAGCCCATCATTGTACACAAGGACTTTACACACATCAAACTGGACCCTCCCTCTACCCTTATGAAGCAGGAGAAACCCCCAGAATTAGCTAGTGTCATAAAAGACTATAAGATAGGACATTGCAGACTGAGAGGTAAAATCTATCTACTCTAGCTCTTCTGGCCAGGAATTTCTGTCCCTTTCATCTCTCACACTGATACTAAATATGTTCTCTTCATTGCTATCAGTAACTTCTAATTTTGAAGGTCAACTAAATTATGCTTCTTCATCTTCCTTGAATTATTTAACATCTACCAGGGAAGTGCTGTGAAACACACTAGTGGGGTTACATTGTATGACTGTGACCAACCCAGACCATTGTCCTAACAACTGTCAACCCAAAAAAAGCCACTCACTACCACCATCCATCCCCTCTTAGAAAACAACTGAATTTCGCCTGAGGTAGGATTAAGCTCTCATCTGGCAATAAAAAGCTTCAGATGAAATTCTTGGCACCCATCTAATAAATAAGCACAGCCAAGAAAAAGAAAATTCATTTCTTTCCAACATTCTGTGTGAAAACATACTCAGGCAGAGAGACATTTGCTCAAAAAGTCATCTGAAACATATTTTTAAGTTCCGATTAGCAGAAAATCCTATGGAAGCTATATTTTTTAAAAAACAAGGTACTCTTCTTCCTGGATCTGCTTGAGGATTAACGTTGTTCTCTTGGTCAGTTTTTCAAAGACCCCAGAGTCTAAAAAGCTCTGCCTAGAAGAGTCACCTGGATCACGCCTAACTACAGCCATGTTCATACAGCAGGAAGGCGATGTATTTATCCACTCGACTGAGTTGAAACTTTTGCACTGGACTGACAATACAAATAAATAATAATCTCAGTGCATCTTTCAGACATGCATATTCGGAACAGCACGTAAAGCCAGAGAAGCAGCAGTGAGTCTAAACCAGCCAAAGGCCAAACGCAGGGACTCCTCTGACTCCAGCAGTTGAGGAGTGAGGCAGATAAATCACAGAGCCAGCAAAGGGGAAGAGAATGCGTTTCAGGCTGGCTCGGAGGGAAAGACATATGAGACACACTCAGGGCAACTAAATTTATACAGTCGGGAGAATGAACTTCAAGGAGGGAATCTGATCATAATCTATAAATACTGCCAAGGTAACACCATAAATAATTAAGGAAAGGAACTGTTCCCTGTCTCTGAAGTAGGTGTAAAAATGAAGCTTTAGATTTACTTCTCCCTTTCTTTTTCTTTGGCATCAAAGCACGCTTGTATGGAGAGTCGTTGGTTCCTGCCCGGAATCCATTGTGGCAGAGCCCCAGACAGGTACTTTCTATACTTACTGTGCCCTCAATGAAGAGCGCTATAAACTCCTCTCTCCTCCCAGGCTTGCAGCTCAGATTTGCCTCAGGACATCGCTCTTGATAGAAGGGTGAGACCTCTTCCAAAGGACACTCCCAGAAGCCAGAGCATCCCCAGTTATCACACCAGCAGGGAGCTGGGCTGTGTGCCTTTTACTCTTATTTACTCTGTGTCTGTTTACTCAAGTGAATGGACATTAGGTGCTACTACAGTGCTTTTTAATGTGTGTGAATGGAAATCGTCTAAGAACTTCCTAAAACTGCAGATTCTGATTCAGAGGTTTGAGGTAATAGAAAATAACCTCAGATTCTATATCTTCTACATGCACACAGGTGGTCCTGAGGATGCCAGCTTTCAGGCCACACTGAATAGCAAGGAGTCAGAGCTGAGAGTCTTGGAAACAGATAGATGCAGGGGAGGGTGGCTGACTATTCTACTCCCTCGGCATGCTGTCCAGGCTGACGGACACAGAGAGAGCAAGCTCCTTGGAAAGACCAGTTGTTGAGCTGGAAAAAGAAAACTGAATACCAGGAAGAAGTCTCAGGATAGTCCCTCAGTATAATTGATATGGATAATTTCAAGATTAAGTGAGATTCTGTGGTCTGATGATTTCCTTCAATTGGCCTATTATTTTATGACTGTTTAATAAAAAAATTTTTTAAAAAACCTAAGACATATAGAAACTAGGCCTGCCAGGGCCACAAAACTTTCCTGAAACAAACAAACAATAAAAAAAAAAACATAAAAAATAACAACAAAAGTGGGGGGCAAAACAGCATAAAATGAACTTTGGAATGAATCTCTGAGCTTCCATTCCCAGTTGTAAAGGGATGTCATTTTTTAAAGCTGCTTCTGGGGTAGGAATAGCACGCATACATTTTAAACAAGTATTTCAAGTCTTTTCCTACACCAAAATCAACCACCTCTCCCTCCCCACAATAATTACTTTCCTTCCTCTAGCGCGTATCCACAACCATCCCTGACTACTTCAATGTGCTTATGTCTGAGGAAAATCACAATGAAATTACAAATTTTGCTTCTCTTTTGAAAATGTGTTAAAACTATTATCCCACTTGCTCACGGAGCATTTTAAAAATAGTGACTCACAAATCTATTCTTAACAAACACGGAGATGGAAAACAGACACCCAGAGCTCTTCCAAGGCAGCTCTGATTTCAAATATTCTGCCCACTCATCAAACAACTGTCTCCAATTTTTGGCTGAAAAATATGGTCACCCAAGGAATAAATTAGAACACTCTAAGTTGCCAAAGATGTTTCACTAAATCTTTTACTCAATAAATTCAACTGTTTATTTTAAAACCCCTATTCATGGGGTAAGCTAACATGACAATGATATTGCCCTTCTCTAGATTTCTTGTGTTAGCAGGTGGTTGTGTGTAGTGCATAGAGGTAATTGGCAGACAGTAGGAGAGGGTCTGCAAACCACATACTATGGAATTGGGTACCAAACCTTTTGTTTCGAGTCCTGTCTTCCATATGTCTCTAGCCCATTACAGAAAAGACAGAAATACAAGATACCTAAATGCTAAAATGATTTGTAATATCCCATATGTGTCTTCACTATTTCATTTGAACTCAATGTCTCTAGCACAAAAAATGGATTGGCCTAAACTAAATAGGAAATGGCATTTCTAGGCTACAAAGTGTAATGGAATATTCACCCTGAAGTGTCCCACTAGCATCTAGAATTCACCCCCACAAGAAAACAAAAAAATAATGTAATATGGTTGGCCAGCTCCTCAAGAATATGCACTCACAATAAGCTAGGCCTAGAGTGGGAGAAGATTTGGAAAATAATGCTGTTCTTGTCCCTGTTCTGTCGTGAAGGGTAGAATTGAACCCTATAGCTACTCCTTAAATCATTTTTACTGAAGAAAAATTCTGGCAAGAAAGGAAAAATCTACAAATGAGTAAAGTGTCAACCACGGCAATTACAGTGATGAATGATTGCTGAACAATGTATTACACAGAGATTTTTGACTCTCTGTGAGCACAGTTATGTTATTACTTTATGCAGTCCCCTTTGAAATGCAATCCTGATGGTGGAAACAACATTTACTCTTCTCTCTCCCCTTTAAAATGATTTTTTAAAATAGAGTAATTAGGAAGGCCATTCAGAAGACTCTCAATAAACCTGAAGTGATGCCCATTCTGCTAGGTAGAGAAAGTCAAAAGATGACTTGATCCCCAAATAGCTGGACCATAAAACATCACTTCTCTCCATTCAATGTCACTTAAGTTTGACTTATCTAGTGTAATAACGCTTTAAAAAAACACAACTCTGTTTCTTAAGTAGCAAATTTTCACTGGAATGTCTGTACTCTTAGAAGGAAATTATTACAAGATGAACAATGCTCAAATAGATTATCCCCACATTATCCCTGGGGAATATGTTTCAATATCTACAGTGGATGCTTAAAACCACAAAGAGCACCAGTCTCCATACATACAGTATTTTTGCCTACACAGGCATAGCTATGTTAAAATTAGTTTATAAATGAAGCACAGTGGAGATTAACAAAAGTAACTTATTACAGATCTTAATAATTTCAACATGATTTTCCTTAGAAAGCCAATAGTTTTCCTCCTTTTTGTTTTTATTTATCATAGATATTTTACTAATTCTCTTTAGTACATCTGAATTGCCAGTATCCCCAGTCTTGCATTCTGGGGTCATTATTAAGTAAATAATGGTTACCTTAACACAGTACCATGGTATTGTGGCAGCTGATCTGGTAACTGAGCAGATATCCATCACTGAGAAGGTACACCATCCATCACATGTATCATCTGCACAAAGGGGTTATTTGTGTGTCTAACAGGACAGAACAATGGCAAGAGATTTTTATCACACTCCTTGGTATAACATGCAATTTAAAATTCATAATCTATTTTGTTTGCTTTTCATTTAGACTTTCAGACTATAGTTGACCTTGAATAACTGGAACTTCAGAAAGCAAAAGTGTAGATCGGGAAGCATTGTGAGAAACACCTCAACTCAGTGTCAGGGCCACCCACTGATTTAGTCTGGATGTAAGGAGATATTGTCTCTGTTCCTACTTCAGAGTGTGCTCAGACTACACAGGATAGAACATGATTTACTAACAGCTCAGACTACACAGATTCACCTAACTAATGTGATTCGTGAAGTGATAACTGCTGAATTCCTCCAGTATGCATCCATCCACTTTTATTATTCAGAACAAGACATCATATGTAGCACAGGGAAGTCACTTTTAATCCCTTTGTGGCCACCCACCTTCTCCATATCTCCTTGAAGCATTCTTGTTTGTAAAACTTAACTTCAGTCATCTTTTACCAAAAGTCCTACTCCTACCCCAAATGCCTCTTTTAACATACCTCATGTTCCAAGTCTCCTCAAAGTATGTTTCCTTAAGCACTTTCATCCCAGCTATAAATATTATATTAAAACATCAATGCATTGTGGAAAACTATCAGAAACTGCATTGGCTGATTTAATTTGAATTCATTTCTCTGCCATTTGTCTTACCAGTCTTCACTGAACACCACCGAAATGACTTGCTATGATTTAGAAGTTGGAGAAGGAGGTGAAATTGGATAATAAGCAGACTCCCCATTACTGTAGGTATCCAGTCAAGAACCTGACAGCCAGTTTGTATTTTATTACCATCTCTTCTTCACAAGTTCCTGTTTATTTTGGTCATTATGAGAAACATATTCATTTCATACTATCCTTTACAGACAATGATAATTTCAGAGGGCAACATAGTAAAAATTGAATTATCTATTGTTTCTCAAATGTTGATGGACTTATAAGTTGCCTTGGAACCTTGCTTAAGTGCATATTATGATGCAGTTGGTCTAGGGTATACTTGAAATGCTCCATTTCTAACAAGCTTCCAAATGGTACATAGTATTGACACTGCTGACCACTGAATACAAAGGGATAACTTGTAAAGTCTCTGGTCCTTTGAATTTCTTCCTTGTGGCCTGCCAGTGGAGCTGGCATCTGGACTACTGGTAAGTGGTAAATGTTCAATCAATGTCTATAATGGCATCAACAAGATAGCTTAGTAGAGAACACAATTGCTGTGCTGCCTGCTGACCTGAGTTTGATTTCCTGCAGCCCATGTAAAAGTGGAAAGGTAGAACCAACTCCACCAAAGCTGTACACACACACACACACACACACACACACACACACACACACACACACTTTTAAATCTGCAATGGAGAGGTAACAGTGTATTAGTCATATTCAAAGAAGTAAAGAAACACAGGGAAGGAACATTTTCTTCTTCACTATCTCTACCCAAGAAATATCTAACCCTAACTTCCCATTCTATCAGTCTGATCCATATTCCACTCAACAGCCCCATGCCTCTGCTTTTTTACATGCTCCTTCCACTCAGGTTGGGTCATTTTTCTCACTGCATATATAATAACACCCAGAAGAGAACCCCACAGATCCTCCCTAGGCTGTCAGAGGCCCAGATTCACCTATCATGTTGGTTGAAGTCCCAACTCATCCATGAAGTCCTGTCTAGCTTTGCCATCTATCCTTGATACTACTTTTACTTAGAAGTCTTGGTCTCACATTCATTTTTGAGTACTAGAAATAAAGGAAAAATGACAAGTGAGGAGCTATATAGTGAAGATAATTAGCTCACCGGTAGCATAGTCTTCCTGTCAAGGTAAAATTCACTGAGAGAGTTCATTGTCTTGTATTTGCACTCTCCCTGCTAACTCAAAATAATCAAACCTATTTCAAGGCTTTTTTCCACTCATTTCTTGACATTATCACAAGGACAGGTCAAGCCTATGAGTCAAATTCTACAAAAAGACAAGGCACTGGGAAGCAGTGTGGTTCTGTGGTGAGAACATGGGTTTGAGAGATCAACATTTAAGCTCTACCCCTGGTTCTATCACTGGTCATATGTGTCGCTTTGGATGAGTCATTTGCCTTGCAGGAACCCAGACCTCTGCACTCAAGGGAATAAGTGACATGCTCAACAGACCTGTATAAAGAATAAAGGAGACAAGAGATGTGAGTTATTCATCAGTACCTGGTGTGCATCTGATGTTCAGAGCCTGTATCCCCAGGATGACCAGAGATAGTTCAGTGTGAGCTGTACTGCTCAACACACGGTCTTCAGAGTGACAGCTGCAACATCACCTGGAACGTCATCAGACATGTGCATCTATCCCCAGGATTCATTCCAAAATTCTCCAATGGAGCCTGGAGATCTGTGTTTACACAAGCCTTCCCATGCACTCTGATGTGCACTGACATTTGAAAAGTATGATTCTAGTTACTAAAGGAGCTGTGCATGTAAATCCTGTGAGCTTTGTGTCCAGCACAGGATGGCACATCTACTAAGCAGTTTTTATGTTAAATAAGATGTCATCTATTTTAGTCTAAAAGTGTTTTTTTTCCTAGTTCTGAACACTAAAATCACCTGCCCTGTGTATTGAACGTTCTAATCTCTTCAGTCGCAAAGCTGTCTAATGTCAGCCTCTTAGGATGCCCAAACTAGTCTCAGAAAGTATCTAATTGCTTATCTAATGACCTAACTGAAAAAAAAACCCATGAGTCTAATTATGAGCCACTGGCCCCTAGCAGCACAAGCCTGACCTCTAAGCCGTCACTGTCCCCGAGAGCAACACTCTAGACAGAGCATGGCTATGCAAGCAACTCTAAGCTGATGATTCCGAACACAGTTAACTTTGCTGTGGTCACTCAAAACAACTACACAAGGCATTCCAAATCACTTTGGCTTTTCTGAGCTTTGATTTTTGGCTTTTGATTTTTTTCTTCACTTTTATTTTTTGAGACTGGAAGGCAGGGGTGGGAAGAGTTGCTTTTGTTTCCTTAACGACAGGACCAGTAAAACTTTTCCATAAAAGCTGTGTATTGCTCAAGGCCAGACCGCTAAGCAGCTGGGGCATTTTGGGCACTGCCTGTTACTGATTTTATTTCCTTTCCACTGCACTTGCAAGCAAGTAATTTATCTTTAAGTTAGCAAGCAAGAAATGGGAAATAAAAGAAATATGTTTTATTTAAAGCAGCGTTTGGTCCGGGCATGAGGAGGGAAATGGACAGAGCCCAGGCTGGTTTCATGTTCATTACTTCGAATTGACAACAGAACCATTTATCTTTCTAGGCATCCAGCTTTCATCTCTCATCTCTCTGCCTCCTTTATGTTCCTCTTGGTTCCTCCCTCTCCCCTCCCCACCTCCTGTCATGTCAGTGTACTTGGATTCATAGAATAAACTGTTGGAAGACAGGACAAATGGTTCTTTGGGGTCTCAGGAGCCAGGAGCTCCATTTCTTCTCAGGGAGCTGGTGTAGGATGGCTCTATCATGACTTCACAGCAGAAACCAGAAAGCTTCTTTTTCTATACAAATGCAGCAGAAGGCAATCAAAGAGCAACTCCACTCCACACTGAGCTTTCTTAGAGCAGACATACATGACTCTACCATCTGTCAAAACCTGCCATGAAGTCATCAAACAAAATTGGAAGTATAAATTTTACCCCCAAACCAAAGATATCAATGTTTTTAATAAGATGCCTCTCCTTTTAAAACATTATATAGCACCAACTTCATACACTTGGTCAAAAAAGGTATTACTTTACTAACATAAAGGGCAAAATGAGTTCATTTGTTACCATTATATTATTGCTCTGATTTCCAAAAGTCACTGAGATTGTCTTACAGCCTATTTTTTTTAATTGCTGAACAGAATTTCTGTGCTGTAAATATTTAAGGACTGGTTTGTCTGAAGTGAAGGGAATGCACTCTATACTTACTATTCTGTGAGCACTTCTAACTCTTTCATAAAACCCTCTATTTTATAATAAATAAACAAATAATAATCGCTGATTTTGTTTGTTTGAGAGCCCAGGCTAGCTCACTATGTAGCCAAGGATGACCTTGAACTCCCAATCCTCCTGCTTCTACCACCTGTGATGAGATTACAAGTGTATGCTAGCATACCAAGTCTATGCAGTACTGGGAATTGAAATTAGGACCTGGTGTACACTAGGCAAGCACACTACCAACTGAGCTATATCCCCAACCCAATAACAACTCATTTTCTTATCTGTCTCCTAAGCATTCTACTCTAAGCTGGAAAATGCTAACTAAAACCCAAAACTCATAGCAAACGGCATGAATAGGGCTGTTTATATGCAAATGTTTTGTGATAGAATTAATAATAACTTTATAAAACTTTAATGTTATTCTTGCCTTTTTATACAGATGTGTACATCAGAGGAACCAGAGAAGGATGAATTATTATCCTTACCCTACACAGAGGATAGTTATTAGACAGAAGTTTGTCTGATTTACCTGATAAGGTTGATGAGATACGCAAACAATGAATCAACTATTTACTTGAATTTGATTGTACCAATTTTGCCTTTGAGATTGTGTGAGCTGAAAACCAACAGTACAGCAAAAAAGTTAACAGAAAAGAAACTTTTCTTCTCCAAAATTACTTCACACAACATAAAATAAACCACTTCAGCAAAAATTGGGGGCTCAATCCACTTAGGATTCATGTGCATTATAGTTTTTTTTCCCTCTAAACCAAACCATTGTGGAAATGTACTAAAATATCAAAAATGTCTTGAATAACAATGCTCTGTGTGCTCTCACAAGTCCCTAAAACCCTGCAAATACACATTGCTCTCCTATTTTATTTTTCTGGGATCATGAAGAATTAAATCATTGGTGTAAGAAAATCCCTTTAACTACACTTCAGGCTTATCAACAACTATTTCAAAGGGCAGCAGACAACACTTCTCCATCTCCTGGCTCAGATCAAGTATAAAAAGAACAATAGAAATGTGAATGTTGTTTGTGTAAAGAACGTGCAGCTCAAATACAAATTTGAACCCCTGAGTTTTAGTAAAGTGACTCACTACAAAAAAGAGATAGAGTCCAAATTAGGCAATTACTTATGAGGTGTCTGGGACACTCAATGCTTCATTTAATCGTCCTTCAATGCCAAGTCTGCCCTCTCCATGCCAGCCTCTGCAGAATATAATTTAAGTATGTGTCAATACATAGCAATAGGTAGGCCCAACAAACTAGCATCAAATTGATTTAAAAAAAAAAAAAAAAACTCTTGGAGTCTCAGATTTGAGTATTTTAACTTTGGTCAATTATAATTCATAACCTAACATGGCTTAAGCCTACTACACCAAGTTTCTCCCACCAATGCTCCTGGGAGGTTAGACAAATGCACAATTCTGAGTTATGGACGCTGATTAGGCAAGGGCCAAGCAAAGGACAATTAGCAAAATTGGGCTGCTTTCCCTGCACATGTTTCTAGCAAGATAATTGAGGATGGAATGTGTGAGAGACAAGTGACAAAAGGCAGCCTGAGCTGAACAAATTTCCAAAACAATCTTTAAAAGTCAAAGCTACATTCTCTTTCATTTACAACCCAATACATAATCAAATAGCTCAGGTGTTAACTTTAAGTTACATCTCTGTTTTCTGCTTTCAGAATCAATCCCTCAAAAAAAGAGCAACTGCTAAGAACTAGTTTCATCTGGGATTTAAGGTGCTTCAAAGGAATTTTTTTTAAAAAATGTTCAAAACTACAAGCAGAAAAACATATCCCAGAAATGATACGTGGCATTCCTTAATTGTGATCTCAGAGCAGTTTTCTCTATTGGCAATGTCATTATGAATACAATATTGAACTCTAAAAAGAAATTTCTATGGGTACTTTGGAGAGTCAGTATGTTCTGCTAGATGACCCACTCAAGTGCAATGGTTCTGCAATAAATCTAATCTAAGTACTTTAATAGGAAGGAAGATTTAATGATGTGAAAAGGACAATCATTCATTCATTACTCCCTCAAACAATACTAACTTGAGAAATCTTCACTTAAACTCAGGTCTCTGCTCTACCCTTCTCAAAAGTTTGGATGTCTAGTAAGGGAAAACTGAGGAAGTGCAAACCATTTGCTGAAAACATTTGATTTTTGTGAAAGAAAGATATGCTAAAAATAAAAAAGACCTCACATTATAACAATAGATATAATTTCTTTCTCTGCCCTGTAAGTTGTCCCTTAAAGGAAGGGGAGAAACTTAGAATCACACAATTTAGGAACTTTTTAGAGCTTAAAGATACAGTGATAGATAGATACAGAAATAGATGTATAATCATCCAACCTCGAAGTTCCTGAATAGCCATCTGAAGGTGGTCACCACTGGCTATCAAAGTCCTCAGCATTTGAACCAAAATGGGAAACTCAAGGACAAAGGAGTGAATTTTGGCAAAGCTCAATTTGTTCAATGTAATGAATTGCCTGCATTCTGAGAAGGCACTTGCTATTTTTTACTATCAAATTACACTTTTAATTTGGTGAGGACAATGATGGTGGTGGTACAATGGAAACTATCTTGCCATTCCTCAACAAACTAAAGTTGCTGAATCTGTTTGATTCACAATAATTTTGTTTTCTTTTTGTATGAACTCTCTAAGCTTGGAAAATTTTATTCAATTGAAATTTTTTTTAAACTTTCTTTTGTGGACAACTCGATGTATTTGCATCATATAAGCATTCTTTAAAAATAATATCAGGCTATTAGTTCATGAACATGGAGCAGCCAGAGGTTAAGTGCAGCCCCTATAATGTCTAAGCTGTTCTGGTGGTCTTTATGCAGTTCATTAATAAATGTCACCAACTTCAAGAAAGACATCGATAATTTTTGAGTGGTCTACATGAAAGAGACTTTTATTCCTCAAACCAGCTGGCTAGTTAGTTGACTGGATATATTGCATTTGCTTTACAGTTCCACATACCAAGAATTAAATTGTATACACAAATAAATTGAACAAATAAATATCGGTTGATAATTTCAACAAACGTCTCAAACCTATTACTTAATAGAAAACTGGCTTTGCTCTGTCAATATCACCAAAGAGCTTCACATTTCAAAGGAACTAAACTTGCCTTTACAATGGGGAGTACTTCCCATGGTTCTCAACATAGACAGACTAGGCTTAATAATTATGGGTGGAAATTGTCCAGCTGTGGGTGAGCTATAAAGAAAATGTGCTACCTATAAACCACAGACTACTCTTTAGCTAAGAAACAATGTTTAAACAGAATGAAATGCTGTCATTTGAACAGCATAATGTTCAGCAAAATAAGTTAAATAAGAACAAGTGTATATGATAGCACTCATCTGGAGAATCTAAAGAGGTTGATCTCATATACATAGAGTCAAAGAGTACACCAGAGACTAGGGTGAGGTAGAGAAAGGTGAGCTATGCAGAGACTGACCAAACAGTACAAAGTTATAGTCACATAGGAGATGCAAGTCCCAGTGTTCTGTTGTACAGTGAAGTGATTACAGTTAACAATATTATATTGTATATGTTCTGAGTATTTTCAAAGAAAGGATAAATAAATGAAGGATATATGCTAAAAACCTGATGTAATTATTATAATATATATATATATATATATATATATATATAAAGACACCATACATAGCACTGAAATATGTGTCAATTAAGAGCACATTTTTAAAAAGCCAAAGATTTTTCAATAGGCTGAAAATGCCCAGCTAGCTCAGTCGGTACAGCATGAGACTCTAAATTTCAGGGTCATGGGCTTGTGTCCCACATTGGGTGCCACTTACTATGATCAATCCATGTGAGTCTATTAAATGGGTAACAGAATTTATTAAGATAAAAATTGAGGAAATACACTCACAATTACAGAAGAGAGTAGACAGCAGAAGTTGTCCTCTGATCTGACCAGAGGCTAATCTACCTCGCAGGCAGGAACAGGGAGAAGGGGCATGTTATCCTTCTCAAATTCCTTGTAAGAGGTCACGTACAATGGCAGGAAACACTACTTCTTTTGGGCCATATAGCCAAAGGTCATGGGCAGGGCAAAAAAAAACACTATAGGTGCATATCAAAATTTAAAATACATTTTGAAAATAATGCTAGCAAAATACTTCTGATCATAGATGCTACTCTTGTTTTTCCTAACTCTATTTTTTCTAGGAAAAACAATCTTTTATTTCATTGTTATTCTTATTTGTTGTAATCGAACAGTTTTTGTTTGTTTGTTTTGTTTTTTTTACTTCTAAAGCATCAAATTCATCATCTCTGTAGTTTTCCTTTATATGGTACTGTTTGGTGTCCAGCACTGTTCATTTGTTTTGCTGACTTTCCCTAGAATTTTTCCCCTTTCTAGATTTGAATGCACATGTAAAATACATGAATCTTTAAAGATGAAATACAAATCTCTTTAGTGGGCAGTGTTGTAAAATACATGAAGCATTGTTAAGAAAGAATTGTGATACAGAATGAAACTGGAGAGTGCAGACTTAAAATGAAGAAAATTTAATTTAATTTAGAATTAAGTCTTTTCTGAAATAACAATACTACATCTACATATGAACTATATAAGGGCTTCCATAGGTTTCAAAAATGGTGCAAATAGCTATGGGCAGTGTTTTATATTAAAAGAGCTCCACTGAGGGTTTTGTTTTCCTTTTTAAATTATTTTCATTTTGTTTCAGTTTATTCCTTTCTTATGCTATCCTTGAGAGAAACAGTTCAGCTCAAAGTCTCCCAACTGGTAATCAGCTCCTCAGAAACACAACTTTTTGTACATCTACCATTTTTATCAACACCTAGCTCAAAACTCAAGTCATGCTCAAAGCCCAGAGGAACTCTTGTGCCAAATGAGAGAGTACAGTCACTTATCACTTTGGCTTGAATGTGCCTTCCCAAGAGTTCATGAGCAGGAATTTGGTCCCTCGATTCATACCATGATGGTAGTTGGAGGTGGGACCTTTAGGAGATGATTAGGGTCAGATGATGTCACAGGGATGCCCCCATGATAACATCAGTGGCTTTATTAGAAGAAAATAGATTCATTGACTTATGTTTTTCACCATTATATGACACAGCAATGAAGCTCTCCCCAGACATCTACACCTTGATCATAGATTCACAGCCTTCATAGCTGTAAAAAATTAATTCATTTTCTTTATAAATCCCCAAGTCTCAACTACTCCATTGTAGCAGCACAAAATTTACTAAGACAACACGCACTCATAAGCTCAATTAATCCAGACGTGGTAGTGAGCTCCTGTAACCCCAGCACCTAGGAGGCTAAGATGAAAGGATCTCAAGTTCAAGGCCAGCATATACTCACAAGAGACTTAGTCTCAACAACAACAAAAGAACTTTACAAAACAGAACTAAGTAAGGTGCAAGAGCCTTTTTTTATATATATATAAAGATGTGATAAAGGCCCGTGTTTAAAATCTCAAAGGAGAAAAATATTCTATCTTTCAAGAGCAAGTTTTCCTCCATATATATTCCCTCTCTGTGGGAAATTTTGTAATTCTCTCTGACTCTGATTTATCGACAGGTCCTGCCACTTATTTATTTATTTATTTATTTATTTATTTATTTATTTATTTTACTTTAAATCCCAACTGCAGTTTTCCCCTTCCTCTCCTCCTGTTCCCCCCTCACCTACCCTCTATCACCCCTACCCACCCATCTACTCCTCCTCTTGTTTCTGTTCAGAAAGGGGCAGGCCTCCCATGGGTGTCAACAAGCACGGCATATAAAGCTGAGGTAGGGCTAAGTTCCTCCCTTTCTATTAAGGCTGGGCAAGGTAGCCTAGTATGAGGAATAGGTTCCCAAGAGCCAGCCAAAGCATTAGAAACATCCCCTGCTCTACTGTTAGGTGTCCCACAAGTAGATCAAACTACACAACTGTCACATATATGCAGAGGGCCCAGGTCGGTCCTATACAGCCTATGAACCAGGTTAGTTGCTATTGTGGGTTTTCTTGTGATGTCCTTGATCCCTCTCTTCATCAGGATTCCCTAAGCTCGGCCTAATGTTTGGCTGTGGGTCTCTGCATCTGTTTCCATCAGCTACTTCTAACAATGTCACAAGTATCGAGTTGTTTTCTTGTATCCATTGGTGTCCGAGCTTCCCATCCTAACTTGTCATCCTTTTCACTGTAATTCCTCTAAATCTACTTTAACAATAGCTTATGTCTCACTTTTAATCTGCTACCCCCTCTTTCGATTTCTTATTCTCTCAATTCCTCTATGAAGCCTTCCTACATTCATGACACTAGGCAGCCTGAGATTCTCATCCTGATTGTATGTGGTTCCACTAATTTAAGACATATTGTCCTTGCATGAACATTATGTTATAATCAACAGCACTGCAACTCAGGCCTGAACAAAGCTTACCTACAGGCATACACACATCCACACACATACTTGCATGCACACGCACACTAAAACATATGAGAGATAGCTTTCTAACACTTAAGAATACTAGACAGATGGCCAGGCAGTGGTGGTAGCAGCGCATGCCTTTAATCCCAGCACTCGGGAGGGAGGCAGAGCCAGGCCAATCTCTGTGAGTTCGAGGCCAGCCTGTGCTGTAGAGCGAGATCCAGGAAAGGGACCAAAACTACACGGAGGAAACCCTGTCTCCAAAAAAAAGTGATGATGAGAGTGACACAAGTATTGATTTTGGAATTACCAACAAATTTTAACAAGTAGAAGAATTTTAAAAATCAGGAATTGGTATTCATTAATAACAAAGATTCATTAATAACGAAGATTACTATATAGTCTGGATCATTACATTTTTTTTTCCTATGGGACCTACTATCCATAAGAACCATAATGACAAAATGAGCACGCAAGACTTCCTTTGATCTTAGTGGAATACAGCCTCAGGAACTAGGAGGATTTTATCTTTTGTTTTGGTTTTTATGTTATTATGTTATCTACCATCAGGCAGGGAGCAGCAACAGTCAGTAAAATTGTACATTATTTACAAATCTTTATTTATAAATTTTGCTACTTTGTACTTTATATCTACATTAACCTTTGATTTTAAAGGCACACGTGTTCAATGCATTCATGGTAAAGGGTTTCTTTTCTAAGCAAAACTGAATATATTTAGAATACAGTGCATACATTTAATGAATACTCACTAGAGAAAGGACTTTCTAACACTTGGTAAAAACAGATGTACATTGACACTCTAAAACAGCTTTAAAATGTATTTTCCTTAGATCTGCATAACCTTAAACACAGTTTGGGAAACAGAAGATGAATAAAGACACCAAAGGTCGAAAATCCTGTTCAACTTAACCTGAACAATTTATCTCACTGTCTACCGTGTCCATCATGCCCATGAGCCATATGTGCTGAGGACAGCTATGAATGAAGCTCAACAGGTAATAATTAACCTACTGAAAACATGAGGGTTTTCTCTTTTTTTAATTCTTTGACATGCATAGGTAATTAGTCATTGTCAGCCTCTGTCATCCTTCTTTGTCTTGCTCCCTCTCCCATTGACACACTCAAGGTCACCACACCCTCCCCCCCCACTCAAGCCCCACTCCAACTTTCATGTCTTCTTCCTACATGTAACCTGCTGAGTTTAATGTGTATATAAACATGGGAAGGAGGTTATTTACTACAGTGTGGCTAACATGAGCATGGAAGGGGGTTATCCACTACAGCATGATTAGATGAGCATGGGAGGGGGTTATCTACTACAGCATGATTGGATGAGCATGTTAGAGGGGTTATCTACTACAGCATGATTGGATGAGCATGAGAGAGGGGTTATCTACTACAGCATGATTAGATGAGCATGGAAGGGGTTATCTACTACAGCATGATTAGATGAGCATGGAAGGGGTTATCTACTACAGCATGATTAGATGAGCATGGGGGGGTGTTATCTACTACAGCATGATTAGATGAGCATGGGGGGGTGTTATCTACTACAGCATGATTAGATGAGCATGGAAGGGGTTATCTACTACAGCATGATTGGATGAGCATGGAAGGGAGTTATCTACTACAGCATGATTAAATGAGCATGGAAGGGTGTTATCTACTACAGCATGATTAGATGAGCATGAGAGAGGGGTTATCTACTACAGCATGATTGGATGAGCATGGAAGGGAGTTATCTACTACAGCATGATTAGATGAGCATGGAAGGGGTTATCTACTACAGCATGATTAGATGAGCATGGAAGGGGGTTATCTACTACAGCATGATTAGATGAGCGTGGAAGGGGTTATCTACTACAACATGATTAGATGAGCATGGAAGGGGGTTATCTACTACAGCATGATTAGATGAGCATGGAAGGGGTGTTATCTACTACAGCATGATTAGATGAGCATGGAAGGGGGTTATCTACTACAGCATGATTAGATGAGCATGGAAGGGTGTTATCTACTACAACATGATTAGATGAGCATGGAAGGGGTTATCTACTACAACATGATTAGATGAGCATGGAAGGGGTTATCTACTACAGCATGATTAGATGAGCATGGAAGGGGTTATCTACTACAACATGATTAGATGAGCATGGAAGGTGTTATCTACTACAGCATGATTAGATGAGCATGGGAGGGGTGTTATCTGCTACAACATGATTAGATGAGCATGGAAGGGGTTATCTACTACAACATGATTAGATGAGCATGGAAGGGGTTATCTACTACAGCATGATTAGATGAGCATGGAAGGGGTTATCTACTACAGCATGATTAGATGAGCATGAGAGGGGGGTTATCTACTACAGCATGATTGGATGAGCATGGCAAGGGTTATCTACTACAACATGATTAGCATGAACTTGGGGAGTGGGGAGGAAAGGTATTTACTGCAGCATGGCTAACTTATCAGTGGCTAAACCACTGAAGAAAATGACACCTTTGCCCAAAGAAACTATGGTAAGGATTTTTCTTTTATGACTGACTGTAAGGTGCTAGACCACACTCTTTTATAGATGGCAATGGTACATTCCAATGTTGAAAGGTTTGACATCCTTACTAGATGTTTCCTTTTTCATTTGAAATTGTCAAGTCTTATAAGTTTCAATTAATTACAATAGCTCTAACTATCAGAATTCTCTTGAGAACATCAACTATAAAGCCAGTCTCCAGTTCTCTCCTGAAGCCATTAGCTGGCATTAGCTGGAACTTAAAAGCCCCTGCCTCATGCACAGGGCCTATCTCTCTCCCACCAACCTCTCTTTCTATAACTTCCTATCACAGCTCAGATCATGGATGAGGATCAGAGGTCATTTTCCTACTGAAAATTTAGAGACAAGAAAAGCATTCTCATTGTTTACCAATACCCTACATCGCAAACGAAACAAACAAGAACAGCATCCCTTTTTTTTTCCTCTCAGCCTGATCACCTCACTTGAAGTGCTGATTTCTGCTCTACACATAAGGAAATGTCCTGGTAACCAAGTTAAACATTTATTTTAAAATTTTAAGTAAAATGTTCATGGAGTACAATATGGTGTTACAGTACACGTATGCAATATGCACTACTGAACAAGGCAGCATAATTAATGCTTTTATATATTCATCATTGTGATTGGAGCTTTCTAGCTTCTCTCTTCTAGTTTTATATATATATAATATAATGATATATTTTAATATATAATATAGTGTATATTATATATAATGTATACATAATCTATCACATATTTTATATATATATATATATATTACAGCCTTGTTGGTTGTATGCTGGAGAACACCCAAACTGATTATCTCTATCTAAATGTGACTTTTGTGAGGAAAATGTTAATGGTCCTTATTTGATCATTGCAAGCTGTATACATGTATTGAAATACCATGGTACTCCATAAATTTATACAATAAAAATAGTAATTAGTTAAAAAAAGAATCAGTAAGGATTTTATGCAGGTATACAAAAATCAAGTAAATAAGATTTTAAAAGAAATTAAAATAGTCACACAAAATCAAAACTTAGATAAAACTCGGATTATTAGCTTTTAATGTTTCCATAGGCTCCTGCATTATCTCTTTTAATCTTCATAATAATGGTGAGGTAAGTAAGCAAGTACTTTCAATCTCCAACTACTAAGAGATGCAAAGCTCATGAAGAGTATTGTCTTGCATAAAGTTATGCAGTTCGAGACAGATAGAAGGTGTAATGATAAGGTGCACCAGTGCCCAGAGGCCTTGCAGGTTTGGACCAAAGTGGTCTGTGGCTGGTAAGACCCCATGTGGGCGCAGTGGGTGGTGGAATGTTATTCACATGGCAGACGCGACATCCATGTAGCAAGTTTATTTGAGGGGGAGAGGAGAGGTAATGGAGGGAAGAAGAAAAGAGAAAGAGAGAGAGAGAGAGAGAAAGAGAAGGGGAGAGGTGTGAAGGGGAAGAGAGAGAAAGAGGGAGGGAGGGGCTTTTCCCTCGTAAACAGGCTTTAACATGACATGACATCAGAATGTTAGGCGGGTCCCCAAGGAGCGGGTCATAATGCTAACAGAAGGGTGAAATCCAACCTTCTAATTTCCAATCCAGAGCTTCTTCTCATACAGTCTGTGCATCAGCACAAGGGCTGGCACACCTTTCATACACTGCATTTTTAATATATCCTGCCATCAAGGTAAAACTCAGGGATGACAGGAACAATGCTAAGTCCTGCCTTTACATTCCACCCTGAAGCGCCAACTCCCCTGGAATGAGCTCTTTATTTGTATCATCTGCAGTTGTTATTAAAAGCACACATTTTTAAAACTATGAAATGAATCTTTCTATTGTAACATCAAAAACTAAATAACAATAAAGAATATAAAAATATAAAGATGTGGTCAATAAAATATTTGCCACGCAAGCATGAAGTTCTGAATTTGATCCTCAGAACCCATGTTTAAAGAGCTGTGGAATTTCAGAGGAGGAAGGAAATAGAGGTAGATCTCTGATGCTTACTGCCCAACAAACCCAGTCATATCAGCAAGATCCAGACAACGAGAGGCCCTGTCTTAAAAAACAAGATGGATAGCTTCTGAATAACTGCCCCCAAGGATGATCTTGGTTCTCCATGTGCCCCCCCACACACACACACATCTTCAGCCAGTTTCAAACACACACACACACACACACACACACACACACATATATATATATATATATATATATATATATATATATATATATATATATATATATATATAAAATTTTCACTTGCTAACTCACACATGTATATAGTTTGTATATTTTGGTTTCCACTAAAGATAAATATAATCTAGGGCTGAGAAGCATCTTGCATCAAAGGGGACAGAAAACCTGTAAGTGAGCCAGAGGAGGGAGATAGCTTCATTGAAACAATGCTTTCCAGCCTTTTAATGTGACAGATGCAGATATGGACATACAGTGATTGTGACAGAATGCACATGGCCTGCACAATCTCCAGCTAGACAAACTCCTGGCATAGAAGGGGCTCAGGTAGATACAAAAATCCCACCACTAGTTGAGGAGCTATTAGCATTTCAAAACTGCTAGAAGGAGGAGGGTCAGTTTGTTTTCATGATATGACCTTATGTAGGCTGACCACACAACAGAGCAGGGCCCAGTAATGACGAACTGGACCAAATGAAAAAAAGAAGAAAATAAAGGAAGCAATTTCAAAGTTGGGTGGAAGGAATGGAATGGTTGAGAGGGTGGTAAGATAAGAAGATGAGGTGAATGAATATGTCTAAAATACATTGTCTTAGTCGCTGTTCTATTGCTGTGAAGAGGCGCCATGACCAAGGCAACTCTCACAAAGAAGGCATTTAATTGGGGTCTTGCTTACAGTTTCAGGGGAGTAGTCCCTTATCATTGTGGCGGAAAGTATGGCCGCAGGCGGGTTGGCATGGAGCTGAAAGCTTACATCATGATCCACAGACAGGCAGGCATAGAAAGAGACATCCCCAGTCTAGCAAGAACTTTTGAAATCTCAAAGCCCACTCCCAGGTACTCACCTTCTTCAACAAGGACACCAATTCAACTAGGCCACTCCTCCTAATCCTTTCCAAATAGTTCATCAACTGGAAACGAAGCACGCAAATAGAGGAGCCATTTTCATTCAAACCACCACATTCCACTCCCTGGCCCCCATAAGCTTGTAGCCATATCATAATGTAAAATGCATTTACAACTTCAATAGTCCCCAAAGGTTTGCACAGTCTCAACTCTGTTTAAAAGTTCAAAGTCCAAAGTCTCTTCTTAGACTCAAGGTAATATAATTGTTACCCCCTATAAAATAAAAATAAAAAAAAAAGGCAGATCACATATTTCCCACATACAATGGCACAGAATGTATATGACCATCCCAAACTGGAGGAAAAAGAACATAGTGAGAACATTCTGAACCAAAGCAAGTCAGAAGCCCAGGAAAATAAACTACAAATTTTGTATCTCTGTATCTGATGTCAAAGTGTTTTTCAGATATCCAACTCCTTTCATCTCTGTCAATTGCAACACACTTCTTTCTCTTGGGCTGGTTCCACACCCTGTCATCAGCTCTTCTTGGCAGGTATCCTAAGGCTTTGGCATCTCCAACATCTTTGGGTCTCCAAAGCAATCCAGATTTCATCTTTACAGTGTCATACAATGGCCTCTCCAGGCCTCCATGATGATATTGCCCTGACAATCACTTGACCTCAATGGCTTTCCTTAACCACAGAGGATGATTCCATAACTTGTTTCCTGTGGTCCTTGATTCTTAAGCGAAAACCACAACTATGTGGCAAAAGCTGCCAAGTTCTGCTGCCTGCTGGGGCTGATACCTGGTCCCCGATGACTTGCATTTGCATAAGCTTTGACTTATGTTGAAAGTTTCTAGGCCAAGGAAATATCTCAGTCTTATTCCTTTCACAGGTTGCAAGATTAGCAGGGTGGTGTCTTGCTCGGAGTATACCTCGTCCTTTACTTAATTTCAAAACAGGCCTTTCTGAAAGGTTTCATCTCATTAAGCACAGGGCTTGGCCTCAACATTACATTGACTGATACTCCTTTTCTCTTCAAACTGTGCAGTTTGTGTTTCTTTTTGCTCTGTTTGCTCTTTTTCATTATAGATCTTCCTAAGAGTGATCACAGTCAATACTGGGCTGTCTTGAAATCTCCTCTGCCAGTGCCATTAATAATGAACCTTTTCAATTTAACCTCTAACAGATCTTTTCTTTTTTTTAGGATAAGGGCAGAAAACAGCCACATTCTTTGCCAAAATATCACAAGAGCTGTCTCTAGGTCACTTGTTAATATTCTTACTTTCTGAAACCCCTCCAGCTGGGACACTACAATCCACATTGCTGTCAGCTCCAGTGTCTATCATGCTCCTACTAGGATGGTTAATTAAGCCCTACTTAACATATTCAACTACTTTTCTGGTCCAAAGTCCCAAGCTTTTTCATATTTCTCCAAGAAGCAACACTCCTGGAATGAATTTCTATCTTTGCTACTATTCTATTGCTGCGAGGAGACACCATGACCAAGGCAAGTCCTACAGTTTCAGAAGGTTAGTTCGTAATCCTCATGGCAGGAAGCATGGTGGTAGGCAGGCAGGCATGGAGCTGAAAGCTTATGTCATGATCCACAGGCAGGCAAGCAGAGAGAAAGAGAGACATGGGGCCTGGTATAGGCTTTTGAAACTTCAAAGTACACTCTCCATGACACACCTCCTCCAATAAGGACACACTTTCTAATCCCTTACAAATAGTTTTTCAAGAGGAAGTTAAGCATGCAAATATATGATCCTATGGGGGCCAGCCATTTTCATCCAAACCACCACATACATTGTATAAAATTCTCAAAGAACTTATCAAAATATTTTAAATAAATATAATTCAAATTTTCCAATAATATAAAATGTATATTCCTATCCCTCCGTGTGAATGTGAATGCTCATGTAGGTTTATATATAGGTACTCATCATACAAAAAAAAGCTAAAACAATTTAGCAATGACAAGACTAAAATAACTAATGAGATTAAATGCACAGGGAAATAAAAGCAGAGCAGATAATATAAAGCTAGAGACTTTATCTGTACCATAATTGCATGCTTCAGTTATTGTTTGCTTCAACAAAAGCCATGTGCTTTTTCTGTGCCTCCCAGCAATCTGTGCAAAAAAGAACATCAGCCATTCAGTTCAGCATGTCCAGACAAAAAATAAAAATCCCTCAATATCTGAGAGAAAATATTTCATCCAAGTGTCCTCATAAAGTAACTTTTGTGTCATATAAAAACAGATTTTCACAGTATCAAAACATTAAATAAAATTATAAACCATGATTCTTACATATCTCAATGAAAACTGACAGAATAATGTCAAATCATGACTTAGTAAAAGCATTCTACTAAAATCCAACATAGTATAATCCAGTTTCTTAGAAAATCTGATAATATGATGAGGAAAAATGGATAGATGAGAGTGATAGACTGATAGATGATAGATGTAAATATAGATGATAAATACATAAATACAAAGATAGTAGATGATAGATAGAGATTAATATACATATTTGACAGATAATTATATAGATGATAGATAGTTAATCAATAGAGATGATAGTTACTGATAGATAATTATAAATGATTGATAGATAGTAGATAAATATATGATTATAGATGAATAATAGACTAGACAATTGATAGATGATTATTTCATAGATGATTGATAGATGGTAGCTATATATACATAATAGACCAATTGATGATAGATAATCAATAAATAAAATATAGTAGCATCATCTAAGAAAATGTCTTAACAGCACAACTTTTAGATATTTCATACATACCACTTTTTTTCCATTGAGGTACAGATTAATACCTCTACATAAAAGACTGTAAGATTAAAAATCCCCAACAAGATCTTAGGATGAAAATATTTTATGTTCATTATTAAAGCAAATCTAACTTCTGACAGTCAGCTGAGGTAGACCTAGGTTTGATAGTACACATGAAAGAGTTGAAGCTTTTGTGTAGTCCTAAAGAGTGGGTCCGAGAGAGGACTAGAGGACAAGATCAGTGGCACTATTAGACAGTAGGCCCCTCTCTGAGGAATGGGAAAGTAACCAAGGTTACAGCACTTGACTACTCCCTTGAGCTCCATTCTTGTGTTATCAGCAGGATGCTCAACATTTCCATCTGGCCATGTCTGCCCTTAACTATGTTTTTCTATTTCTGTATTCCCAGTCCTCAAGGATGACCTACCTCCCTGCCCACTTGTCCTACCCAGGACATAGGGCATACTGTCCTGCTACCTGTCCTCACCTTAGCTCTCTGGAGCTATGCTTTCTCTCCAAGTCTGGCCCCTCCTCTCATCTCCCTTCCGTAGACTTCTCTGCCTTTTCTTCTTCATACCTACCTCTTCATTCTAACAAATACCTTGAAAGAACAGCAATTACAGTAATAGCACGCACCTATGGATTGAACCTCTACCAATGCTAGTCATTGTTGTATATATTTTACTACATTTTCTTATATTGTCCTCACAATCCTTTGAAATACTCCTAATTTCCAATAAGGAAATTAAGACACAAAATAAAATTTTCAAGTATCACTCAGGTATGATATAATGGAGCCAGGATAAGGGAAGGCTCCAGCTGAATTCATACATGGCATATCTAAACACTATCAAAGAGAACATCAGCCTCTGCTATCAGGGAATTGGAATGTCACTCGTGGCTGGGAAGTGACATTCTCTTATTGGGAGAAACAATCTCAGCAAACATCTGCATTAGCCAAGGTCACTGTGGCAGTGACAGAGCAAAGTCAATACCAAGATGTCAATGGAAGTTCCTTGTCCCAACCACCTGGTCCTAAATAACCAACTCAGAGGCTGAATATGAATTATAAATGTTCAGTCGATAGCTCAGGCTTGTTACTACCTAACTCTTACACCTAAATTAACTCATATTTCTATCTATGCTTTGCCACATGGTTCATGGCTTATTACCTCATTTTTTATATGTTCTGCTTGATGGGCACTGACTGGTGTCTCTCTGACTCTGTCCTCTTTCCCATTATTCTTAGTTTGATCATCCTGACTATATTTCCTGCCTGGCTACTGACCAATCAGTATTTTATTAAATCAATTTGAGTGACAAATCTTTACAATATACAAGAGGATTATTCCACAGCACCAAGACATCCTCCTCATTTTGTCTAAGCATTCACACAAATTCATTGCTTATTGTGCAAATGACAGAAATACCAAACATCTCTTTGTCCTTGCTCTTTAGAGTTCCTGTGGCTTCTTTAATAGTTAAAGGAGGCTGACATCTGTTCTGGTCCTCCATCCTTCAGATAAGGGAATTATCTTCATTCATCTTCAGATGATGGAATTAACCCTGCTCCCTGATACACCTTAATGTATCAGGTTAATTACTGATTAATTAATTAATTAATCTAGTAAGTCCTTCCTCATACCCTCTGACCAGTACACACCCTAATCACCCACACCTTTGGATACTTCCTTCATTGACTCAAGCACTGAATCCAACCCAAGCCATTAAAGATGTGCTGCTGGTAGCTTTTGTCTGAAGGGCATTCAGAACACTAGTTGGGACTACCACTGTGATTTGTCCATAATGAAACCTTTGATTGCTGTAAATATCTACTTAGAAAGTCCCAGCTCACTGGAAGGAAAGCCAAGTACTCCCGTGCTCTTGTCCATGGGTCCTTCTCAAGCTTTATTCTTAACACATTCTTCCTTCTATTATTCCACTCTGCCACTCAACTCAAACATCTCACTTTAGCAATGTTCCCCTGATATCCCATACCTTTAATCTTGCTGTTGTTCTTCCTTGAGTCCACTCTACATGTTCTATCTAGTAATCTTCCATACTCTGTATCCTGGCACTGGTATCTATCTCTATAATATACCTTTAATCCTCATACATTTTGCTATTATTTGGTTGTGACCTTTCCAAATTTGTATTGAAAGTTAATCCCACTGCAAGAGTGTTAAGAAGTAGGCCGTTTTGCAGGTGGCAGGGACAGCCCTCACTAATCAGTTTAGTGCCCTCATAAGAGAGTTTGAGAAAGCCTCTTCAGCTCTTTTAATGCTTCTTCCATGTTAATACAGCATTTGGTCTTTCTGCAATGTGAGGTAAATCCAGCAAGTTGCCATGTTGGAAGAGGAAAGTGAGCCCTCAACAGACACTGTATCTGCCCTGTACCTACAGTTTTGACTTCCAGCTCCATCCAACTCCTATGACATATATATTGTCATATGACATATGACATTGACTTCCATTTATAAATTATCCAGTCTGGTACCTTGTTATAGTGGGAGAGACACAGCAAGATGCCTACACTGAAATTTCTATTCACCATCCCAAAATTCTCAGTGAATTTGTCTGCTTTGCCTATTCACATCTCCAGACCCTACCAGAATACAAGCCCCAGGCAATGAAGCTTAATGATCATCAAGGGGACACAACAGTGAAATTGTGAATTTTAAGTTGATTCCATCACTTCGATGTTTTATAAAAATCAGCAACTAAGTTTACTTTCCTGAAAGTGGGGACAGTTTCCCCACTTGAAAAAAAAATGGTGATTTTCACACTACCTAAAGTTGTCATGAGAACTGCAAATGGTCAATACAGCATCTGTTGCTTAGAATATGCTTAGCAAATGGAATATTTCAGGGCATAGCAAAGTACACATAATGCATCTTCAGAAACCCATCTCCATATTCAAAGGCGGCTACAACCTACTTTCTCTAGAACTCAAGAACTAAATATAAATACTAAATATCCCTCTATGAGCCACCACATGATAGGAAACTAATACATCAGAGCATGTTTCCCTAATCAATCTGACCAAGAATAGACTAAAGCAGTGCTTCCCAACCTTCCTAATGCTGCAACCCTTTAATATAATTCCTCACATTTTGGTGACTGTCAACCATAAAATTGTTTTCTTTTCATTGCTATTTCCTAACTGTGATTTCGTTACTGTTCCAAATCGTAATGTAACCATCAATATTTCCAATGGTCTTAGGTGACCCCGTGAAAGGATCATTTGACCCCAAAGGGGTCATGACCCACAGGTTGAGAACCACTGGACTACAGGCCTCTTAACTTTATAAGTAGGTAAATCAAGACATCTTCACATAAAATGGAATTGCTTTCACACACACCAACATGAAGGAATTTTACAAACAGGTTAGTCAGAAGCATTCACACAAACTCAAACACAAAAAAATTTAAGGTGCTGAAAGGTAGAGAGAATTTTCTTTGGGGAAGGACATGAGCTCAGTGACTCAGAGGACCCTGGAAGAGGACCTTGGTGGGTGCCAGTAATGTTCTATTTTATTTGAGTAGCAGCTTCCGGGCTATTTTGCCTTGCAAAAATTCACTGAGAAAATACTCATATGAGTTGAGCACTTTTCTGGATGTATATTTTAGTATAAATGTTTCTTATTAAAAAAAATGATAGCCACAAACATTATCCATATCCCGTGGAAGCTGCTGGGCTCCAGTGATGTCTGCTCATGGGTAATACACTCACTTTTAAAATGAGAAGGATGCGGCCGCATAAGTAACTACCCCAAAGTCATATAACAAATCCATGACTCAGAACTAAAACCTGCAAGTGCTGATTTCTGTGCCAGAGCTCCTGATTTATGTGTATATAATGCTATTCCAAGTAAATACATCAGTGTCTTCTCAAGGAAAAGAGTTCCCTGGATTTGTGCACTCGGAAGCTGGAAGAGAATACATTCAGTGAAAAGCTGCTCTTTGGCCCTATCCCAGCTATAACACTGTTGCTGGCAGAACACCCTTTGAATTTGCAAAAATTTGCAAATCAAGGCCAAGCCTCAATCTGCAGCTGGAGCAACATATTTCTGTTTGAAATGAAATTTAGTTGCATTCCCCCCCTCCCCATTAAATGGCACATAAAGGGGGAAAAATGGTTGTCTATCCATTTAAAGTAACCATCATTCCAGGGCCGGGCAACACAATTAAAATACTGCAGAAAATCAGGCTACAGGGCGATAGTGCCCTGCTGCCAACTCTCCTTTAATTTCCAGACTGCAAGGCAGGGGAGACAGGGAGGCAAGCTGCCCTCCTTAGGGAGATAATGCAAAAGGAAGTCAGGACCCCCTGGCAGCCTCCAACAGTAGTCCTGAACTCCTGGTGCCAGCTGCATTTCCAGTACAGATGTGCCACCGGGAGGCGTTGATTTGCTGATCAGCACGGTACAAAGAGGAAGTGCATGCCATAACTTCGGGTGTCTTAATATGCTGCAGCACTTTACTGTGTTGAGTGTTTAGACTGCAGGAAGGGGCTCCAGCAATGCATAACTAGGTTCTGATTAAAATGCACAAGAAACCATGAGTTATAGCACAGATGGCTGCTTGGAAGGGAAAAAAAAAAAACCTTAAGTAGGTATGGACTTTACAAAATTAAAACTTCTTGTTCCATAAAATATTACCACCTCGAGGAACTTACATAAGACCTGTTTGTTCTTTTTTTAACTTCAAAAAAATAAAAAATTAATAGAAAGCAACTCTGAACCTATCGCTTTAAGATACTTTCTAATATCACCAAAGTCTAAGGTAAACATTTGTCTTCCTCGCATAACCCATGCAAATGAAAGGCTTTGTGGCAAGCCCTTCCAACAAATCAGCATTTTTACATAAAGCTAAGGGTTAAAATATTCTAAGTAAACTATAGGACACCATTTTTAAATGAATGACATAAAGTGATCTGTCAAATAAAACTGAATTTTAATTAGGTAGCATCAAATTAATCTGATACATTTGCACAGAAGTCGTGAATTGTATCAGCAGGTATTTATGGTTCAGGGGTGCCAGCTGATCACCTACACATCCACCTGAACTCCTAAGTGCAGTGTTTTTTCCAAGACCTTTGTGAAGTATAATATTTCCAAATTATTAAGTCTTGATTTTTCAAATTTAATCAACAGAGCTAATTCTCAGCATTTAACATTAGAGAGGGAGGGAGGGAGGGAGGGAGGGAGAGAGAGAGAGAGAGAGAGAGAGAGAGAGAGAGAGAGAGAGAGAGAGAGAACGAACAAGATGTCAAGGCCAGACACTAAAATCAGACACTGAAATCAGTCACCAGATATCCCCACTAGGGAAAACTCAGATTTTTCTTTTTTTTTTTTTTTTTTTTTTTTTTTTGCACATGCTACTTACAATTCAGTATAAACTTCCTCTGCAGTTCTTTGTAGGACCGAATCAAAGGATGTAGCTATGTCAAGTACAAAACTCATTTTTTCCTTTTGTGACATTCCATGTGCTACAAATTAAATTATTTTCATGTTCACATTTTGTATCTAGAGCAGTGGTTCTCACCCTTCCAAAGGCTGTGACCCTTTTAATACAGTTCTTCATGTTGTGGTGACCCCCAACCATAAAATTATTTCATTGCTACTTCATAACTGAAATTTTGTTACTGTTATGAATCATAATGTAAATATCTGATATGTAGGATACCTAATTTGGAACCCCTGTGAAAGAGTTGTTCAACTCCTAAGGGGGTCACAACCCACAGGTTGAGAACTGCTGATTTAGAGTAAATCCTACTACAGTGGATACTGTTTTATAAGACAAATATTATATATGAATGCTTATTTTTCAGTATATTTGGCAAAATCAACCAGAAATTCGAGTAACAGAGTACAAATTTCCAATTTATACGGTGTTTTTATTTCTCTTTTAAAAGGAAAGAAAGTCCTGGTACTTGGGCGAATACTATTTAGCACATGTATAATAAAACAGCTTTTGCCAAGAACTACAAAGAACCTGGATGTTTTACTTTGCTTTCCAGTGGACAGCTTAGCCTGCCACAGTTCCACATGGCAAGACTGCAAAGTCCCAGTAAGAGAAAAACAAAGTTTGTCAACCCAAGAAATGAGGCAGTAGGAACTTGCTGTGCATGGGTTCCTTGCGCTGCGCTCCCCAGTGGGTGCTGCTGAATGGGGATGAGAAATCCCAAGTTTGGGAAATCCCCACGCTTGCAGAGAGCTGTGCGCAAATGTTCCTAACCTAAGGAAACCTATGCTTACCAAGATGAAAATCTGCCCTCTTCTCCGCAGGAAGAAACTTCTTCTATCTTCCAATCTGTTGACTAGGTCAGTGTTCCTGGACAGCTATTCCAGGACAGACACTGTCAAAGAACTGACAGAAACTGTTCCCACAAAAGCTTTGCACCATACCTTCCTGTTTCACTCGAATCATTTCTCCTAAATACATCTACACTTTACCCAAACTAAAGTGGTATTCTAGTTTGAGGAGAATATCTTTTCAATGAAAAAAACTGTTATAATCGACAAACAAATAAATCTTGAAGATATAGTTCCTTTAAACACAATAAACATATTACATTAAATTCATAAAACAGCTTTTAATAAACATTCACTTAGCATTTAACATGGGTTTTTTTTTTTTGATTGAGGGCTGAAGGTGTAGCTCAATAGTTATGCACACACAACACAGAAAAAAAATTAGTATTTTGTCTGTTCTGCTTGGCCAGCATGTGCAAGGCTCTGGCGTCAGTCCAAAGCACCATCCAAAACATGGTGCATTAAGTGCTCAGTAATGCCAATAAAATCTTTGAAAAATATTAACAGTCAATTTCAGAAACTATGATATGTTCTATACTTCATTAAAATCTAGTCAACACTTTATTAAAACATAGACAAAAGTATCAAACTTTAGAAAGGAACATGGAACTCTGTGTCTCAGTTGTTTGAAGCTATAGTTATTATCCACTGATGGAATAACAAGCTTAATAGCCATAAGAAATTTTAATATTCCTAATTGAATCAGAGACCGTCTAAAGCAATGATTCTCAACCTTCCTAATGCTGCGACCCTTTAATACAGTTCCTCATGCTGTGGTGATCCCAAACCATAAGATTATTTTGTTGCTACTTCATAACTGTAATTTTGCTACTGTCATGAATCATACATAATGTAAATATCTGTGTTTTCTGATGGTCTTAGGTGACCTCTGTGAAAGGATTGTTCCACTCCCAAATCGCAACCCACAGGTTGAGAACAGCCGGTCTAAAAGCTTATATTGAAAGGTAAGATTATAGTGAAAGCAGAGAATGAAAATGAATGAGAGGGGATGAAAGCTTGGGGTGACCCAAGAGAGGCAAGAGAGACTTTAACAAACTACAAAGACTGAAGAAAAGATTTGCTTAAGACCCTCAACATTTAGACAATGTTTCTTTACACACATTGCTAGATTCAGGAGGAAATGGAGAGAATGAGGAAGAGTGGAGGTTTAATCTACTGCTTTATTACTTATACAGTCTTGAACCAAATATTTTTTCATTGCCTGTAAGCTATTCTTTGCCTCGTTTTTCTAAAGTGGCATAACCTTAAAAAGTTCACAGAATTATGACCTTCGTGAATGTTTTTGTTAGTGTTTGAAAGAATAATAATGAAATCTGGTAAATGTGGCCTGCCGGAAAATGTGTTCATCATCTCCGTGAGCAGAGTGACGGGAAATACTTGTAGACTACCAATATTGCCTTTTTAACACCTGCCCACAGTGTTACATAATAACCGAAGCATCATTTACTGTGTTATTTATTATTTTTTATTATTTTTAAAACAATGGCTGAGTGCTCTTGGACCATAATTAATTGCAGGCTGGAGAAGGGCCGGCCATTACTTTACAGGAAATGTCTGACCTAAAGGTCATCATATTTATTATAAATTGTTCTAACCTCCTAAATATAGAAAATGAAAAGCAATTCCTGTTATTTGCTAGACAATTGTACATAATCACAAGGTTGATATACCGTGAGCCATATCAATACATTTACCCAGAAGATAAATGGAACATTAGCAATAACCCTGGAAGCTTGTCACTGGGCAAAATAAGCAGCAGTAGAAGTGATAAGGCAGGTGAGGTATGGTGGCTGTAGCTTTGAATCTCACCAGCTTCATGATCCTGAACAAGCCCATGCTCACAAATAGCAATACTTGCCTTTTGTGACTCTTGTAAGGATTAAGCAAGATCTGTTCAAGGTCTGACTCTCACATGTGGCAAAAATTCAACAAGTGTTGGTCCACTGAGCTACATATAAGCCCTCATCTATGCTAATGCTAAGGTCCAAAACATTGAAATCTGTAAACAGTCCTGAATAGGAAAGGAAAGGGAAAATAATTTAAGGAAAGAAGCCTTTCTGAAAAGAAGTAACCATGTGATTTGAAACTATCAAAGATAATAGTAAAATGAGTTTCATTTGCTTTCATAAGTTGTGGGAAGAATTTGCTTTCCCCCTCAATTTATCATATGCAGACAATTATGTTTTCTCCAGTTTCTGTATTATTCAACATCTACTTGAATGTACTGACTCACCCATGGCATTCCAAATTGGATGGTGTGATGGATGCAATGGGATTAGTGATCTTATTGTTGCCATTCTTATCATGTGGACTAACTGAGCTTCCCTCTGGCAGTAGGTGAAACTATTTAGTCAGCATTCCATTAAAGTATCATTTCTTTGACAAACAGTCAGCAATATTTACCAACTGGCAACTGAGAAAGATAGTCCCTTACTTTTGCCAGATTTTCAACCATATTCGTATGCTGATTCCATCTAGGAAGACCACAGCACTAGCCTTAGGTACCTTAAGTTATGAATGGAGGCTGCATCTGTGGACTCATTAGCACTATCTTCATTCAACTGCCCAAAGCCAGCCACAAGTAGAGATGCATTCATGAGTTCACATATTCACACATGGATAAATAAAATTAATGTAATTAGTGATGAGATCTAGTCATTAATTTCCAAAACTTATTTTTTGAAAAGAAAGATATCTCTTTGGCATAATAAGAGTATTTGAGGAAAGACGAATTAGGAAAGACTATATATATATTAGTAGCTGTCCAGGCTTGGGAATCAGAAGGAGAGTAAAGCATGAAGGAACATTTGAGAAGAATGGAAATGTTTGCTAACTTAACAGTGGTAGTAGTTTGTGAATACACATGTCTTCAGGTCTCTGTTGCTGTGAAGAGACACCATGATCACGGCAACTCTTATAAAGAAAATCATTTAATTGGATCTGACACACTTCCTCCAACAAGGCCACACCTCCTAATAGTGTCACTCCCTATAGGCCAAGCATTCAATCACATGAGTCTATGGGGGCCATACCTATTCAAATGACCACATCCCACTCCCTGTCTGCCATGGGCTTATAACCATAACATAATGCAAAATGCATTTAGTCCAATTTCAAAAGTCTCCATAGTCTATCACAGTCTCAACAATGTTTAAAAGTCCAAAGTTCAAAGTCTCTTCTGAGACTTTTATAACTGCAATCCGTTATAAAAACCAAGATAAAAAAAAATAGATTGCATACTTTCAATAAAAATGGCACAGGATATATTACTGTTCCAAAATAGAGGAAAGGGAGAATAGTAAGGAAATACTGGACCAAAACAAGACCAAAAACCAGCTGGGCAAACTCCAAACTCTGCATCCCATGTCTGATGTGAAATTACTCTTCATACCTCCAACTTCTTTCAGCTTTGTTGACTATAACACATTTCTTTGTCTTGGGCTGGTTCCACTCCCTATTAGATTTCCTTGACAGGTATCCCATGACTCTAGCATTTCCAACATCTTTAGGTCTCCAAGATAATCCAGGTTTCAACTTCACAATGACCTCTCTGGGCCTCAATGCAAGGACAACCCTGCCACATACCTGGCCTCGGGGACTTTCCTTAATTATGGAGGGAGATTCTATAACCCTTTTCTTCTATCATTGCCTCTAAAGCCAGAACCACATGACTGTAACTGCCATGTTTTGCTGCTTGCTAGGGCTGGAACATGGTTGTTTTGTACAATTTCATTTTTACAAGCTTTCTGTTCACTGCCTAAGCTTGACTGGCCTGGCACTTGCTCTGTAGACCAAGCTTGCCTTGAAATCAGAGATCTGTGTGCCTCTATTTCCTGAGTGCTGGAATTAAAAGTGTGCACCATGATGTCTGGACCTAAATGTTCTTTAATTCCTTTTCACAAATTGGAAGTTTAGCTGAGTGGGGTCTTGCTCTGTGGTAACCTATCCCTTTTTTCCAATTCTTAATCTGTTTATCTCCTTGAACACAGGACTTAGCTCCACTCTACTTCCTGGTGCTCCTTTCCTTCTCAAACTGTACATTTTGTATTTTTCCTTTCTCAGCTTATTCCTTTTCATTATAGATCCTCTTTAGAGTGAATGCTAATAACCATGCAACTGTCAATACTAAGCTGTTTTGAGATTTCCTCTGCCAAAGGAATTAATCCAAATCTTTTCACTTTAGCCTCAGGCAGACTCTTAAAAAAAGGGCACAAAGCAGCCACATCTTTCACCAAAATATCACAAGAATAATGTCCAGGCAACCTACTAAAGTTCTTCTCCTCTGAAACCTCTTGAGCCATGGCTCCACAGTTCAAATCACCCTCAGCACCACTGTCTTCCACGTTCCTACTAGTATGGCCCATTAAGTAGCATTTAAATCATTCTACTACTTTCCTAACCCAAACTCCCAGTCCAAATTCCTCCAAACAAAAGCATGGTCAGGCCTATCACTGCAATACCCCAGTCCATAGTACCAACTTTTGTCTTAGTTGGGTTTTTTGTTTTTGTTTTTGTTTTTTTGCTGTGAAGAGACACCATGACCACAATCACTTTTACAAAGGAAAACTTTTAATTGGGGCTGGATTACCTTTAATGGTGATTCAGTCCATTATTATCATTGTGGGAAGCATGGCAGCATGCAGGCAGACACAGTGCTGGAGAAGGAGCTAAGAGTTCTATATCTTGATCTGTAGGCAACAGTAAGTGAACTGTGTCCCACACTTGTCAAAGCTTGAGCATATGAGACCTCAGAGACCACTCCCACAGTGACACACTTCCTCCAACAAAGCCACACCTACTCCAACAAGGCCATACCTCCTAATAGTGCCACTCCCTATAGGATAAGCATTAAAACACATGAGTCTATGGGGGCCATACCTATTTAAACCACAACATACATTTGTCAAAACCTATGCAACTACACACCTAAACAGAATGAATAACATGCACAAAACTTACATACCTATGACTAGAAACTAATAAAAAAAAACCTTACTAATTGGATAAGTGTGAAAATAAAGCAGAGGCTCCCATTGTAAATAACAAATGCTATAATTTTTCCTACAAAAATGCTCCATGAAGCTAAAATGCCTAATAGTCACAATTCTTTAAAAAGAACTTGCAACATTCTGTACATAAATAAGATCTTGGGCTCAATAGCATTAGAGGTCCGAGTCAACTGAAATTGGTACTGATTACAAACTATCAAATTTTAACCCTACGTACTAAGGCAAAGGAAGCAAATGAGGTCACAAGGAAAGCAAAAATTTCATTTTAATTATGATTTAAAATTGCTGTCTTCTTGACAATAATGCCTTTCTTCACAGCCTCAGGTTAACAACATACTTATATGAATATGTAACCAAAATTATTCTGTTAAAAAATCCAAATATTTCCTGTTCTCAACACTGATCTGAGTTTGTGGCAACATTTCAAACATTGGAGCATTTCTACCCACATTTGTTACCTTGTGTAACTTCTGTGTGTAAGGTGAATGTAATTAATACAGTGTTTTATGTGGTAACATGGCCATTCAGAGTTAAAGAGCACCTTTATGTACATTATCCCCTTCGGTTGTCATTACAAGATGTGCAGTCAAAATTACTAAACCTGTTTTACATACAGGGTAAATGAAAAGCAATCAGCAAAGGCTGAATGGTTTGCACAGAGTGACAGAGCCTGGACTTAAAGTGGAATGTGAATCTTAAATTCAGGCCGTAAGACTACTGTAAATTATAACTAGACTTAACTAGTGGCAGCTACTAAAGCACTTAATTCCTACAACACACCAGGAGGTAAGTAGTAGTATTGTCATCATTTAACAGGTGAGGAAACAGAGATTACGTGTTTTATTCAAGGTCACACAGCTAGAAAATAAAATAAGGAGCCCAGAGTGCCAATGCAGGTAATTAGGTTCCTTACACCAGGGTATCTTCCATCATTCTTTCGCTAGCATAAGACTGGCTGGAATCAATGTATACCCCTCATCTATTTTAATGAAATCATTGTGCAAATAAGTAACAATTTAGAATGTCCTGTTTCACCTTCTTTTCTGATAGGGCTTCAGATTTGGCAGTGCAAATGCACCATTCTTTACCTTCAGGCCTACCTTTCTGACTAATTTCTTCCTTAATTTAGATGTCAGGGTGCCCAACTTTGTCAGCCTCCTACTTCTCCTGATTTTGCTTCTATATTCCTATTGCAATTTTTGCCCAACTTTGATAAATTTGTATTTCTTTGCAGCTATATCCTGGCCAGAAAGAGATAACTGGCAGGAAGGTTGAGAGGAGATGGGGGGCACCGTGTCATTGATCCCATCACAAATTCTAAACTCCCAACATCAACCAAGGCATTAATACTATTTAATAATCCTTGTCAGAAGCACAACACCTGCTCCCATTTCCCCATGGCTGCTATCTTAAAGCCTCCTTATTTTCTTCAGGCACTCAATCATAACTCCCAACAGGTGAACTTTTCTTGCACTTGACTGAGGAAAGTTAACCATCAAAAATGAACTCTTTCACTGTCTCCAAGCACAGTAACACACCTGTCATCTCTTCATCTAGAACCAACACTGCAGTTTGTCCTTCCACTTCCGGTGTGTTCCTCCAGAGGTTCTCTCTCCCTCCTCTCCTCTCCTTTCACCACCGATTGCCAAACATCTTTCTAATCACTTGAAAATCTCCTTCTGCAGTACTTTTATGAGCACTCATGCACATGCTAAAATCTTTTGTCAGTTTCCAAAGCATAATCTCTTTAACTTATTTGACTACCTCTATTTTTTCACATATATTCTGACAGAATAGAGGTCCACTGTCTCCCCTTCCTTTCAAACAGAAGCATTTGTCTCCTACCAAAGGGGGCAGGGGAAAACCTTGTAAAAGCTTGCAAAACTACACTTAGTGCAGCAGTTGCCTGGACTAAAGATAAAGGGAGGGGCACAGGAAACTTTGGGGTGATGGAAATAGTCTCTGTCTTAATTATAGTGGTGACTTCCTATCTGTCAAAACTCAGTAACTTGAACGTTTTTAAAAGGGCACCAATTACTGCACATAAATTACACCTCAATAAAGTTGATTAAAAAATAAACTCAATATGACAAGAGTTCTAACATTTTTAAAAGAACAAAGAAAGTATGTAAAAGAAAGTACACTGGAGTTATTAAAAGGTGAAATATGATTAATTACACGTCTAGATGCTGAAGTGAAATGTGAGTTTCTCTTCAACCAAGTCAAAAGGGAAATAATGCTGGAATAGAGAAAATTGGTACCGTAGTTCAATAAAGAATGTATCACCTAGTCTTTACAGATGAGATTTTAGGTAATGGACATCCTTGAAGAATACAGAAAGAGTATTTGATTGGCAATTTTATATATCTCCTTCTATTTAAAAATGAGTATGTAATGATTATTACTCCATGAAAGCATTTCTATAGCCACTGCTTTACCCTGGATTGGGCTTGTTACTTTCTGACAATATAACACGCTGCAGGAATAGATAAGGACTGAAGAAAAATGGTCTTCCACATGCCAGGTGCTTTATCTATGTAATCTCATTTCATCTAACATGCATAATAAAAGCTTCTTAGACGAAATGAGATTACTTGTGTAAAGTGGTTACTCAACACAGCTTATACATAGTGGGACCAGAACAAGCTCCAGGATCTGTCAATCTTTAACATCTATCCACTGTGCCACTGATATCAAGGGGCAGATTGTCCAAAAGCCCATTAAATGATTTCTCACAGACGTCAATTATCTGAAGAAGTCATTGGCAAATGCTGGGTCATGGGCAATCCATACTTACAGTCTCCAGTGTATGCATGGAGTACCTATAAGACTATGGAAAATAGCCGGGCGGTGGTGGCGCACGCCTTTAATCCCAGCACTCGGGAGGCTGAGCCAGGTGGATCTCTGTGAGTTCGAGGCCAGCCTGGGCTACCAAGTGAGTTCCAAGAAAAGGTGCAAAGCTACACAGAGAAACCCTGTCTCGAAAAACCAAAAAAAAAAAAAAAAAGACTATGGAAAATAAATCCACTTTTGACATCATGTTACACAGTAGTCAGTGCTGCCTTGCCTTGTGAAGCCAGCTTGAATTCTGTTTTGGTCCTCCTTCTCTAATGGCCCAAACCAGAGGAAAGACTACAAGAAGACATCAGTGTGGATTCTACTCTTTTGGCCATTATTAGTTGAATCCCAAATGCTCCTCACAGTATTATATGGGAGAGAAATGGATGACAGAGTTCCCTAACCAAACTTACCTGAATTAATAAAAACTGAACTTTATGAGCATACAGAATATATATGTGTTGTTGTAAAATACACTCTCAAAAGCTCACTTAATTCTTTGTTGAGTGTAGTTACTTAGTGTTACCTATTTAGACAATGGAAAGATTTCAATTTTACCTCTAGCTAAGCCAGTTTAGAACTGGTCTCTGACAGCAATGAGCAACCACCTCAGCTATTCCCCATATAACCTCAAAATTGTAGATATCATATTAGTGTAAAACAGAATAAGAGGGTTCCTTGAGTTTTCTCATTTTCTCACAACTATATACTCCCTGAATTCTAGCATCTCTACCTCCAAACTAGATTCCAGACCCTACTACTTCTCCAAACTCCTACTGTCTACGCTTAGTAGTAATTTCTTAACTTGTCTGTCTTCACCCTTACCTTCTTCACACTAGTCTATTTACAGCCTAAAGACCTTTCTGAACTACAAACCTCAACCACTTCAAGCTTTCTCATAGATCTCAAATTTCAAACAAAAGGCCTCTTCTGTGTGTGTACATGCGTATGTACACATATCTGAGTACAGCATCTATCATCCTTCTCCTCTCCCCACAGCACTTCTGCAAGGCCTGTAATACTCCACTCTCCTGCTTGGACTCTATGCCAATATTTTGTGTATGCTCTAACAAATAAAGCTTGCCTGAAGATCAGAGGGCAAAGCCAGCCACTAGTTAACCATAGAGGCCAGGCAGTGATGGCACACATCTTTAATCCCAGCACTTGGGATCTCATGCCTTTGCTCCCAGTACTTGGGAGGCACCTATGTCTTGAATCCCAGCACTACGGAGGTTAAGATAGAAAGTGATATGGCTGGGCAGAGAAAGGAATATAAGGCAGGACGACAGGAGCTCATTCCTTTTCAGCTGAGGGGTTGGTGAGGTGAGAGGTGGCTGTGGCTTATTCCTTTGTCTCTCTGATCTTTCAGCATTTAACCCAATATCTAGCTCTAGGTTTTTATTAAGACTAATTAGGATTCATGCTACAGGGCCCCTTGGTACTGGCTGTTTTCCTCTACCTGGAAACTTCTTATTCAACATATCCCATGACTCACCTACTCCATTTCAGCTTGGCTGGAATACTACTTTTGAGAAAGTACCTGGAACATGAAGCTTAAGTATTGGTTGAGTGAACATCATTACAGGACATTACATAAAGGAGAGAAATTACTTCAGTGCACACAAGAATGAGTATCTTCCTTCTTGAAATACACAGTTGGAGTATCTACATCTGTATCCTCTGATACTGTTGTTCAATAATTCAGTATAATGTCAAAATAAACAACAAATTAAACCAAAACCCTACACAGTTGAGTAGTGAAATGTGTATGTCACAAAATTATTCCTACTCTCCTTGACTTAACAGTGTTTATATTATGAAAGTTTTCAAAAGGCACTTAATAGCCTGTGATGTACAGAGAGATTACACATAGTCTGTAATTACTTTTTGACATGGAATCAAGAACTGATGGAAAAACTAATGAATATTATTCTTTAGCTTGTTTTCACTGAAAACTACAAATATGGAAAATATTCATAAGGAATAAAATGAGTTTAAATTCTTGCTTCTCCCATAAAATAGTACACTAAGTTTTCTAATTTCAAATTAAAGGGAAATAACTAAAAAAGTCTCAGCTGAATGTCCACCAGCAGAATACACTCTCAGCCATGAGGCAAGAGGGGGAAAGGTAGATGGCAGATAATTCAAGCTATATGAAACCTGTCTGGAAACTAGTTTATGTCCCTAACTATAAACCCCACAAGATGGGGTGCAAGTCAAAAGAATTAAATGCCAATAATAGCAAAGACATAGAAGGTAGACCACAAAGAGAGACACTGGAGAGTCCCATAATATTTGGCATGTAATACAGCCATGGATGAAAAAAAGAGCATTAGACGTGGAATAAGTGAAGTCAATAAAATTACTTGCAAGAAATGATCTACTTTTGTCTGATTATACCTACTTATTTAGATAAATCTTTCAACTTGAACAGTCACTGTTAGGGCTTTTTTTTTTTAAACTGCCTTGGAAATGTTTTGCTCCTATATATTACAAAAAAAAAAAAAATACTTTCTTTAGCTGCTGACAGTTCCTGATACAACTGTCCTCATAGAATTACAGTGAATCCCACTGAATATGTTATGGACTATCACCGAGTAGGCAAATAATTCTTGTGGCCAAGAGTTCTACTAGATTCATAACACTAGGTGGTTAGTTATTGGAGTTGTCATTAATGCTGATTTATGGCTATATGGTTTATTTGTGGAAATCAAACCATGAACAGCAGCAATGTTCTGTCTTCACCTGGTTTTGCCCATTACATTATTACCCAGTCCAGAGCCTTCCAATGGCATTTAGTCACTCATTCTTGAGGAAAGATAAATAGTTAAAACAGTTCAACCTAATTTATAGACTAGCATTTACTATTTTCTACTGAGCACATGATATATCCTCTTCTTTGCCATAGCTGTTTGGTTGACATCGTTATGATGATGATACTATTCAGTAATGTGTGGGTCTGTGTGTATGAACATTGAATGATCTAATATTTGTGGAACTGTTTCACAGAATAAAGAGCTTTTATAGTTGTTGGAATTTACTTGTATCTTTATGGTTTCCTTTGGAAGAAGGGAAAAGTGTTCTAACCAAAAAGCCAATCCCCCTCACCTCTCCCTCATTCATTCCCTCCCTCTCTCCACGACTCTCCCTTCTCTCTTCCTTTCTCTCCAAATCATTATCCAAACACAAGATAAAATGACAGACACATGGGACAATATGACTGATTTATGCTTATCATCTTCAATCTCATACAATCTATTCAGAAAAAAAAAATACCTCCCTAAAGAGATGAGTGTACTGTTGATTGCTTATTATAGGAAAGACTTAGAAAAATGGATTCTATCAACCAGCTCCTCATCTACCTCCTGTTCACTTGTACACTTGTATAGACTCTGACTCAGTGACTCTGGGAGTCAAGCTTATGGAAAGACTAGATGAGAGTGATCCCCTCAGAAGCACCTAACTGTAAAAAGCTGCTTACTAACATCCCTCTTGATTAGAAACACATGCCCCACTGACTTCTGAGAAACTGACGTTTGACTCTGTCATCTCAAGATGATAAATACGTTGAACTGCATATGTTTCTCCTTGATACGTAAATGAGCTATCATGGAGACAGGCCTGTATATTCACAGAAACGCAAACAGATTTTTCCGTGAGTCATGGTCCAACAAGATCAGTGTGACTCACAAACTTCTTTAGCTTGTGTGTGAGCCTCTGGATTATTGGTCACTGTAAACACAAAATATTGGCAAAGTCACTTGTTCCAATTGCCTGAGCTTATGATGGCCTCTTCTTTCCCCACTTAGATCCAAGGAAACAAAGAATCTTTTAAGTTTAAAGTACAGAAGATTAAAATTCTAATAAAATCTGAAGTGTAAAGGACTGTTGACATTTCTATTATCAATAAGAGATTCGTATATTTTCTATATGTCTAAAATCTCAAAAGAAAAAGCCCTATAGCTAGTAAGCTACTTGAATAAGCCAAAGTAGTCAGTTGACTGTCTTATGGAAATGTATAGAATCTATCAACTCTTTATTCTATCATCCAATATGAGACAGTATTCCAGTCTCCATCTTTAAAATAGGAATGATGAGAATAGTAACAACCCAGCATTGCTTTTTTTCTACCATGGTACACAACTGATGTTCAATAAAGATCTGATGCTGATATTGTGTTTTTAAAACTGTCCCTAACAAAGACTACTGCTAATCATTATCCAAAGCCCATTCTCCTGTTCCCCTCACATTTAGCTTCTTCACTCATGACCTAATGAAATAAAGACTATATTTACCAACATCCTTTGCAGCTAAGTAGAACATGTATGAGAGTTATAGCAAATAGAAACCCAAAATAAATACTTTGTATGTGATATTCAAGATGTACACTTCAAAGGAGAAAGCAGGATTACAGAAAACAGTATCTGCTAGGAAGCATGGAACAAAAGGCTTCTACCCAGGTTTCACATCCAGAGACATACTTAAGAGTATCAGGACTGTCTCAGATCTCTGCCCATACCTGAAGGTTCAGATGCAATAAGTCTGGGGTAGAATCCTAAATGTGAATTTAAAAAAAAAAAACACCCAGTGTTTCTAAAGTGCAATATAATTTAGAACCACTGTACCAAGTCTCATTTATCTAGAGTATAAAGGATAAATCAACATTAAATACTACCTTGGAAACATTGCAAAATGAACAACCCTCAGGCTATCCTTAAAAAACCCAAGCAATCTTTGACCATATAACACAGAGAACTTATTTTCTGCTAGACGTGAGACGAATATGAAAAGATCCTTGTTTTCTTTTCTTCCTGCATGAAGAGTTGGGTTGTTTTTTTTTTCATTTACAATAATTACCACAGATATATATTGTCTCTTGTTCTGTTCCCCTCTATGGGTAGATTCTTAAACTCTCTATGGGTAGATTCTAAATTATTCCTAATTGCACATGTACCACAGTTACCAGCAGAAGCAAGAAGACATCAGTAAATAGCATGACCCTTAACAAGCCCTCTGTAGTTTCTTGGAAATCCCAGATCTGTGACACATCTCCAGGTGGAGCAACCTCTGGGCCATCACTACACAGACATCAAAGACCAAAGACAACCCTCGGCAGAATGGTTCTCCACTGAGGTGCTTCTCCTCTGGGATGATTCTGTCAGCGTACATCTGGCAATGTCTGGAGATATTTTCAGGTGTCATAGCTGTGTATGCTATTGCTGATACATATCCTGTAACAACCAAGACAGACACCCCCAGTAAAAGTGTTATCTAGCACAAAATGTGACCATGTAAAACTGAGTCATTCAGTTCCAAAGGATTCTCAGAAAACCTAAATATTGATATTTCCCTAAATACACTGCATTATAAAACTTACCTTTATGTGGTGATATATTGTATCCCCAATATATTGTATACGCAAATAAAACTTATCTGGAGTCAGAGAACAGAATAGCCACTAGATTAGACATAGAGGCCAGAAAATGGTGGCACACATTCTTTTAATCCTATCATTTGGTAGTCAGAGATTCATCTGGATCTCTGTGAGTTCAAGGCCACACTGGGAACAGAGCTAGGCATGGTGGCACACACCTTTAATCACAGTACTTGAGATCTCATGTCTTGCTTGGGAAAGACACACACCTTTAATCCCAGGAAGTGATGGCAGGAAGCAGAACGGTATATAAGGTGTGAGGACCAGAAACTAGAGGCTTTTTAAGCTTTTATGCTTTGAGCAGCAGTTCAGTTGAGATCCCTTCCAAGCAAGGACTCAGAGGCTTTCAGTCTGAGGAAACAAGATCAGATGAGGAATTGGCAAGGTGGGGTTGGCAGTGGCTGTTCTGTTCTCTGACCCCAGATAAGTTTTATTAGGGTACACAATATATTGGGGGACACAATATATCACCACACTCTAAGAAGCCTCTTACATCTAGCAGGAAGTAAGTTCTCTGATGAGACAGTACCGGTTTCTCAATTCTATCCCTAAACCTGCCTTTAGACACTCACCCTTCACTTCAGTGAGCCAGCGCAGTGAAGCAGGAACAGTGCTCGGCAGTCAGATCCCTTGAGGCAGGGCCAGTGATCCAGCATTGACAACAGGCGAGCAAGGCCACCTCTACCAATGTTTCCTTGCCTGCACGCTATAGAGATTAGGGTTGCAGAAAGATTCTTCATGCAGCTACAAAAATTAAAATAGCTAATCCCTATAGTCTCAGGATACAACCTGATACATAATAATTAATAAGATAATGCAATTCTTACAAAAATTCAATGAATGAATGTTTTATGGCATTCAGATAAAACAGAAAAGATCTCTCCTTTTCCACATTTTCATTTGTTATGCCCTTTTCTTTCACCCCACTTTTAATCACAGTCTGACAGCTGGCAGGGTGCTACTTTTTTTTTAACCTATGGACACAGATAACAGTTGGAGGCACCTTTGTGTTGCTGGTTTAATCTCCATTGTTCTTCAAACGACTCATCTACCCCGGTATTTTTTTCCTGGGAGCTATTTTTCCATAAGCATACAAACGCTCTATCTTTTCACATAAAACAGAACCGTAGAGAACCCATACCTCACTTCCTCTAATAATTACATTATTAGTTCGCACAATGTTGGTAATCCCAAGAAAAATAAATGCTACAAATTTCTGCAACGCTCTGCACAGCGGCACGGTGCTGGGAGGGTTAGATAAAATGCCAGTGGCCCTGTCTCCTCATCCTAAGCTATGCCTCCTTGCTTTTTTTCCAAACTAACTTTTTAAAGCTTTTCGGACAATTGTTCCCATTTTAAGCATCTCGGCCCATTCTCCTGCAGCCGTCCTTCAGTCCCGCCTGCCTACCAGCCACACATAAATTGGCTACTTCTCTCTGTTTGCTGCCAGGCCCCGAGAGTCCTTGTGTGACTGGCACTTTGATGGGCACTTCACTTTCATTCTCTCTTAAGTCATTTGCCATCCACATTGTTATCCCATTTCATACGAGAGACTACTGTGGCTCCCGTCATGAGACTTGCTCTTAATAAGTGATGGAATCCAAAGCCTTCTCCCAGTCTACTGAATAGCCATGCCACTTCCACTAATGGCCCCTGCCCATCGTGTGCTTGATACCTCTATAGCAAACACAGCACTTAATAGAATCCCTACACACTCGGCTGACCTTGTACACAGGGCGGTTTTATTCTATCACTGTTCTCAATGCTTTCTCTAGGGGACAGTAGAGCAAAAGGATTCCCTCCACCATGAGCACCTCTTATAATCCCACTGAGGAATTTCTCGTTGTCTAATGAAGTACTGAAAAAGAAGAGAGAAGACCCAATTCTCACTCAGACAAAAGGGAGTATGTTTCATTTGATTATTCTCCCTTATCTGAAGTGCTGGGAGACACTTCTGCATTAATTCTGGGCATGTGTGGAGATAACCTAGCCTTCAGCCTGACTTCCCATTTTAAAAATTTACATTTCATCAGAGAGACACATATAATAAATTTGCTATATTTAAAAAAAAAGAACTCCTTATTTCTTCATTTTCTCTCACTGGCATGACAAGATTGTGGAGCGTTAAGGTGCAGAAGAAAAAGGGAGTGGAATGGTTCCTTCTGACCACACTTATGCCTGGACCAGGAGCTCTGCAGAGGACAGTATGGGAGAATGGGGAAGAGGAAGGTTCTTGAAGTCAGAATAAAGTGCTGATAACAACCATCATTCAATCAAGCAACAGGGAACTAGAAAGTTTCCTTTGATTCCCCTGTATTCCTTTCTCCCATGTCAAGGTACTCATAAAGGAGAAAAGAAATTTCCTTCAAAATGCATCTTAAATCACCTGAATATTTACTGAATGACTGCTGTGGGCAAACAATTATGCTATGTACAATGGTATTGTGTGTGTGTGTGTGTGTGTGTGTGTGTGTGTGTGTGTGTGTGTAAAATTTCATAACCTAGGCCCGGCAGTAGTGGTGCATGCCTTTAATCCCAGCATTCAGGAGGCAGAGCCGGGCAGATCTTTGTGAGTTCGAGGCCAGCCTGGTCTACAGAGTGAGATCCAGGACAGGCACCAAAACTACACAGAGAAATCCTGCCTCGAACAAAAAATCAAAACAAAAACAAAACAAAAAAAAACCTCCATAAGCTACATACACATATATAGTGCATATACGTTTATTTAACTAGAGATAGTTCTCCTCAATGCCTTGCGGTCTAGAAATTCAGAACAGATGTGCACAATACAATATGAACTTATTAGACAATCACAATGGAGGCCTCATACAATTCACAAAGGTTTCATGGAGAAGATGAAACCTAAAACTGCCTGGAAGAATAATATGCTCTGAGAACAGGATATTTCATCCTCTTAATACAAATACTCTTTCAAATTTAAATTCAGTAATTTAATCATGGCTTCCATAATAGCTGTGTGTGAGAAAGGAAAATGGACAGTTGGGGAATTGCCATTACTGGGTTGAAATTTTCACTTTAATATGCTCAGCCATGACCCCTCTGTTGGGCTTCCAAGACCTCAGTATTCTCCTTCCAAATTATTTGGCATACTTCTTTGTAATGCGTAAACCTCACTCGAATCATCTTATTTCCTTTCAGGGTCCTTATGTTTTGCTTTTTCTGATCTACATTTGTCTTCTAAGCCTTCTCTATTGAATCTATCTCGTTTCTTGCAATTCGCCACCCAGCATCTTCTTCTGGGTCTCATGGGCTTAAGCAGATGAACACTGGCGCATGCGTGTGTCCGGAGGTGAATTCTAGCTCTGCCTCTAGTGAGCTACAGAACCATGGCAAAGACAAGTATTCTCTCCATTATTTTCCTCCCATTTGAAATCCAGATATATTCATTAATATTCAAGATAGGTGAACTTAGGGGGAGGATTATTGATTTGGGTTCACAGCTTCAGAGGGCTTAGTCCACAGTTGCTTGATCCTGTACACCTGGATAGAATGTCACAGAGGTTGGACTGGTAGAGCTGGGGTTTCAGAAAAGAGCAGAGGAAAGAAAATACAGGAAGTAACTCGAGGAGCACATGGCCCCTAAGAACAGGCTCCCAATGACCTACTTTCTCCAAATGGGTCCCGCCTCCTACTTTTCACGACATCCCACTTACCTATCATAGTCTGAACCTATTAAAGCATTAATTTATTCACAATGTCAAAGCCCTCATGATCTGTTTGGATCTGAAAATAATTAATAGGTACACCATAGGTGTGCTTCGATTATCTCTTAGGCATTTCCCAAACTAATAAAGTTGATAAGATTAACCATCACACAGATTAATAACAGTCCATGCCCGCAAACTGTCAAATTAAGTATTAAACAAAAAGATACTTAGAATGATGCCTTGCAGGTCATAAGTGATAAATAAATGGTACCTGTGTGTGTTTTAGAGTATATTTCTTTACAAGATATTTTTTCCCCTTTCTTAATAATGTCCTGTCATTTTTCTGCAGGAAACCATCTCTCCTGAAGTCTGTCTGCAGAGTTAGGTGCTAATAAAAAAAAAATTCCAGTGTCTACATGAAAACATTCATTCTCCCTCCCTGGAACCTTAAGGTTACAGCTAAGAATGTGTGGTGATGTTGCCTATGAAGACTTGAATTGGTACCTGCTCTCAGGATGCTCAAAGCAATCCTTCCTAAGACCTGATGGTTTAGTTCTTCACTTATGTGACCTTCTCCAGATTCAACCACTGAAGTTCTCTTCTGCTCAGTTTCGCTTGAGCTGCTTTCAAACTAGTTTATATGTCAATCACCTTACTCTAAAGAAAAACCAAGGCTCTTCCCTCCCCCAGCACCCCACCTCTCCTAAAGAGGTCTCTTTAATTACCTTCTATTTACCCATTGCCTCCCACCCCTGAAACCCACTACTTTCAGAACTATTATCTATCTTCTTGCTGAGACCCTCTCCTGTTCCACTCCAGTATCTACCCTCCCACTGATTTACTCATCCTTTATGCAACAGCGTGTTGTACCTTTATATTCAGATTGGATCGGGCTGAACATTCAGGGGGAGAGGGAGACATCAAAAGTACTAACAGTACCGTCTGCACTCCATCGCTGCCACCTACCAATGTTTCTTGACTCTTTATCGGACCAGATGGCTTTCCGTTCTGAAATTCTGCCTTGTACCTTCCAGTGTGTTGCAAGCAGGGTGTTTATCTGCAATGGGCTACTAAGCCTCTTAAAAAAGGAAGCTAAGCCTTACCCACTGAAGACACTGGATATTAGTTAGCTACCTGGTCAAAGTCCATCAGAAAAGTTTAAGAATTCCTTCCCCTTCCTGTCACTGAAAGTCCCACATCTGTGTGAACTTCCCAGGCATTTGCATGAACTGTTGTTTTCCCTTTTATCTTAATTGGGACAGAATTTTTTAATGTAGCCATTTGTTATTAAACAGAGCAGTGTTATATGTCTTTGAAATGAATAAAAGAATGGTTTTCTGTGGTTTTAAGAGACATAGTAAGACGATCTTCAGGGCATATGGATAGTGAATGGTTTCTGATATTCACCAGTTCCTCTCAAAATCAAACCTAATCAGGAAACAGCAGCATGGAACAGACCTAGTGAGTTTCTCTCCTGCCATCTGGTCTGATAAGGAAACCAAACATTAGTAGGTGGCAGTGGCTAAGGACAGATAGTACTAATAGTACTTTCGATATCTCCTCCTTTCTCTCTGAATATTGAGCTCGATCCATCTGATTACAAGGGCCTTCCAGCAGTCTTCAGAAAAGAATCCTGTTTGTGAGCTGTAAGTCCAAGTCCCAGACGTATTAATAATCTCAACAGTATATTGTGGTATTTCTGAAATTTAACAGTAAGTCCCATAAGAATCATTTAGATTTGAGTGACAAACTTAAAGTATGATGGCTTTCCTCATCGTTTGTAACACATCACGGTGACTGTAATAGCTAATTGTGGTTGTCAACTTGACACACCTGGGGAGGGAGAACCTCAGCTGAAGAATTGCCTCTATCAGATTTTCCTGTGGGCATTAACCAGGTGAAGTCACTCCACGTCTTTCCAGGCAAAAAAGACGACAACCAAAATCCTCTCCCATCTCTCTACAGAGAGAAATATACCTGGCCAAGCACCAGACAGCCTATCACACACCTTATCAAGTAAATATAACTCTGCTGCAATAGTGACGTTGCATACCACCCACACTATTTGTGCCAAGGGTTAGTGGGCTTTTTACTTGGCTTTCCCTTAGCTTCTACTGGCCCCCTTAATATATAGATTCTTAAACCTCGGGGCATTTGATAAATAGTGGATTGTATAACAAAACCCATTAACATCCATCACTGAATCCACCATCAGCCCAAGCCAGTCACCAGGGAGTGGAGATTTGCTGAGGCACACTCCATTACACTGAGATCCAGTGGAAACCTTGGGGCTGCAGAGTCCTAAAAACCTCTCCATTAACTAGATTCAGCCTGTATGGTCTTCCTCCTTTATTACTAACACATCCCTCCAGCCTACCATGCTGCCTGCCATGTAAATACACTTTATTTTTCAACAGCTCTCATTCTTTAAGCAAATCTCTGGTCTACTTCATATTTCCTCTATTTTAATGGAAATGATGAAGGTTTTAAATTGTTTTTTAAAAGTTATCATACAAAATAATATATTTCACTGTGGCATTTTATATGTACTTTGTTCTTATTAATTCCCTTTTCCCTCTCCCCTCCATATTTCCCTTGACTCTTCTTGCTGGCACCCTTCCTCCACACAATATTCTCCCTTCTGCTCTTACACTACATGCAATTAATTACCTTCTCTGTTTTATCCCATCCCTACCATAAGTCTCTTCTTTCCTTGGCATGGTTCTCTTTCTAGTTTCTTAACACACATACACACACACACACACACACAGAGAGAGAGAGAGAGAGAGAGAGAGAGAGAGAGAGAGAGAGAGAGAGAGAGAGAGAGAGAATAGAACACTTATATGACACTTATATGAGAGAAAACACGGTGACCGTCTTTCTGAACCTGGCTTACAACGTTCAGTGTTAACCTAGTGATTCCCCATGTTATGCACTGTCCTGCAAATGTCAAGATTTCATTCTTCATAGTTAAGTTAAAAACAATTATGTATATGATGTAAGATGAATTGTTAAACGGTCTTATTAATTTAAAAAAAAAACAGAGCTAGATATTGAGGTGAAAACTGAGAGATCACAGAAGCAGAAAGAAGCCAGCCATGTTCTTACAGCTAGAAAATCCTCAGCCAAAGAGAGAGCTACTTCCTGTATACTCACACCTATATGCTTTTCTGCACTCTATCATCTTACTTCCTTTCTCTGCCCAGCTACATCACTTCCTCTCTCCGCCAGCTCTATCACTTTTTTTTCTTTATCCACTCATATGTTGAAGGACATCTAGGCTTGCTCCATTTCCTAGGTATTGTGACTAGTGTAGCAATAACCATGAATATGCAAGTATTTCTGTGATCAGACCTGGAATCCTTCCAGTATATACTCAGGAATGGTATAGGTGGGTCACAGAGTAATGCTATTACTCTGTGAGAAACCACCATGCTGATGTCCAGAGAACATTTCCACCAACTGTGAATAGTGTTTCTCTTTATTAGTTGTTTATTTTCTTGGCGACAGCCATTTTAACTAGGTTGAGATGGAATCTCCACATAGTTCTATGTGCATTTCTACAGATTGCATCCATTTTTTCACTGTGAATTTATTTCTTAATAAAAACTGTTGGCTCTGCTTCTACCACACTAATGAGACTTCTGGAAGTTCATCAGCTCTATGTTTTTACTTCTTAAGTGTTCAAACTCATACTCTAGCTATACATCCTGCTCATGCCCCTACAGAACTGACTGGGTATCCCAAATCTAGATCAGCCATCTCTCTCATCTAGAAGTGATCTGCGTGTCATAGTCCCAAGACAGATATGCATATGATTTCACCAAGATCACCTAGTTACCTCCCAGCTCTCACTAGCTTACTAAGAATACTTTGACTTAGCTTCCCTAGTAGAGATAGCAATGATCACTGGCTTTCAGGTTGTTGTGATCCACCTCATTCCTTATACCGGTTTCACCAGGACCTAGAGTCTGTACTTGATTCCTTTCCTCTTTTGCCTCTCAACTTTCTTTGCCCACATTTTTTGGCTGACATTTCCCTGCAGACATCCCGGTGGGTGATATGCTTGCCTTTCATCATTTGCTCTTTACATTCCAATGTTTATAAAAATTACTCCTGGTGAGTTTTCAGTTCCCACACATTAACCTAATAAAAAGGTTTTGAAACTCCTTGACATTGTGACAGCTCTTAAGAAATTCATCATTTAGGTGTCCAGTAGAATTCTACCAAGCTCATGCCGTTTTCTAGTTTTGTACATATACTAGGAACTGCTAATCCCACAAAGTTAAGTAAAATACCTTCTAGAGACACAACACAGCCAGCAAGATAAAAGGACAAGTAGCACTATGGCTACAAGACATGAGCAAACAAAGTATTCTAAGAGTACAGAGGAAGAGGAGGATTACCTCTCCTGGGGTATGCAGAAAGCTTTGCCTTACATTCCTAAGTAGGTTTTAGTTCAACTCCTTTGTTACGATTTTTTTTTCCTTTGGGCCATTGTTACATTTGTAATACAGTATAATCAAAGTGTCTAACGATAACAGAGCTGCCATTTTTAGCATATTTTAAATAAACTACAATGTATGCTTAGATTACATTAACTGACACATCTCTAATTCTCTTATTAACATGAAATCCAATTTTGTTTTCACTACACAGAATTTCGTTTTTACTACACAGTCCCATGTTTGAGGTATATACACAGAATCCCATCAGTAGAACAATGAGTATCAGAAAGGTGCATTGTTAGTACATGAATATTCCTTCATGGATGTACACATGTATACAGACATGTTGTGTGTACTTAATGTTATTAGTCTAAACAAAAAAATTAAAATTTATATTTTGGGTAAGTGTAATATATTGGTGGCCCAACACCCCTTCTCTAGAAAAATCCCTTTCTTGCAGCAGAAGATATCAGTGTCACATGGGCACTTTATGCTCAACATCTGCAATTGGTTATCTGATGCAGGCAAAGGGAAGTAATGCACCCCCACGAGTCTTAGAGTTGATAAGGGTCACTTTAATGATGCAGCAATATGCAAAACACATAATTTTGAAACATATGAACTAAAGATTCAAGGGAGCCTGTCCCCTGGAAGAGATAAAAATGGCAGGTCAGAGTGTGCAGGCTTGTAATCCCAGCACTCAGGAATATAGAGAGTTCAAGGTCAAATTCAGATGCATAGCATGTTCAAGGGCAGGCTACTACACATGAGAGCCTATTTCAAGATAAGAGAGACAGAGACAGAGACATAGAGCAAGAGGGTATTCTCCAATCTATATCTACTTTTGATATATTTCTCTTCTTACTTTATCTTAGTTGTTTTATTGCTTGCTGATAGCACACACACACACACACACACACACACACACACACACACACACACCAAAACGCCTGTACACTGTTATTTTTAATTGAATAAATGGATCACCTTAGCCATATAGATCATGCTTCTAAAAGGTTAATTTTGGAAAATGAAAACTCTTCTTTGGTAGCAGTGGTGGTCTTCCCCCCAGGGAAGAGCATGCCAATTGGTTTTCCTGTGCCAAATGGTCAGCCCTAAAGACATATATACAAATAACATTATACACACTGAATGGGTTATATTGAATGAATATATATGTACACACACACACACACACACACACACACACACACACACACACATATATATATATATATATATATATATATATATATATATATATGCATGCAATAAAAACTAATGAAAAAGAGGCCATTAATTTGAATGGGAGAGGGAAGGGGGACATGAGAGGGTTTGGATGGAGGAAAGGAAATGGAGAAATATTATAGCTCTATTATATCTCAAAAATAAAAAAATACACAATGAATCTGGATCACAGACTGTACGGGTGTGCAACCCTAAACATTAGAATCACTCTTGATTATTTAATCTGTGGCTTCTCCAAGGTCTCTTTTTCCTATTTCACATCCCTCACCAAAACCCTACCATTTCCTCCCTTCAAATGTCTTTCACACCTCTATTGTTTCACCCATTGCAACTGTAACTGCTGCTCTACCCCAATTTGGCTTAGTTTAATGAACTCACAGTTCCAGTTCTCTCCTCCTAGCTACATATATTACATATCATGTGCAAACGAATCATCAAATAATACATACCATGTACTCAGCCTTCAGCTTTCCGGTGGTTCTTACCATTGACTAAGTGAAATATTAAAACGTAGCCAGTTTCAAGTTCTTCTACAACCTACTTTCAATATACTACTCAAACTTAAGGTATCACTCCTCCCTTGTAGGATATCTGAATGTCATCTGTTTAAGTGGGATTACCAGAATGAGTACTATGTTGAGCACTAAAACGATGATCTTTTATAATGTTAATAACAGCTGTGATAGTTTTTAAAGGGAACTTCAGATTCTATGACACTGTTCCCATTAAAAGATACTGTCTATGTATTAATGCCTCTAGGTTTCTAGGGCCTAGGAAATGAACCAAATGACTGGTAGCTCACAGCAACACTGTTCAAATTCTTAGAATGAATCAGAAAGAACACTCAGCCCCTGTCTTGCAAAAGAGGAGGAAGATTTAAAAAAAAAAAGACAGTGGAGAATGTGATCAATATAATCATTAATAATGGAACAAACAGATCATGTAACCTCTTGGGGGAGATGTGATTACTATTAACAAATCCACCAACATGAGACCACCTGCTACAAGGAGGCTCTATTGTAGATGGTCCATATGTGAGCCCTAAGGGAGATTCCATATGACAGTCGATATTAAGTAGAAATACTTAGTAGAGATGCTCTCACTCTTTTCCCATCTATTAGCTATACCCAAGAAATGAACTTCTCGAGCCAAGACCCTAGATACTGCAAAACAGAAGTCACCATGGGCTCAGCATTGTTCAAACGCTTGACCCACAGAATCCATAAACACAATTGTTTTATTGCTAACACTTAGAATGATGTCTAATTCAGCAATATAAACTTGAATCAAATGTTGGAAGTAGAGTCTTGTCATAAAGAAAGTTTAGAAACATGTGGCATTGGCTTTGGAGCTAGACTGTGTGCAACAACTAGAAAAGCCTTGGCAACAGCAGGAGTTAGCAGTGGTCCTTAAGAGGTGGGTGGCGAAGACTTGGAGGACAATATGTCAAATATTATTAAAAACTGAATAAAAAGCTGGGGAGACAGTGCAATGGGTAAGATACTTTCTATTCTAGCATGAAGATCATAGTTCAGAGCCCCAATAGCCCACGTAAAAGCCAGGTACTATACATGTCTGGTTAGCAGAGGCAGGTAGATCCCAAAGGCTCACTGGCCAAACATTCTAGGTGAGATGATAATCTCAAGATGCAGTGAGAGTCCTTGTCTCAAAAAATAAAGAGCAATAGAGAAAGACACACAACAATCTCTGCCCTCTCATGAGCACGTGTGAGTGAGCAAACCTGTACATCTAACTTGCACATACACGCACATACCATACAGAAAAAATTTAAGCAGAATAAAAGGAGGTTTTGTTATATAGTATATATAACAAAGGGTTTACACTTGATGACCTTAGGTACAAAGAAAAATAAGGTATGTAACTACAGAACTAAATTTTTGTAGCTAAAGAGATTTCCAGGCAAAAACTTGAAAGTGACACCCGGGTCTTCTCACTGGCTGTGGATTTTATAAAAAGAGAAGATATAAGCTTAAGAATAAACGGTCTAATCTCCACCAAAATTTAGAAAAAGTATAAAAGAGCTAAGATTCTTTGAATTTGAAAATGTAAACACTTTCTCCTTTTTAGCCTCATTAGATTGGAAGAAGATTATTAAAGAACAGTTTCAAGAAAATAGTAATAATACAGATCACCATCATGAAACACGGCCTGAGGCTAAAAGCAAGAGCCACTGTTCTCTAAACTCTCAGATTCTCTTGAAGTAGCACCCCAAGGCTTTTTCAAAAGATAAACGTCTTTACAAAAAGTTTTAAAAGATGTCTCATGAAGTCTCTCTGTTAAACAATGAGTATATGACAACCTATATTCCACAAAGCCTCAACATAGACACAGATTTATCTTAAAGACATCTATGGGTCTACTGTTGTCTGAGAGAGTGAATATAGTCTGATAGATTAAAATCCAATAATGATTTTCATTAAGTATACTTGCTTAATTGTAAAGTCACAGAGCCTGTGAAATCCGATTTTGCACATATCAGAATGGAGCTGAGGTTATCCCAGTTGTAGACACAAACAGTTTTGCATTTGGAAAAGGGTTTCTTCAAAGGCAAAATTAAAAGCCCAAAGGATGAGGTCAAATGCCAAAAAAAAATCCACCCACAGGGAACAGCACTGAACCATAGCTAAGGAATTGGCAAGACTGACCAGTTGGATTTCAGAATTGCTACAGGCCATTGACTACTGGATCTTCACCCTATATTCTATTCTGGAATACAGATGACTATTATAATCATCTTCCAACTTCACCCTTGCCCGTGGGTTGGGAAACAGGGAAGAAAGATAAATTACTTAGTGGTCTTTATAACAGGTCTTCTGAGTGAGAGGAGATACCGCCAAGGAAACCAAATCTGAGTCAACACATTTGCACCTGAATATCTCAGCTGGCTTGTATGATTGCAGATCTCAAATGTTAGCATATATTATTAACAGGATGATGCTCATTAAAGAGTGTGTGTGTGTATGTATGTATATTATATATATATATATATGTATGTATGTATATATGTATATACTATGTGGATTTGAGTGTAAATAGTTTGTGAACAGAGAGCAGACTGTTCATTTTAAAATAAGACCAACAATTCTTTGGCATTCTTTCCATTAAGAGCTGGCAAGTATCCACTCTTCTGTTGAGCCTACACTATCATTGGTAACTAACTTACAAAAAAGAAAAATACTATGTCATAGAAACAATAAAATGTGATGTCAGAAACAGCCCCATATAGATTTATTATAGCCATCTAGGCATTTACTTTTGGTGTTTATTCTGGCTAATTTTATGTCAATTTGATATAGGCTAGAGTCATCTGAGATAAGGGAACCCCAGTTGAGAAAATGTCTCCATCAGATTAGGCTATAGGCAAGCCCATAGAGCATTTTCTTAATTAGTGATAGATATGGAAGGGCCCAGCCCATTGCAGATGGTACCATCCCTGGAATGATGGTCATGGATTCTATAAGAAGGCAGGATATGAGGAAGAAATATGAGAGGCAAGCCAGTAAGAAATAGTCCTCCATGGCCTCTGCCTCAGTTCCTGCCTGTGGGTTCCTTCCCAATTTGAGTTCCTGACTTGGCTTTCCTCAATGGATTGCAACTAATACATAAGCAAAATAAACATGAGGGATACATAAGCCAAATAAACCTCTCCGAGTTGCTTTGGTCATGGTGTTCCATCACAAACCCTAATTAAGACAGTGTTCTAAACTGCCATGTAAGAAATTGAATCTCCCTGATACTACCATGTTTTAAGCAAGCCTGGGCCATGCAGATACCACACACAAATGCCCCAGCTGATATCTCAGGAGACTGATAATAAACATGATTAATAAATCCAAACAAATAGGATTCCAGGTGGTTCTGACCTTGGTTGTAAGAGGCCAGTCATCTTGTCACCCCAACTGAGATCCAGACAATACTGAGCAGAGACAAGTGGCTTCCACTGTGCACTTCAATTCTGTACCATGGAAGCTCTAGACATAATACACTGGACGTATCATGTAGATCCCTTTTAGAGCAGTTTGTTTTGCAAATATAGGAACCAGAACAGCACCGTAAGGGAAGAAGTCATATTTTCAGTTTTCAAACTAGAAAAGGGAAACCTTAAGTAATAAACCAAGGTCACAGAAAAGCAGGGCAAGAACTCAGAAACAGATATATCTGATGATAAAACCCCATCTGTAGTCATCCTACCACACCAGTTTTCATATAGACTTCCCTACCTCTATATCTCTTCCTGATAATATTTCCCCAACCAAGCACAGTGTGCACATAGCATCTGCTTCCCTAGGACCAAATCATCATTCAAAGTCTTACTAACTCCACTCTCATCCATGAGATACATGCCTACACTGCAACGGTTAGTGATTTCTCTGTCTTCTAGTGGTCATGGAATTGTTTTCCTCCAACTGGACAATTAATGAATACTAGTGATGCTAATTCATAATTGGTGAGTTTGTTGTTTTCCTTATGTATGTGCAGACCCTGATTGTCCTCCTGAATTGTGTTCCTAGATTAAGGCTGAACTGTAATTGTGTACAGGACTGTAGCAGGTAATATATAACTGTGAGGTGGACTGAGCACAAGAGAACAAAACCAATCTGGAGTATGTTGCCATGAGAAATAAATGTCAAATGTAAATGCACTGGTCACCACCTAACATCAGCCCATTGACTTTCTTCAGGGCATAAATCACCACCTTACGTGTTACATATGTGAATGATTCTTGCCTCTCATTAAAACATAAGATCTCTGGAAGAAATAAAGTTTTGCTGTGTGCTGCTGTTTAGCCAGAGTCTATCCAGTATCTGCTGTAGCATCCAGTCAATAAATGTCTGTGGAAGGAATAAATGAAGGAGAAAATATGACAGAATACAGATGTGAGTCAAGTGATATAAGATCTTTTGATACTTCAGGAGGGAGCAGAAATGATTTTATGTGCAATCTTTCAATTTGTAAATATTAACACTATTTAGAAAAAGATGGTAAGCTGTTTTAGAAATGGATAAACACAATACATTTGCAGATTAGGATTAACTATTTAATTTGCATTTGCAGCCCCTGTACCAGGAGTATCTTAGACCCTTCATCTTTGTAATTATTCTGAATGGTGTTTTGCAGAGTGTAGGCAGTTTGAAAAGCAGATATCAACGGCAATGATGTTGGCTCTAGGACTCAGCTCCGTATTATTAATATGCTACTCAAGTTCCTTCCTCATAGCTCCAACAAAATTGCTGCAGCTTCTGATCTAAACTGACCACCTGGACCTCACATGACCATCCCACAGCCAGGATTCTAAAGCTGAATCTCTTCTCCTTCCATCTGCTAAGGGTTGAGAAATGTCATTCCCATGTGGCCCCCAGTAATAAAGGGGAAAGTCAGTGAGAAGAAACTAGATTGCATTTCAAAGGGATGACAGAAAGAGAGCGGAGTTGCAAACTGTATTTCCACAGTTGATAAACAAGGGCTCCCAGTGGCAATTCCGCTTTCCCTTTTACTGATTTTGGCATTTTTAGATTATACAGTCTGAAATTTTCTTTCAGTTGACCTTTCAATGTTCTCTGATACTACATTTTCTTTTCTACATTAAAATTACTAATCATAAATGTTAAACTATTTACTGATCACTTAGAGAATCTTAACAATAAAAAGTCACATCTAAAAAAAAAACTAGAGTGGTTTTACAAACAGATCTGAGCAGCAAGCATAATTATGTAGGGCTGAGGATACTTTCATGGTCCTCTAAACAAAGTATACCAGGCCGAAGCATTTCCAGGATACTTCGTGCTAGCTGAGCCACTGCAAGTCAATCATCAACTTTTGAAGACACAAAAGGAAATGAGATGTCTTCATGTTCCTTTTCTGTGTATGGTCCAAAGAGTTCAGCCTTGAAATGTCCATAGAAGACATCAACAGGCGTCAGAGGAATTCAACATTTCAAATTATTATAAGTCCAAAGAGGAAAGTGCCTGCTAGCCCTCTATACTCAGCATTTAGGGTATTATTTTAATGATTACACAGATGAATTCACTCCGCAGTTCTTCAATAATGGCATTAATTTTGTATGCAAGCAGATTTTATTTTTTTAAGCAGGCTCCACAGTGATTTAAATGAAAAGTAACAGTGAGGAAAAAAATTCCTTAGCCAAAACTATTTTTCAAAATTCAAGTTATTATTGAGCTGTGAATCCCTACAGATTGAAAACGTAACTTTCTACTCACTCATTCTGGTATGCTCAAGGAAAATGGAATACAGGAGCAATGTGGAGGGGAAGATCACCAGACAAATTCTCTCAAAGACATGGAGGTTAAGTGGGAAAAGAGATTCCCTGAGCACAGGAGAGAAAGCCCAAACCTTGGAGAACACACCAACAGGTTTGACTTGTGGTTTTTGACCCTGGGAAGGTTACTTAATCTATTTAAACTCCAACTACTCCTGTGGGGAAAGGAGAAACATAGAGTCTTTATAATTAATGTGAATTTAAAATAAATGCATAGTTGTTGTGGAAGAAATTGAAATGAAGAAGAAATTGCTCATCCATCATGGCAATAGAAAAGTGCCTGGAACATCTTAATGTCACTAAGGAGGGCCACCAAAGACAAGCCACTTGGTCCTTATCATATGCAGACAATGCCTGGAGTACCTCACACTACCTCAGAGGAGTAAGTGAAATAACTGTACAAGGTAGGATGATATTGATTCTACAAAGCCTCTTGGACTTTAAACTATGCTAAGCACTATAAATGAATATCAACATACATAGTAACTGTACCATCAAATGCATGGGAAGGACAGACACAAAGTCAAGGTTAGGGTTCCGATGGAGAGGATTTCAGGAACTACTACTAGAGAGCTTTGAGTCTCTTCGCTCTTCTCAGATCTTGCTAATATGGATGTGGAGTTCATTGTATCCTTTGGTACATTTTCTATACATTTCAAAAGAAATTCATAATAGAAAGATGGAAGGGGAATTAAGGAATTTTCCAGAAAAGTCAAGAGCTGTTCTAGGCATACCCAGGCCTGGGATGGAGAGGAGGAAAACAATAGAAAATAGAGTGTAGGGGTGGGAAAGTTCCCATCTGACTTTGAAACAAGGATTACATTTACCCTCCAGTAACTAAAGACTTTGGCTGTGTCGGATGTGAAAGCAGTACACATGATGCCTGTGAACCTAGAAATCTGGTTACTTTGAAGGGTATACATTATCCAAAGCATCATTAGGCTGAAAATACTTACTACAACCCCACTCTTGGTAGTAGTTTCTCGGTACGTGAAGTTGCAAATCGCCCAGGCTAAATAATATGTGGACATGAGAGGAGTCTGTGAAAAGTGGTCTGTTACCCATCCATCTTCCTCAAACACAGATGTCTCCACTGGCATATTGGATAGAGACAAATAGGTGGCTTGATGCTTGATGCTGATTTTGAAAGTGGCCTTGTAGATTGGCTCGTCGAAACACGGAAACGCCTTCCTGGCATGCGTAGGTGAGAACTGAGTAACACCAAGGAATCTGGGGGAAAAAAACAAAAGAAAGAAAGAAAAAAGAGGAGAACATGACATGCCAATTACATGTATTGCTTCAATTAAAGTAATGACCCTGTTGCACACATCAGACGGTATATTTTGATAAATCTGAAAATACCCATTTTTTTCTAAACTATACCTCTATCTGTGAATAACATAAAAGTACAGTTCATGTATAATATACTGCCCCAACAATAAAAGTTCTTCAGGGAAGTTTTTGTCTCGATTAAAGTAAACTCTCTAACCCCAGAGCAATCCTTGTTGGATGACACACTACACTCTACAGAGAAACAACTCACAAGCACATTGGCAAACACTGAGAAATAATGGCTCTTTTATTGTGTATATCACATTCCTCCTGAAGCCTAGGGCAACCAGCATATAGAGATAGTGAAAGGTAAATCCAAACACTCTCCTCAAATGGGGTGGGGGTTCTTCTAGACCTTCACTGGGAAATACCTATACCCTCAAATCTATACCCTGCAATCTACTTATGTTAAAATAAATGACTTTTGATATCTACTAAATCGTGGTCTGAATTTTGGCTCCAAGACTTCTTTTAGCCACACCAACATTGATAATTCTAAAACTCCCCCAAAATAAGGAAATAGACACTTCTAAATATCTCAAATGGGGGATCAAAGGGGTATAAAGCCCTCATCACTACGAATAGCTACAGCAGGCAGGCAAAGAGCAGCCATCAAAGGTTCATGAGCTCTTCATCCTTTCTTACCACTATAATTTACATTTGCACTGCACAGTCCAGAGAGTACTGATTTTTAGGAAAATGGTTCACCCTATACATGGCTTCATTTGGGGGCAGGGATGAAGTTACCCACAGTCAGCTGAAGTCCAGAAATATTACCTTAGTGTGATGGAACTTAAAATATATGGTGAGGTGAGAGTATATTTATACAGCTTTTGATATAGCATAGTATTAGAATTTTATATTGTATTACTAGCTGCTAATCTCTTGGTATTTCTAATTTATAAATTAAATTTTATCCTATGTATATACACACTGAAACAAATATAAAATATATAGTGCTCAGGACTTCAGGCATTCACTGAGGGTCTTAAAATGTGTTTCCTGTATGTAATGGGAAACTACTATGATACACACACACACACACACACACACACACACACACACACACACACAAATAAAATAAATATATAAGCTATCTATATAATATATAAACAAAACATGTACATATATCAAATACCTACATAGACTTGATACATACATATGTATCAAATACATACTTTCTGATAAAGTTGTATTTTATTAAAAGTAATCAGAAGAAGCTGCCTCATGCTTTCATAATCTACAGTTGTAAATGAAGACATTCAAGTACTTTAAGGACACTTATAATTAAGAAATAATTTATAATAAAAGCTGAAGTTTTGAGTTATACAATCTGCTGTAAGGCAAGTCAGTATCAGACACTTCATAAGACATTCATAAATTCTCAAGTTGTTTCTTTCAAAGGTTCTTTTGTCCATGAGTAGCTTTCTACACCCCACTCTCTATTGCTCAGGGTATATGTGGCTACTGTTACATGATACACTTCTATACAGAACTTAAACTTGGCTTCACAATTAATTCTCAGCCTAGGACACAGGAAGACGCTACCAATCACAACATGTAGACATGCATCTTGAATTCGATTTGCTATCCAATCTCTGTAAGTTGCTGTGTGTACCAGATCTTATTAGCTATCTCTAGGTAAATGAGGTGTGAATATTCACACAATTTTAAAAAGTATGGAGTTTATATTTATGACCGGGGTTTTACATTTTAAAGTTTCACTTTTGAAATAAAGCAAAAAGAAGGCTTGTAAAAATTGACTGTTCAGGGAGGGTTGAGAGTATCTTGGAAACAGTACTAGGCTCCCTCATCCCAGACCTGGTTAAGTCACTTAACTGCCTGAACTTACATTTTCATTTGTAAAAAGAAAATATTGTTTTCTTGGCCTTTCTCGCCAAACTCCCAAAATGATAAAATGTAATAATATGTCATAAAGAAGTTTTGGTTATAAATCTGCATACAAAGTACTAAAGTTGAGAGAAAAATTAGAAACAAATTACCCCACTCCTATAAATTTCTAAAATAAAAATGTACACCCAGTAAAGCTTGTCCAAAGACACACAGGCAATTGGCCCAAAGCTTGATCTAGAACTCACATGTCCTTGATCCAAATAAAAGATAAAAACATTGCAATAAAATTAATTTTTAGCGATAACATAAACATGGTCTAGCTCAGCTCTGGGTAATAATGAATATTCTTTAAAATGTTATGGGAATCACAATACTCTTCTAGTTATTTTCTGCTGATAGTAATACAATTTTGCATAATGAAATGTCAGTACCTTCATGTTAAAATGCACTCACTTACAGCTCGGTCTTCCTGCACCTTTATATCACAAAATGCATGAGAATCTTATCTTTCCACTTATTAATTAAAAAAAAAACTACAGAGCTTGGTATTCCTCTCCTGGGACTATTTAAAAGATACTATGAATTGTGTATATGAGGAGAAACATTTCCTTTTAGCATCCAAGTATCTGAGCACTCCAATTGCAATCTTTGAATAAGTAGATAAACTCTGCCGTGGGAAGCTTCTCACTGTATTAGGTACTTGGGTCATTTTTAAGAGGGTGCAGCCATTTGTCCCTAAAGTCTTCACAATCAAATTCCACATGCATGCGTGTGTGTGCACGCACATGCACACGTACACACGCACACAGAGAGAGAAACAGAAGAGAGAGAACACCAACAGTTCTGTAAGAGTTTATCATCAAAGACATAATTAAAATGTTTTAGTTTTTAAGTATAAAAATAAAAGATGTCTTTGACATTAAGTAAGCAATGGGTAGGAATTTATTAGAGGTAAAGATCTAAATATGTCTGGGTCCATGAGAAATTAATAAGCCAGATGTGTATGCATAGGAAACACATTGTGCAGTCTCTTTTTGCCCTACTTAGTAAATAAATATGATAGGGAAGGTAACAGTTTAAATCAGGGCTGAAAAGAGCTATCAAGATCATCCGGTGACTTTTTCTGCAATTAATGTTCTTAATGAATTCATACACACACAGTATATATCTATGCAAAGAGGGATACCATATATTCTGATAATGTCTAAATGAGGAAATACCAATTTCACAGTCTGGCACCTGAGAATGATTGCAATAGAATTTCAATGTGGTATTTAGAAAAATCAAAAGAGGTCCCTTGGTAAAGAAAAACAGCTAGGCTGGGTTGCATTTAAAGTCTTGTCCAAGCTCAAGATCTCATAACTAGACAATTAGAAATAAAATATTCCTCCAATCAGGTGAGTTTCCTTTAAAAAGCATTAAAGGACACTAGCACTAAATATAGATGTTGCAAGTTCTTCAATGTATTTACTCCTCTCAATAAATTCAGTTTCGAGTACTCAAAGCTTGGGAAAAAAAAGATGAATATATGTGCTACCTTCCTATAAGGAATTAAATACATATAAGCCTAAACAGGTATTATACCAGTCATCACAATGAACAAGGAAAATGTATGAAGAAGTTGTATTTGCTTAGGCGGAACTTCTCAACCTTGACATTACTGACATTTTAGGGAAGATCATCATTCATTGTGTGGGATGTGATGGATACTTATCATGTGGGGTGTGAAGCAGTCTGACCAGCCACCGAGGCCAGCAGAATCTTTTCTCCCCAGTTCAGATGACCAAAACTGTCTCTGAACATTGTAACCTTTCCTCTGAAATCAAGGTGTCTCCATTGGGAACCTATGTCCCAAATAACTCAAAGGATCTTTGGAAAAGGGGCATGAGAATAGGCCTGAGAACTTGGATGGAAGTATAGCGATCAGAAGTGAAGGGAGTGGGAGTCAACTGTATGGGACAAAGAGAAGCCCTTCTAGAAAGAGTTTTGACACCCATGGGAAGCTGCTACGCTGAAGCTGTTTTGCAGGCTCTGGTCCTATCCGATTTCAGAGTCCATCTCTTACCTCCTTCACCCTGATAACTCTATTTTCCAACAGACAGGACCAGTTTCAGGCTGATGCCCTCCACAGAGAGCAGTACCTGTAAGACTTTAAAAACATAATTTCATCCCCACTGCATACGTGTCATGATCATCTTCAGTTGGGAGAAGGGAGACTTCTTTCTCGTTTCCTGTCATTTAAAACATCAAGGAGGCTTCTAAGAAAGGGTGGTTTAAAGCAGAAAAGAATGATTTTGATGCCTGAGTTAATCTGTGGTAAGTTTGAGGTAGTGGCAGGATGCCAAGTATGAGAAACACAAGAAATTAATTAACAGATGAAACCACTTTAAAGGACAGCATAAATAGGAGACACACACACACATACACACATAAACACACACATACACTCACACAAACACATACACACAAATGTGTATGTGCAGAAAAACAGCAAAAAGAAAAAAAACAAAACAGAAGGTATCCGGGACAAACGTCTTATTGTCTATTTTCCTCTTGCTTTCTTTAAAAAAAAAAACGTCATTTTTATCTTTTAATGAATCTGCTTATTAGCATATAAAAATTCCACTCTCCAAAGTGATGCTCTGGACGTGTTATTCCAAGAATGTCACTTTAGCATAACTAGAAAAAAATGTGAGCAGGGTGCATATATTTTAATTCTCTTCTAAATCAAATTATTTGAATTTCCTAACCATTTGTCTATTTGACATTTTGGTTGAGCTAAGAGGGAGGGCTCGAATCTCGGTGTTGCCTCCGAAGGGTACACAGAATTGATTTCTTCTTATTTCTGCGGAAGTTCACCAGGCAAGCTACTCATGTCAGGTCATTAGGACGACATTTAGCAGAAGTAATCCATTAACGTTGGTTGATATTGCCAAGAAATTACAGTATGTGATACAAAACAATCCCTGCTCCGTTGATTTTCAGTTCTGCCTTTTCCTAAAGGTAAAATGCGCAGAGGAAGGAAGCATTGGCATAACACTTAGCGTGGAGACTGATTCATGACTTTTCAGTTGGAATCCAGCGGAACCAAAAGACCCTCACACATAGCAGGACGTGTTTACCAGGTTGTCCTTTGGCCTCAACTCGGCCCACCACACATACCAGGCAGTGGGGGGAAAAAAAGTAATTTTTAGACTTAACCCCATGGCATTAGAACTGCTACTGCTATTCCAATGTCATAACAGCTCAAGGTCAGTCTTAAGTGCCACCACCCCAAAGCAGTTACAGTACTGCTGACTGTGGTGGCTAGTTTGTTAGGAAGTCCTAGAAGCTGCACACACCCTTTTAAAGTCCACCAAGTTGCAAGGTCATAGAAGTTACACACACACACCATTTCAAGTTTAGGCTGTTAATCAAAATGCAAATTGTTACTCAATGACAAAACATTTTAAGCCAAAATGGGTCTTTGTTTAGACTGTGTGTTTTTATGTACTTCAATGAGTCATTAAACCTCTGCCATTTCAGAGGAGAAGCACTCCTGCTGAATATTCAATACTCTGAGCAAATGTGTAGTCTATTTTTTAAATAACCATTTTAGTAAACTAAAAACATAATGCAATAATGCCAGCAATATGTATGTAGGAAGTGGTGCATATGTGAATAATCGTGTTATAAAAACAAAGCATAATATTCGTAACTGCTTTTCATTTATGTAGTACTAAATACTCTTATCAAAAATATGAGTACTGAGTAATGGATCACCATTGATAAAGAGTACTATCATGCACTGAAATTACTTTCCCAGGTTGTAATAATAGTATATATATATATATATATATATATATATATATATATATATATATATGAATAAATAAAGCTGGTGTCTGAGATTCATTTGTTTTAGATTGGAAACAGGCAAAGCATTATGTGAGTAGCATAAAACATTGCTACTGTCAAAACCCACACATGAAGTCCTGGGAGCAATATGTGAGACCAAGACCCATTGAGTACTTAGCATTTTTCTGCTCTCTGTGAGGGCACCATACCGAGCTTCTGTGCTCGGTGGCTGCTGGTGGGCTGTGGTGCCATAATAAAAGAGTTTTGCTTTTCTTCAGTTGAGCAGTCTTTTTCCCCCTCAGTCTTCTCTAGGTTTTTGTTTTGTTTTGTTTTGCGTTGTTTTTGTTTTTGTTTTTTATCTCAGCCTGGGTTTCTGTTGCTCTGCCTTTCTTGTCACTCTTCTTTCATGGTAGCAAAGCTTTGCTTCTTCTCCCTCTTGCCTCCTTGAACTCTGCTTGGGCAGCAAAACCAACAGTGGACAGAGGAAGGAGCACTGTGACGATTCCTTGACTGTGACCTCTGCCCCAATACCCACAGAGTGGAAAAATGTCAAAACAGAAACATGTCAGTCCTAGACCACCTTGTACCAGCCTGCCTGCATAGCAGTCATGGAAATGGTTCAATAACATTTAATATCCACAGACGTTCTTACAAACTATCAGACATGATTCTCAGTGTCCATGCAGTCATCACAGCAACCCTATAAAACAGTGCCATTATTCCTGTTTTCCAGAGGAGGACCCCCAACAAGACACAATGGAAAACTGGGCCAAGGTCACTGAAGTAGTCAATAACAGAGTTAGGACACAGAGTCAAGTGGACAGGTTGAGGAGTCTCCTGCTTGAGGAGAATAACCACACTAAATATACATACAGCATACATGCATAAATACATACATACATACATACATCTCTCTCCAGCAGAACAATAATACAATAATAATGTAAAGAAAAAGATAACTGATGGTACTCCTTCTTAACTTCTTCTGATTGATGTCTATATATTTATTTATTCACTTTTCACGAGAAAGGTTCTATACCTTTACAGTAAAACATTATCCTGGATGTATGTGTGCACAGGGAGGACTCACTCACACCCTTCCTGCACACTGATAACAGGGCTCCCTATAAGTCAGGACTTTCCAGGCACACCAAGCCCTAGAGCTGGAGAGGGCAGGAAGCCTGGGCCCTGCACCCCACCCAGCCCCTCACTACACCCTACAGCTGCCACCATCATCAAACTGTGCTTGTTCCAGAACCTTCTAAGAGTGTCTGGAAAAGCAGGAAGAACAGGGAGCACACTTTCACCCTCAAATTGTCACCGATGCAGGCCTAGCAAAACTCCATCAGTGACAGGAGCACCCACTTTCCAGAGATGAAAAGAGGGCGGAGAGTTTTGAAGAAGTAACAAAAAAAGAAAAAGAAAATGAAAGAAAAGTGGGCATTGCTGTAGATCTGGAAATATTAAAGAATATATAAAAATTAAGAGAATAGTAACAATGTAATGGTGGTGATGGGAACGGTAGAAATGGTTATGTTGGTAGCAATGAGGATTATTGTTGCTGGGGCTGGGGTGAACATAAGGACAAGGAGTGATGACCTGGCTTGCAGACTGTGGAGCATTTATGTTTTAAAAGTGAATTATTTGTTCCTTATCGTTTTTGTATTACTCTTTGAAACCATATTTGACGTGATGAGTACCATTCATGTCGTCATATCGACCAGCCTCAGTAAAGCCAGACCATTCTCTGTACAGTTGCCTCAAGCCTATCCACACATACAGTAGGAAAAATTAGTTTAAGAAAACAATACATTGTACAAACCTAGAATATACTGGGAAAATCAATAACAGATCCATTTTCATTTGAGAGACATCCACAGCAGATAGGATCTGTCCCAAGTTGCACTGAATACATAAAAACATACTCCAACTAACTTAACTTCTTCAAAGGAACTAGGTACTCTCTCACTATCCAAGGTGTTCAAATGAGATGGTAATATAAAAAATAAATAAATAAATGATTGAAAATAAAATGTCACAAGATGAGGACCAGTGGTGAGAACTTTTCTACCAGAATGAATCATTATTTAATGACCAGGGCTTTTGTTATTGTTGAACTATGACCAAAATGCAGTACTGGACTCAGTTTTACCAAATTGCTATATGTGTCTGGCAGGAAAACACTGAGCCAAATCTATCAAGGAAGCATATAAAAATGGTTTCTCAGCAAGTAAGTAAATAAATGTCCTCTGGATTTTTTTCAGCCTGCAGACTTCTAGAGAGGGAGAAAGGGTCATATATATTCCCATTTACTCATGTGAAACTCACTAAAGTGAGCAGGAGGAATGAGGTTTCTTCAACATCAAAACAATGTCCTGGGCTTCCTGTCATTTACTAATATCATGATTGGTTGTTAATTAAAAAAATATAGAGCATCAAACTGTGTACAATAAAATCACAAAGGAGTATCTGCCACCAAGAAACAAAATCCATCATATTCCACAGATTTTGACGAAAGAATGGCCCCCAATTCCCTTTGAGAACCACAAGAATTATTTCTTCATTTTTTCAGAGATCATGGCTTCTCTGTAAACAATCCTTTATAGAAAAAGAATGTCTATTTTTATTCTGTCTTCTGTCACTTTGGCATGTTATAGACCCAATCAAAGTTTGTCAAAGAAAAATAGTCTACTTTCCAAAAGTGAATAAAATGTTCATTTACTTTGGGTAAATTTCCGCCTTCAATTCGACCATCTGGATCTAAATTAAGGTACCCTACTTTGAACATGGGTGTGCACACCATCTGGCTACCCAAAAGCGGCAATTACTTCAGGTAAATGAACATTTTGCCTAATTCTAAGCAAGTGTATTCTCCTATACGAGACGATGGCATAAATACACACCCCTTTTATCTGCCTGCTGCACATCTACTTGGGAAAGAGTAAGTATGCATTCTGACTAAAGGTGATAATTTATTATATGTGTGCAAACATCTTAATTTTAAGGTAAGTTGCTCTTTCCAGTATTCAACAAGTGACAGGCTTTCTCCTAACCAACTGAATAAGTAAGAATGGAAGATAAGCCCATGATTAAAGGATCTTGGGTTTCATTGAGAAGTTTGTCTACCATGTGGGAAACACAGTCTTCCCTGTAGGGCAGACCCAGGCGCTCCTCAACACATAGTGGAGGTTAAAATTTTCCAGGTCAATTGTACACAGCACAGCACAGCACACAGGCTAATCTTCCCTCGCTGAAGTTTTTTTCTTACTGCTGGGGAGGTTGGTGAACACCTAAAAAGTCATCACTCAGGAGTGTTAGGCAGGAAGACCATGAGCTGCAGGCCAGTCTTTCCTTTGTCCTGAGACTCTTTCTCAAGAAAACAAATGAAAAGGAAATTCCTTCTCCTGGATCTCTGAGAAAGGAGACAAAGAATAAGACTGATCAGATAGTGATGAGCTACTGCTTCCAACAGGCTAAACAAAGTAAGGAAGCTGTGGGGTGGCTCTTCTAAGTATTTCAAGTTATTAAGTGTAACTACTGTTGGCTGATTAAATATTTGTTTTCATTACAGAAATTATCCTATAATTAAATTGGCAAAAATGATGATTAACTAAAGATCAAGATATGTAATCATTAATCAAATGAAAATTCTGTTTGCATCTGTGTCCTTTTAGAAAGTGGGCTTTTAAATGCCAATTTACATTGAATTTTTAGTACAAAATCATTATCAATAAAAGACCAGCCTTGGCTGAGTTCCTAATATTGGTCAGCTTTAAATCCTCTAAGTAACTATAGTAAAAGAACAACAAAAGCTAAGGGATGGAATGTTGGTATACTTATGAAATTAGTAGACTATTTTTGCCTTCTCTACTCCAGACATAAAAAGCCAGGAAATTAGAATATTCACATTGCTGTTGGGATAAAAACTTTCTCTAAGATGGTATTTAGAAATAAATCCATCCTGGGATTTCCCAAACATTGAATCCTGCATTTCTGTTGGAAAGCATGTGTGCATCAGGTTAAACTTCCAGCCAAAGTATTTACATCTCTAGGGAAAACCAAAGAAAGAAGTCTGAATACAAACATGGACTGTGGGTACAAGAAATCCGTGACAGGGCAAGTGGAAACATCTGGTCGCTTTTAGAGTCCTCTTAATTTGAAAGCACTGACCAAAACAAGCTGAGTTCGGCCAAATACATCTTGGCATGGCTTAAGAAAAAAAAATACAGAATCTGAGAGGGAGTTTGTCTTTTTTTCTCACCACAGTAAGATGTATCGGTGAGGATGTACAACTCTCTCTATTGACACTTCAACATGATGAACCTGTTTCCAAGCATAACATGAAAATCTGCTTCCTGTGCCTTTACTGCACATTTTATATCACTGTGGGCTTTAAAGAAAAATGTTTTTAAGCTGTAATCTGTGCTAGAGATAGTGGTGGAGAAGGGTTTAAACTATCCATCCAGATCTTGGGTGTTAGAAAATGAATAATTTATGTATTGATGTATAGACAGTTGTACCTACCACACAGCTGCTAACACAGGGAGTCTTTCTGTGGCGTTCCCTTCACAGCAGTCTACAAATGATAAAACTTTGGTACACTTCCACACTACAGGGAGATTTTCCCAGCCTCTAACACAGTAACTGTTTCTGAGAGTTTCCGAGCACCAGGAGCTGTGGTCCAGGGCTGGCTGGGCAAACCAAAGTTCGAGTTCCGGTTCTCTGTTGACAGCCTGTTGACCTCAGGTGCCCTGTGCTGGGCTGAGCCCTAGTGTCCTGCTGTTAGGAGGCTCACTGAGGAAAGAGGAGGCTCTGCCTCATTACTTACTAATGACCAGTCTACCTACAGGTAACGATTTCATTTACTAGTTCACTCTGACTGTTCATCTGCCCTACAGTCATTTAATTAATTGAAGTTATTTGAAATGCAATGAAAAAACAAGACTCATTCATACATTCATTCAACAGTATAGGTGGAAGCTGACCACAGGACACTCATTTGAACTTTGAAGCACTATAGGACAGGCCTGGCCTTGGGTGAAGTGCTTTTCAAGGCCATATTGATCGATCCTATAATGGAGAGTGGGACTATTATTATCACCAAGTTAGACTTTAAAATATGAGCTCTGGGGCCAAATTATCTAGGTCTCACTTTGTGATCTAAGTCAAGCTATGACTTTGCTGCTCCTCCGTTTTCCCACCTGTAACACAGAGAGCGCTGACAGCCACATGAACCCCATAGGGATCCGGTGAAACTTAGTTCACCGGGAGTGCGCAATCAACGCTAGAAGCAGCTGTCAATCATTGCCAAGCATTGTCAACTTCGACCCTTTCCTCAAACTCTCCCCACAGCTATTAGAACTATGAAGATCTGGACACGGAGTTGCTTGTTCTAAAGAAAGCCCCCGCCTCACAAAAACAAAGAGAATGTAGCCCAAATCTAAAGTCAGCAAAGGAACTGGAGACTGGCTGCTAGCTTTCTCTCCCTTCTGGGTGTAGTCATTTCTATTGGCAGCAGCTGAGGAACCTAATGGAGACAGGAGCCCTCCGGGAGACATCACAGTGCCTTAGAAGTCCCTCTCTCTGTGATTTTGACCATGGCAACTGCAGTTCCAGATCCCAGCCCCCCCCGTCCTGCTTTCCCCTCGAACTTCTCTTTGTGATCCAAAATCTCAACTTGCAATTTGGTAAAACTTCACAAAGCCAACCCCTGGGCTGTGTTCTGGGTCTCCCAGGAGGACAGAGAGGTACTTATTCACAGCCAAGGGAGGTGCACCTGTTCAGGGGAGGGGGCGTGTCTGTCCTGGCCTGATAGCTGGGTTAAGCTGCTACCTGCTCAAAGTTGTTGGTTTTGTTGGTGGTGGTGGTGATTTTTTTTAACTTGTTATTTAGATAACCAGCAATCTTAAGGGGAAAACGGCAAAAACCCAGATGGGCAGGTCAAGAGGAGCAAGATTCGAACTACAGGAAGGGGCAACATTTATCATCTTTTAGTATTGCTGAGTTTGTGGACTTGGCAACAGTGAGAGGCTAGACATCAGGGAGACCCCTAGGGTTCCAGAGGACCCTCACCTTGACTTCCTTCCCCCAACCCCGGGTTTCTAGATATTGGAAGCCAACGGGGTCCGCAGGTCGCCTGCGCTTTCTCAGCAGTGCGAGCCGCCTGGCGGGGTGGGGCAGCGCGGGGCACCGCCTCCCTCCATACCTTCTCTCCCCGTGGAGCACGTAGGAGCTGCGGAAGAAGCCGAGAAGCTCGTTCTCTATCAGGGCATTGTAGATAATCTTTAGGTTGTAATTCCTCTGCGCGTCCAGGGTTCTATTCAGCACCACCACCAAGACCTGGGTTTGTGGGTAGAGGAAAAAGCCGGCTACCGGGACAGCCCCGAACGCCCGGTCCTCCGCCACTTGCACCTTCTCCACCGCCACCCGGGAGGCGTGCAGCACCACGTAGCGGGTGGCGTTCCGGCACGCGATCTCCACGTTGACCTCCCCGGAGAAGGTGAAGTTCTCCATGAAGGCGGTGAGCATCAAATTGTAGTGCAGCGGCTTGAGGTGGCCGGATAGGCGCAGCTGCGTCCAAGGCTGCCACTGCTCCGGCTCTTCCTCCGACGGCGGTAGGGTAGACAGGGTCCCCGGGGTGTCCACCTCGCCGGTCTCGCGCTGCGAGGATTCCCCACCAGCGTGGTGATGGTTGCGCCGGGCGGATCCTGGGTGGCTGTTGTTACCCCCGCCGCCGCCGCCACCGCCGCGCTCGGGGAAGCCCCCGGGGCCACCGTCGGAACCCGGCACCGCCGCGCTGGCTCCACACTCGTCGAAGCGCAGGCTGAGCAGTACCGCCAGCATGGTGACCGCCAGGAGTGCCACGATGGACACGGCGAAGGCCAGCACGAGCCGCTTGTGTACCGCGATGTGGCGCTCGGTGGTGCGGGGTCGCACTCCCACCGAGTCAGCCCACGGGTCCGAGAGCCCCCTGCCGCTTGCCCGGAGCGCGGCGGCGGCGGCATCGTCTTCTCCCATGGTGGCTGCAAAGGGTGAGCTGCTCTTCTCGGCCCCCTCCTCCTCCTTCTTCTTCCTCTTCTTTTTCTTCTTCTTCTTTTTCTTCTCCTCCTCTTGCTCCCCCCTCTCGCCGTCCAGGGCCATCACACCGCCTCCTCCTCTTCCCCCGCCCCCTCCGACACCCCCAGCGGGCGGGCCACCCGGGCCACCGCCAGCGCAGTCATCGGAGAGCGCACGCGGGCGGAGGGCGCAACGCCGGCTGGGACCCTAGGGAGGCCAGCCCGGGTTCTCCGGAGACAGGGTCTGGTGGCCGGCGACGGCCGCGACGACCCCCCCGGCAGCCCCGCCTCTCTCCGGACACCAGCGGCGGAACGCGGGGCAATCAGCTCTGGGATGCGCCCAACTTGGGGAGCTTGTCGCTCGCAGGGTGCGCGCTACTTGTCGGGCTGGCACCGGGTGCCCGGGCACACGCCGCCCCCGCCCCTGTGCGCCTGCGGCTCGCGTGTCCTCCCGGGCGCCGCACTCTCCCAGGCTGGTTGCGGCGACTCTCGCACCGGCCCTCGGCCGGGAGGACGGAGAGCGACCGAGCTGGCAGGCAAGTTAGGGCTTCGCCCAGCTCCCCGCACTCCGGCAGCGTTTGCTCTTCTGGGTGGGATGTGCTCGCAAAGACAGTTGCGGCGGCCGTGGCAGCCCGGAAGGCGCCGGAGCCTTCCACCCCGCAGCGGGAGAGGAGAGGATGGACCAGAGGACCGAGGGAAGGACTGGAGTGAGCCAGCCGGAGGAAGTCCCGCGGCCGCGGAGCATCCGTCCTGGAGAAGCCTTCTCCACCTTGGACACTTTAAGCAGTGGTGGCGGTAAAAGGCGTGAGGTTGCGGACTGGACAGCGAGCCTCCCGCGTTCCGATGTTGTTCCTCTGCCCTCCGGAGAAGACAAGTGAAGAAGTGTCCCGCCGGGCCATCCACTTCAGGTAGATGAAGGTCTGAGCCGTGTCCCCCGGGGGGAGAACCGAAGTGCGTGTGTGTCAGCGCGTGTGCATGTGTGCGCGCGTGTGTGCGCGCGTGTGTGCGGGTATGTGTGTGTGTACACGGGCTCCGGGTCTAGATTGCCAAAGCTACTCCAGCTGCATTCAGGGACTAAAACTCCCTGAGAAAGGAGAGAGCGAGCGAGCGAGCGAGAGAGACAGCAAGCGAGAAGGCTGGGAAGGCGGGAGGGAGGGGAGAGGTTGAGCGGCAGAGGCAGGCGCTGGGAGATTAGAGAGCTTTTCTCCGCTCTGTCACACCAGACACCCACAGCCACAGAGGGGGTTGCTGAGCCGCCTGCAAGAGTACATTGTAAATCTTCCGCGCAACAAGCCCGGCAGTCACCCCTCTTCCGACTCCTTAGCCCCACTGCGGTTCCCCAGAGGGACCTCTGGAGCCTTTGGGCTATTAGCATCAAGAGCAAAGGAAGAGCCTGCTGGGGAGAAGCGGCAGTCAGATCACACATCAAGCTCGCCAGAGGATTTGGAGGATTGTATGTAAATTGAAATAAATTCTCCAAAGCCTGACTGCATATATTATAATGGTGTAGTGTGGCCAGGTGTGCTCTACAGAAATAATGGCTAGCAATGAAGCGGCAGAGTCCTACATAAGTAGAGACCAAAGAAAAGATACAGATGCCTCATGGAATACACTTTATTTTCAGATTGGGGAAAAGGATGAAATGCCTACAGTACAACATTCAAAAACCGAGTGTAAGGAAAGCTGGGGGTGGAGGCTCCATGACTGTGGGTTTTACTAGAGCAGTGAATAAATGCATCCCATGATTGGTCAGTTTGTCACTTACAGCTAGCCGCAATTACTTTTTGCAACTCCGCTGTGTTATCATGAAAATCCGTAAACTTCATGACAACAGTTACGAACCCCAGTGTTTATTGACAGAAAGAAGCGTCAAAGCACAGTTCGTAGCCTGCTGACTGGCTTTGGACTCTGAGTTTGTTGGAGTTCTGGATTATAGTGGAGTAGTCAGCTCTCCAAACTTCAAAATGTGTCTAAAAAGTTGTAACCAGAACAATGCTCAGAAGACAGCCACCTGGAAGGCGACAGTCAAATAGTTAGTCGTCTCTGATTTTTAACGAAGTATGGGGCTCAGTCAAAAGAAGATGAAGAAATTCCTCTTGACATGTGTCTTTTGTCTCCTTAAATCCGGACTTCCCTTAAGGAGTCCTGCTTGTCATTGTTTTCCTCATAAAAAAGAAATGTTACTGGCTTTGGGATACTGGAAAAAAATTAAAATATTATTTCAAAACCTGGTCAGTAAGAAAAGGCCAATTATACAACATGAACTTTAATCGGGGAGCCACAGGGAGCCCAACCTTGCTTGAGGAAGTCCTTTTCCCTTTCTCCCTAGATGGAGTACTTGCTCAATACCATGTATTCTAAATGTCCACTGGCATCATCATAAATGATGATGAAAATAGGTGCCAGGGTGGGTATTTTTAAGCATGTTGTATGTGGGCCGTCAGTAACAAACCAAGGGAAATGCCACATTCTGTTCCAGTTACTTTTTTCTGCTCTGTTTTTAAGCATCTTTGTTCTTGCTTTTTCATATGTATCTGGCTATGTGCATTTTAAGAGTCAAGGGCTTAGGGGTTAGGTTGTTTACCCAGAATGAGGAAACATAGTTTAGCAAGCCAAAAGAGCATCTGACCCTCAAAGAAGTCACCATATTCCTCTGTACTTCAGGGATCTACTCTAGTCATTCAGGATGACCGACCTAGGGGACACAGATTACCGTCTAAGGGGTCTCGGAGGTTTCTCTCTCCCTCTAATATGATGTTACTCATGAAAACTCCAAGAAGGCTTTTACTGTGCATGTAACTCATCAAAGTCTCTGTACTTGTGAAAATTACTGCAAGTTAACTCTCAAACACTGCAATTTAAAAAAAAATCGCTTACCAATTAGTAAAGTTTCTCCTGACTGATTAAATTAGCCAATGGATTGTTTCTGAGACACAAGTGAAGCAAATTCAAGTTTATTAACATAAAGTGGGCACAACTTATTAGCTCATTGATTACTCTTTAATGTCATTTTACTCAATACCTCAGTATCAAAGATTCACTAAGTAAATATTTCTTCCTCTTTTGTTAATATAACAGTAATTTCTTTTTGTTTTGTAATTTCTGAAAGTATACAGAATCTGAGAAATTAGCATTGGCAGGATACATTCTTGTATTATTTCCCTAGAAAATGTTCATTCTACTTCAATCCAGAAAACAATGAGGAGGAGGCAAAGTTTCAGGTTGTGTACCTAAGAGGAATACTGAAGGAATCAACCACTAATACTTGTTTTAAAAGTTGTCTTTAGTGTGTAAGCCCCTTGATTAGAGAAAGGCTTCACTCTCACATGCTATAACCATGCAGTGCTTTGCATTAGGGAAACACCTCCCCAAAGTGTCTCACCCTCAGCAGGAACCATATATTTATTGTAAGAAGTTCATGATTATTTTCTTTAGCTAATAAATGTCATTTTTAAAAAAAAAAATTGTCCATATTTGACCCAGGGACTTGCAAAAGTGAATATAATCTGAATGTTTAAAATTCATGAAGGCGACCAAAAGTTGATTTTTAATGAAATCTGAACTTTGGTCCTGTGGATAATCAAAATGAACTGTCTTCCATGGAGCGCTGGCTTCAGGGTCTCTACTCTTTGATTGTTTAAACTTAAACTGCTTTTGTTTTCCTTTCACACTGATTGGTATGTACAAGCACAACTTTAGTGCCCTTGTGTACTCAGCTCCTGAAAGTGTGATTAGCGTTTTCTTGGCCCAACACTGCTTGACTCAGAAGAAACATCTAAGTCCCCACTCAACCCTCCCCACCTTGTGTTATCCTAGCCCACTTACTTAATCAACTCCACTTCTTGATGTGTGAACAATACTAGAGAGTAGGAGGAGGTAGCCTTAGAGGTCTTGTGGCTCTCACACTGTCAAGAGGTTTTGAATCTTCTCCACGAAAGACAAACAAAATTTAAGCCAAGGAGACAAGCTTAGTCAATAAAGTGCCTTTTTTGCAAGCATGAAGACCAGAGATGGATCCCCAGGACTATGTTAGCTGGGCATGGTAGCTCCTAGTTGTAATTACAGTGCTAAGGGAGCAGAGAGGAGGGAGTCCAGGGCTTCTCTGGCCTTTTAACCTAGTCTACTTGGCAAGTTTTTGGGCAATGAGAGACACTGTCTCACGAAACAAATAAAAAAAGAGCATACCGACAGGTGAACCGTGTCTGAAGAACAACACCTGAGATTAACCTCTGGTCTCCACACACATGCACACACATTCACATGCATGTGCATGCCTGCACACACACACCACACACACACACACACACACACACACACACACACACACACACACGTGCAGGAAAACAACCTCAGGGAGTAAAATGGCTTTATAAAAACACTGTAGTGGCTAAAATGTAGAAGACAGTACACAAACCAACCTGCTGTGCTGTTCAGGCAGTCAAAAAGACTGGTGGGCTTAGGAAAGAACTAGGTTGCTGAAGACCTCACACAGCTGAAGACCCTTCTGACCATGGAAGTCAGAAATCCCTGTTTACCAGCTGAAGTGGTGCCTCCATGTGGCAACAGAAAAACAGCATTTTTGAAATCCAAAATAGTGATCATTTGATGAAAAATTTAAATTGTGCAAATCCATACTGTGTCAAAGTTATTAATAATCTTACATTGTACAATTCAAATTTTTCGTAACATTTGACCTGAGTCTTTCCTAAAGAGTTTTATACAGAAAAGTCACTTATCTACTTATCTAGTAGAAGCTTTCTCAAGATCTTGAAGATAAAGGATAAGATTTTTCAAAAACATAGTAATATTTCATGAAGTATACAGTTTGCCAACTAAAATTAAAACCTTAATTCAACTGTCAGTTGTGTGACTTTTGTTATTTAAAGGGATTAACTTGATGGAAATGGTATCTGAATCTGCCTATGTCTTTTTAAGCCACCTCAAACCACTAAAGTTTTTTTTTAAAACAAATGCCTAAAGTACCAATATATTAGCACACATTATGAATCCTAGGGAAGTCTTACAGTTGCGCTGAAGGGAAAACAGAATAAGTCTCAGCACAAAATGAGCCTCTCTAGATGGCAAATATAAGAAAAAGTATGACCATAATCTATGATAAAATTCCCAGTCCCAGCATTCAGTGTTATAAGCAGACGAGAGAGTATGAAGAATTCAAGAAAGTTCTATTTTTCTTTGGGGGTTTCTACTGCTAGGTTTAAACTCTTCAGTGTTCACTCTGGGCTTTTTGGTTTATGATCTCTATAAGAAAGCTCCATAAAAAGCAAAGCATGTATCATGGAAATGTTTATAGTGTATTCATGAGAGCTGCAAAGATAATATATACCAAAGTCTACAAACAGAATAGAAATTGGTTAACTTTCTAGAGATTTTTCCATTGAACTACTCCATTTGTCCAGTAGCTAAAGAAATAGAATAGCAAATTTGAAAATACAGTAGCCACTCAGAATACAAGTTTCCCAAATGCTTGCTTTTAGGTACATATGGGAGGGAAAGTAATAATAATAATAATAATAATAATAATAATAATAATAATAATAATAAAGCTAGCAATTGCTTTGTGCCACGTTACTTGTTTAAGTGTTTTTGTCCTAGCTCATGTAATCATGAAAACAGCTACCATGTAGACAATGTTGTTGCTTCTTCCATTTGGAAAAATGAGGAAACTGAGGTCCTTGAACCAACCAAGTATCTGAGGACAGAATCATTTAATTAGTAAATGGAGGAGCTGGAATTCAAAACCAAGCAGTGTCCCTCCATTACCTGAACATTTAACTTTGTGGCATACTGTTTCGTGTAAGGTAAGCCAAATGCAAACTATCCAGTTGTGTAACTGATATTTGTTACATAAATTATGAGGTCAGTGTTGGGCCCAATAGTAGAGATCTCGGAATGGGACCAGTCAATCTTGGTCTCTAGCCCTATGGGAGCAGACAGTTTCTGCTTCTGACTTAGGTTGTTGGAGTGTTTGCTAAATGAAATGAAATAGATAAATTATAATACAATGTGACCCTGAGCAAAGTCGTCATTTTGTGAAGCAATGAGAGGAAGCGGGGGTGGGGTGGTAAAGGACAGTATTATTCATCCTGGATTGAGAACAAAGTGGTGGGAGAGTTGACTAGAATTTGTTTTCACACAAAATAAGCAGTTTATATCTTTGAAATCTTGACACTTGAATGCATCAAATTTATATCCTTAACCTGGATTTATAGTCCAGCTCAAAATGTGGCTTAAAGGGTGTCTGACCTCTTTCAAACCACGAATAGTATCTGCTTCAAAGACACACTTCCATAGGTAAGAATGTAAAGTCACATAAAGATATAAAATGTCCTGATTTATTTCTTCTGCCTGCATCTCCCATGCCACACATGTAGTTCTTTAAATGATTCATTCCCTCTTCTTTAATTTAATAAAACATCCTATCTATCTGTTTAAATCATTCCCTGATCACAGACTGACCCTCACAGGGTATTTAAGTGTTTATCAGTATAGCTCTTTAAGCAAGGTGAATGCCTTGTTCTTGTAATTTGAGTAGCAAGTGATCACTATAAAGGGGCTGATAAAGAGAAGCTAGACTGTGATCTAGGTTTTCCCCGTATGTAAATATCAGTGGTATTTGAGTCAGAAGCTGTGTTTGAGTTCTTGAAGCTGACTTTTAACCATAGTGATTTCCTACATTAAATAACATAAGCTGTAGTACAAAGGTTTGATGAATCAATATTCTTGTCAAAAGTACAGTCATGTGTGTATACATATATAATAGTGATGAAAATTAATCTTGCTTAATTTTCAAACCTCAAGAAACTTCATTGAAATTCAGGGGAAAGATTTACCACGACATATACAATGTTAGCCTGTGCATCTTTTTATCATGAAGTAAAGAACAGCATCCTTTGCTGGCCCATCATTTTCCCTTATATTCAAAGAAACAAGCTAGAAAACACCCAGTCTTGCCCATCCCACAGACCTATAACTACATAGATTCTCCATTCTGTAACTTTAGGATTACACATGAAGACTATGTCAGCATAATGCCTCTTTTTTCTTTCTCTGTATAGGCTGTTCTGAGAGCACCTTATTTCACTCCCCACACAGGTCCAGGGATGCTCTTGTCCTGCTCTGAAGTTAAAGGGAGGGTGTATCTGCACCTTCAGATCCTAGGTCCAGGAGCTACTCTTGAAATTCAAACAACTGCACTTTGACTAGAATGCTTTTTTTCTTGATCATTTAAAAGATATTATTTAGGGCAAGGGGGGGGGCTTTTCAAGTAGAGGTGCTTGCCATGAAAGCATGGTAATCTGAATGTGATCCCTGGGACTCTCATAGAGGGGGAAAGAGAGACCAACTCCATACAGCTGTCCTCTGACTTCTACAGACATGCCAGGCATACCTGCCCATCTATATACATCATGTACACACACATAATACATACATAAATAAAAACAACATTCATATGTTATAATGGTATAAATATTAAAAGCCCAAATGTAGCATTCTATTAGAAATTCTCTAAGGTTAAACATGTTGAGTTTTTAAAACCTTTATACCGAGAACACTAAATGCTAGGCACTATACAAGATAGGGAGAGGGAGAGGGAGAGGGAGGGAGGGGGGGGAATTAGGCATGGTCTATGACCAAACAGTAGTTGTGGAATCTATGCCCAGGTGAAAAACAGAATAAAAATTTTCCACAGAATAACTATATACAAAACGTCAATCAAATTAGTCTTTTGAACAGTGGTTCTCAACCTTCCTAATGTTGTGAACCTTTAATACAGTTCCTCATGTTGAGGTGACCCCAACCATAAATTTATTTTCATTGCTAATTCATAACTGCAATTTTGCTAGTGTTATGAATTATAAGGTATATATTTTTGGAGATAGAGATTTGCCAAAGGAGTCACCATCCACAGCTTAGGAACTGCTGCTTTTGAAAATGACCAGCTCTGACCTTAGAACACTCAGCCCTTATGGGATGTCTCCATCTAATCCCTCTTCTCAGAGCTCAGGGAACTCCTCAAAAGAGGAGGCAAAAAGATTGTAAGAGTCGGAGGGGATGGAGGACACCAAGAAAACAAGGCTCTCTGAATCAACCTGGTCAAAGTTCATATGAACCCACAGAGACTCAGGAAGCATGCACAGGGCCTGCATGGGTCTGTACCAGGTCCTGTGCATGTAGATGACCACTTCCAGTTTAGTGTCTTTATGGGATTCCTGGGTGTGTGATGCAGATCTCTGATTTGTGTGCCTTTTCCCTTCTGAGAGTTTGTTTTGTCCAATTCTGATGTGTCCATTTTTATATCTTAACATACTTTATATCCATAATATACCTTATTATATTTTATTATTAGAAAGAAAGAGAGGGAAAGAAAGAAAGAGAAGAAAGAGAGAGAAAGGAAAGAAAAAGAGAAAAAGAGAGGAAGGAAGGAAGGAAGGAAGAAAAAAGGAAGGAAGGAAAGAAAGAAAAGAAAGAAAGAAAGAAAGAAAGAAAGAAAGAAAGAAAGAAAGAAAGAAAGAAAGAAAGAAAGAGAAAAGAAAGAGAAAATGGCTAACTCTGGAACTGAATGAAACTTTCTGCTCCACGACAGCATGTGAAAGACAATCACCTGAAAACAGATATTTGGAGTTACTGCCATGTTAAAATGTGGATGACCGTCCTTTCATCAAACAGGATTAATTCTCTTAAGAGACTAGAATGGATTTAGTGAGTCACTTGCCTGGGATCTTCATTTTTGTCGCTTTTTTTCTTTACTGCCACCTTGTGGGTTAGACAGTAACATAATATTTACTATTGAGGTGTGAGTTTGGCTTTCTCTCTCTCTCTCTCTCTCTCTCTCTCTCTCTCTCTCTCTCTCTCTCTCTGTGTGTGTGTGTGTGTGTGTGTGTGTGCGCGCACACACACACACGCACACGCTGGTGTTAGAAAATAACATAGTAAACGATGTGAAACAATTTCTTTCTGTCTTTTTTTTCTTCTAAATGAAACAACCACTTCACCAAAAGATATTTGCCATAATTCTGCAATTGTCCATTCAGGACACCAGAACAATTTCTTAGAGATGGAAAATATTGGAGTCTACACAAAAATCGATGTTCATTTACAGGATAATCATCAAACTTATCTAGGATAGCATAAGTGGCAAGCTCTAACTTGTGATTTTTTTTCTGTAAGAAAAAAAATGTTTTTCTTAACTCAGTATCATCATTTCTACAACGGTGTCCTGTGGGAATTGATTCTAGGTGATTTGAAATGCTGCTTAATCCTGTATTTTAAAACCTCCCATATCTGACTCTGGCAATATGCACTTACTTCTGGCATCAGACTGGATGAATTTGCATTGAGTTACCTTGCTCAATTTCTTTTAAAATTATGCTGCAGCTATAAAGGGAATAAGGTAAAAAAAGGCAGTATAGTGTGTCGCAATGTCTTTTTTTAATTGAGAAACACGGGGAATGTGTTATGTTCCCTAACATCCCTTATGTATTAGAGATGCTATAATAATCTTTTATCTAGTCAGACAAACAGGAATGGATCTTCCTGAACACGCTGCTTTTATTGCTAACAGTGTGTGTGTGCACGCATGCGTGACTGTGTGTGTGTGTGTGCGTGTGCGTGCGTGCGTGTGTGTGTGTGTGTGTGTGTGTGTGGTGTGTCTGTGTACATGTGCATGCAGTATGGTAGAGAAACACATTTTAAAAGTCTATTTATCTAGTCACCTTGACACCTTGAATAGGGAAATGTTTGTATTTAAACTCCTACCTTATTTGAAGAGTTAAAGGTTGTAATGGGTTATTCGAAAAGTAATTTTCCCTTGATATGACAATAAGGCTCCGATCTGACCTATAACCTAAATGTCATAAAATATGTTATCTATGCTGGAGACACATAAGCAACAACCTCAAAAAATTACATATTTGTATAGACTTATTACAATCTAATTATAGAACGAACCCTCGTTCAGATTCTACCAAAAATATTGACAAACCCCCAGAATTTAACTCTGCTTATTTTCAACATGGAGGACTTTCAAGTTTTGTCTTTGTAAGTGATATATTGTTACTTCCAACTCAGGAAAGGTAATTGTTAATCTTGAAGTCTTTTGATATTTGAATCTCTCCCTTCCATTCTGATGCAGACTTTGTTTCCCACGGATTTGGTTCAGAAACAATCCAAAAGATGCCTTGGAATGGCAGTAGTTAATCTGTTTTCCTCCATTCAACCTTTGAATGACTATCACTGAGCATAGGTGTTTTTTACTTGGGGTTTCATCTAAACAAATACACTAGCAGAGGGATGCTCTCTACCCTGAGGACCATACAAATACGTTGCCCATTTTTCTTTCATACTTCAATTTTAGCCTTAATAATAAAAGTATGTCTTCCTTCAGTATAAGCTGAATGAACTTCTGTACAGTTACCTTTATACTTCTTATACTTTTATATAATAAAAGTATGTCTTCCTTCAGTATAAGCTGTATAGTTACCGTGGTCCTGTGAACAGTTGTTGGAGGAAAAGCAGCCACAGTGAATACAAATAAGAGATACCTCCATACACTGCCTAACTCCAATAATAAATTCATCCTCTTCATACTGTCATAACATTCTTATTATATATGAGGCCTTTAAAATAAATTCCAAGAGGCAAAACCACATTACATCTTACTCCATTGCAGATTCCAAATTAAGCAGATCCAAATTAATTGGGTTACGATAGATACCAACAGCCATTTCCTTTAATGTCAAGAGGCTCATACGATCACCTTTCAGTTCTTCTTAAAATGAGACTGCAGCAAATATTTTTCTTGACATTTCTTGAGGATTTCAGTTTCAGTTTCGAAGGATCATTTATTCCTTTAATCTTCCAATGTAGGGAAGTAATGAATATCGATTCATATGTAGAAGTACTAACATTCAACTAGGTAAACTTAGATGGCTATTCATGTTCTATTTCATCTTCTAGACATAAAATCAAACCTATTTGAAGCAAATGATGTGTTTTAAGTCAGTGTATGTCCCCTGAATGCTGACAACCACTTTTTATGGTCATTGTGTAGTATTGGGGGATGTATGCCATCTTACTTATCTGTATCTATCTATGAAGATGTAGACACAAGTAGATGAGAGTGGGAGACATGTGTGCTTCCTGTATTTAAAACAAATGCTTTAGCAGTCTCTGTCTACCCCGGACTGTAATAAAATGCACAAGTAGTTCTTTCTGCTACTCTTTCATTTTCAGTGCTTGCCAGGATGGTCAAATTACACCACTGATATGATAATCATCCAAATAGATAACTCTTATACTGCAATTATAGGATCATTTCTTTATTTTGGTGAGATTTACCTATAGTAGCTCCCTGTTTAATGTTCAATGTTCTGTAGCAATTCTCGTTTAAATGTTCAGTGCGGGAGCTATGTCTTCCAGGATGTACAAATAATCAAGTCTTAGCGATATTATAAAACATAATCCACATTATGAATTGAGGAGAATGAGCCCTCAGATCTGATTGCCTAAGGCTCAAATGTTAATGCCGCCGAGACACCTTGTATGTATTAGCTCGTTGAATGAAATTACATTAAAACAGGAGAATGAATTGTGGTCTGGACCTCAGTCACACTCCATCAGTCTCTGCCTGCTTTGCCTGCCTACAAGGGAGCTTCAGCATTTCTGATTCTTACCTCCTGTCTGTTTCCACACTTTCAAAGAAGACCAGGCCTGGGTGCCCAGTGGTGAACTGATTTCATTAAATTTTTCCAGAAATATAGTCAGTCTCCTTCATTTCTTCTTCAGGAGTACAAGTTAAAGAGACAAACAATACCAGGCCTAAGAAGAATGAAAAGTTTTAAAAATAATAATTCCAACAATAGCACCCTGAAAAGGCACATTGATGTTTTCAAGACACAAGTAATCAGCTCCAAGAAAGAAAATGGTTCTGTATTAGTCACATGATTCTCATTAATAGTCTAGAGTTCTCACAGGGAATTACTTGTGAAGGCAACATATAGATCATCAGGAGGGTTTATTGTTTTCCTAGCACCCATTGACCGAGAACTGTACAGAACCAAAAGTATGTCAACAGCTATGAGGGTCCATGAAATAGGACCCTCACCAATTATTAGCTCACCAATAAAAAATAGGGTATCTAAATATAAAGAGAAAGCAGCTATCTCACCAAAGTCAGCATACTATAAAATGTAAATATTATAGGTTTCATGTATCTCTTTCCCTTTATAAATAATTATCAGAATTTTTTTACTTTTTTATATTTTTATTGTTTCTTTTCTTAGGGTACTCACTTCATTTTTTTTATTCTTTTATTTTTTTTTTCATTTTACATACCAACCACAGTTCCCCCTCCCTCCCTTCCTCCTGCCCCCCACCTCCCCTCCACCCTACCCCATCCTACCCCACACCCCATCTATTACTTCTCTGAGAATGATTTGACCACATCCATCCACCTCCCTCACACTTAGAGAAAACTCATGTTCCTCCCAGAGGCTAACAATCACCAATAGTTTCTCAGCTAAGGGTGGGACTTCACTACTTGAGAGTAACTGGTAATTTCTTTGAAATTCTCAAAGTATCTTTCTGCTAGCCAGGTAATGCTCAGAAGTTCTTTATGAAGCAAGTATCTGACTTTGTGAAGTTCAGATGATCCTCCATGATTCTAAAGATTTGTCATTCACCCCAAAACAGCACCAAATGTCTACGGTTAATGAGCACTAAACAGAAGAGCTAATGAATAACACTTCACTGTTTTCCATGCCCTTAGAGTCCACTACTGTGCCATCAATATCTAGAAAAATCTAGTAGTAGGCATTTCAGACTTTTCTCAGAGAAGTGGTGTCTACTTCCTTGTTAGTTAACAACAAAGAGGAGCAAAAAATGATGAAAGATATCCTAAGTAAACCCAATTCTTATATAAATAGTTCTTAAATTGTGCCTTTCAAATGTGTGATATATTATTGGAAAGGGGGCCTTAAAATAACATGTAGTGATTGCTTTCCAGTTCTATAAACTGATATAAACCCTATAGTATGTAATTTAACACAGCTATCAAAAATGATAAATCTATAGGGAGGCTTTTTAGTCAGTCTGTATTGTAACAATTGGCATGGCTCTTTTGTTTACAATAGAAGCTTCTTCAGAACAGGAGCATGTGTATTCATTTATGCATCCATAGAAGATGCAAGTCCTAACTGTACTTTCAGCCCTCTATATTCATAGGCCCTCATTGACAGAGTCAACCTCAGTGGCTCAAAACTACTGGAAGCAAAAATGCATATGTCTGTACCGAATATATATATAGGCTCTCTCCTGTTTTATTTCCTATAAAATACAGCGTTAGCAACTATTTACCTAGGGACTTATCACAGTAAGTATTGCAAGTAATCCGCAAATGATTTCAAATATGTGAAGGATAGTCATAGATTCTATGCAAATACTACATTTTTATATAAGCATATTATATTTTGAGCATTTTATATTGAGCATCTTTGAGTCTACATATGTGCAGACAGTGTATACCATGGGTCCTAGAAATGAAAACAGTCCTTCGTAGATACACAGGGACGTCTGTATCAAGTCTTTCCCAGGGATATGTTGAGTGAATGAACACTCTATTTAACAGTTTTGTCATTGGCTTTCCTGTAGCAGACTTTCACTGGGGCCACCAGCCAGCTCCCAAATCATGACATGGAGACTTACTATTAATGATGAATGCTCGGCCATAATTATCCTCTTTCTCTTAATCTATGTTTTGCCTCGGGGCTTTTTACCTTTCTTTCCTTCTATCTATCCTACTCTGGCTGGCTGGCGGCTACCTGACTGGCTGACCAGGCAGGTGGTGACTTCCTCTCTTTTTACCCGTTCTCTCTTCTCCTTTCTGGAGCCTAGATTCCTCCTCCTACTTATTTTCTTTGCCCACCAGACCCACCAATCCCTCTACTGCCTAGCTATTGGCTGTTCAGTTTTTTGTTAGACCAATCAGGTGTCTTAGGCAGGTGAGGGAAACCAAATGTAACACATCTGCACATTGTTAAACAATTGCAGCATAAACAAATGAAACACACCTTTACATAGTTAAAGTAATATTCCACAACACTTTGCCTTTCCTGATCTAAGACCTATCTCCCTTTCAGCCCAGCACTGAGAGTTTAGGGTCTAGCATAACTTGGAAACCTGCTCATCACCTTGGCTCCTGTAAATTACCCGTGAAACATTTATTTCTTATTTGTCCAGAATCAGACTTTACTTTTCTGGGTCCTGGCTTAAAAACTTTGCAGCGCAGTGTTAATTGAAAGCATCTGTTGGCCTTGGTAAAAGATACAGATTATTTTTTTTAATTATATCATTTTCTCCCTTGAATACACCAATAAGTTTTAGACTCAGTATCTGATCCTTTCAATTTCAATTCTGAAAACCAAAATAATATGTTCTTCTGGAGGGATAATTTGACTAGATGGGGAATCAATTTAAACCATTCCTTAGAGCTATATTTCACAGAAAGGTTGGATTCTGACGTGCGCATGTAAAAGCAGCAGCACATATGGTCAAATCTGCCCTAAAATATACTCTAGCACACTCACAGAATGCAGTAAGTCACAGTTTTGTGTATTCCTGTCCACACAGCAATGTGTATACACAGATAGGTAGAAAGTGGGTACCCCAGAGACAATATTTTCAGTATTCTAAGCTGAAGTTGAATAAATAAAATCCTCATACACTGTGACTTTGCTGTTTTAATAACACTGCTTTGAATTCCTATGTCTATACGAAGCCTGTGTAGACAGTCAGCACTTATGGTTCAGTTTTAAAATGATGGCAGTTCCTGCCTTATTCTGCATAATAGTCCATGGAGATAGGGCTTACGAAGGGAAAGTTCCCAAACAAGTTAGAAGCTAAGAAAGATGGTAATTGGTATGTGTGGTGACACAGTATTTTGTGCTGGAAAAGGTAGAAATATGGGAAGGGGTGGGCTCATCATATGAACCCTATGGCATCAGAAGAGTAAGTTTAAAACTGTTGCTAGATATATGATAAATGGAAAGATGATAATGATAGACATATGATAGACAAAAGATAAATGGTAGATATTTAACACAATAGATAGATAATAGATAGCTATTGATAATAGATAAGGTGAGAGATAGATGATAGACAGGTAGATAGATAGATAGATAGATAGATAGATAGATAGATAGATAGATAGATATTGATAATAGATAAGGTGAGATATAGTAGATAGATAATAAAGAAGTCATTAATAGATAGATGGCAGACCCCACTTACTACGATTCAGTTTCAGATTTTTCAACTTTATAATGCTACAAAAGCAGCACACATTTAGTGGAAATCATTTTTAGTCCTGATCTTTTCTCAGAATGGCACATGCGGTACAAGGCACTCTTGTGATACTGAACAGCAGTAGGGAGCTGAAGTTCCCAGTCAGCCACATACTCACAAGAGAAGACAGCTGACACCCTGTCAGAGGGCCATGCTAAGGGTGTTTGGTAGTTTAAGTATAGAAAACACATTTTTCATTTATTTTCAATTTACAGTGAATTTATCAGAAAATAACACTACTGTAATTTGAGTAGCCCATTTGTGGGTTTGTTTCTTTGTATGTATACAAAGACAAATGCATAACATGCAAATAAATCCGGATATCTGTGGGTAAGCATGTATGTACATGTATGTGCAGATTGGGACAACCAGCAACACCGATACTTAAGCAGCAATGACCAAACTTACTGCCCAAGTCTTGGTTTCTAAGTATATCTCTCCACCAGAAGAAACCATAGCCCTGCAGAGATTTCAACAGTGAGCAGGAAACATTCACAAAATGAGCTTTGAATAGATTCATCTGACAAAAAAAAAAAAAAGTAAGACTATTCTCAATGGATAATGGGGAGCTGGCAGAGGGCATAGGAAAGTATCTTGAAAAGCCTCCCACCAATCAAACCTGAAACAGTCTGAGCATCACTGTTCATAGTGAGGGGGTCAGGGAGATGACTCAGCCAGTGAACACTTGCTGCACAAGTGTGAAGGTTTGGGTTCAATCCCCAGAACCCATGCAGAAAGCCAGATGTGCTGGCACCTGCTCGTCATCCCAGTGCGAGGAAGATGCAGACATGGGGATCCCTGTGGGTTGGTGGCCAGCCAGTCTAAACTAATTAGTGAAGCCTAGGACTGTATGAGACCCTATCTCAAAACAAAAACCACCCAGGTGGATACGGTCCTGAAAATGAACAACACCTGAAGTGGTCTTCTGGCCTCCTCACATATACACACACATGTTCACCTGCACTAGTACACACAAATGTACATGCACATTTGCACATACACACAAAATGAAAAAGAAGTAATGAAAATAATGACTTATAAACCACTTAAGAAACGGGAACTACTGTGAATTCCTACTAGTAATAAATAAGTAGGTAAACAGAAAGCAGAAAGGGCCTGTTTTTAACTAATGACAATAAATTCAGGTAACTCATCGATGATCCTAAAATCACTGGCTTAGTGGAAGGTGGAGATTAAGATTTTATATTCTCAAATTATCCTACAAATATTTTTGTTAATGATTAAGTGAAAGAAAATTTAAAGTTATAATGGAGACACCTAACAGACACCTTCTGAATCAAGAGATCATTTGATACCACTTCTAGTCAGTAAAGACCAATCAGTATTATAGGCCACCTGATGGACAGAGAGAACTCCACATCAATTCTCCAATATCCAGACAAAAAATTTATAGCCTGGTTACAATTAGGAGAAAGAATCAGATAATAGAGATTTAGGAAATTTCAATGAAATAAATGACCTTCCAAATCATCAAGGTCATGAAGCTAAGTAAAGTGTGATGATCTCCATCAGAGTAAAGGAGGATAGGAAAAAATGGCCATGTGTGAATCTGAGCTGGCTTTTTTTTTTCTTACAAAAATTATAGGATGAGTAAGGAGCACATGTACTCAGTTGACTTCCCCAGACTACCCATTATTAGAAAAGAAAGGTCACCTCTAGTAGTGTGGTCGGAACAGGGCCAAGGGATGCAAGCTGACAGTTCTTTGCTTTAGAACCAAGCTCTGCTGCTATTCCCACTATACTTCTTCAAGGCTGCAGTAAGTTCTGCATCACTAAGAACAGCGCCGAGGACAATCGTGGGCCTCCTGGCCATATGGAATATCATTAGAACAACAGACAGAACTTGAGTCGTGTCTCTGGGAGAAGGGCGCTCAGCAGTTCACCATCCTGCTCAGACAGGTTTTTTCCTCTAAGTTTGAAATGATTTGAAAAATGTAACGTTGAAAAAATATCAATTTTGTGTTCATTATTACTTTTTAAGCTCCTGATGTCCAAGGTTAATCAAGCAGGAAAAGGAACATTCACTGAAATTAATAAGAGTAGCATCAGTAGTGGAAGATAAAATGAACTAATTGCATGATGTCAATCATTCATGGGGTGGGGCAGGTCTTGGAGGAGAGGGAAGGGAAGAATATGATTGAAACACTTGAGACAAAATTCTCAGAGATCTAATAAAAATTCTGTTACGGGGAGGGGGTGATCTGCTCTTCTGACATCCTACATCCATCGGGTAGCCATTCACTCTTTACCTTTCATGTAGCCCATGTGCCCATTTTAAACAGAATATAAACAATGAATTTTGAGAGTATATACAGCAAGTACTTTTACTTTTTGATTTACATTTCTTTTCTTTCTCCCTTCTTCTACGTATTTCATGTTGGGAAGTACCATCTACCCTAAAGTGAGGACTTAATTCAAAATATAAACCATCTTCCCATATTCTGCTCATCACCATGACAGATAATTAAAGCAGTATACAGTGAGACAGGGAAGAGAAGAATAATTTACCTCCTTAGCCTCCTTCATCATCCATCCAGCAATCTCTCCTCTCCCTTCCTCTTGATCACTACTGCTTTCCATTCTCTGGACTAGACATGTAACACTGCTCTTGAAATTAAGGTACTGAGGGACCTCCAGCAATTGTTCTTCTTTCATAATCTCAAGATGGAAATCCCCCACTTAAAGCATGAAAAGTAAGAAAGCCAGGACATAAGCGTCTCACTTTAAAAAATGTTTCTATTTTCTAAACTGTCTTCCTCTATGTGAAGTTGGGAAGACGAACAGTCTGCCACTCTACACAGCACTTGTCAGGAATGCGAGACATTGTTACAGGCAAAGAGGCTTCAGAAGATCTAAATTCAGATCACCATCGCTACAATTAAAATAGTCACCTTTCTCAGGTAACGAAGAGTGAGGTGGAAAGAAGGGAACAGCAAAGGATTGTCTATAATCCGAAGCAATAATGCTGACAGAAATGGCTGAGAAGAAATGGCCCTGGCTTGCATCTGAAGATGTAGTTTCCTTCTAGTGCTTGAATGTGGCTCTTTGAGACTTGGTGAACATAGTAAACAGCCTCTGCTTGTCCCCTCCATATCACTCCAGTGAGGATGGCGAACATGACAAGAACAATGAGGACAGTCACGAAGATAACAACCAAAAAAAAAGGCAACTAGACAAGACTATATGCAGCTTCAAGAGAACACCTGTTGGTATCGTCATTTCCTTCAAGACCACCATGTTCAGGAATTGCTGCAGCCTAAACTGCACATCGCAGTTATTGATCACGTGGTGCCATAGTAAAGCACAGCTGATAGGAGCAATGAGTTCAGGTCATGCGGTGAAGCTGCTCTCAGTCATTCATGCCTCTGTGCCGACGAGAACTCCAAATGCTCTGTCCCAGAATCTGCTCTACGCCTTTCAACAGACCTCAGTTTTCCCAGAGAGGAGCTGGGAAGTGTTTCCCAACTCATATGCTCTCTTCCCAGCATATCTATTAATGTAAGCATTCAAATACAAGATTTCTTTCCTGAAACGTGTCCTACGATTGTCACCTCAGCTTTTTAGGTATTTACTAATACATGGATTTATCAACTACTCATTAAGCAACAGTTGGAACAAGGTATTGCCATTGGCATTGTGAACAATACATTAAAGCACCTGACCTATGGGACTTATTAGTCAAATAGAACCAATAACACATTTAAATAAAGTAAAGAAATCAGATCCAGGGAATGCTGAGCCAGGGATCGGGGGTTACAATATTAAACATAATAATTGGGTGATGATAAGGTGTCACATTTGAACAAATAACTGTATAACATGTGCGTGCAGATACCTTAAAAGGAGAGGACAGAACAACAGCCCTGAGATAAGCATATGCACAGTGTCTGAAAAACAGAGGTAGGCCTGTGTAGCTAGAGTAAGTCAGGGAGAAAGAAAAATGAAGTAGTGTAGAAAATGACAGGTAGCTAAATTTGGGGGACAACTTTGTAGCCTCTTGAGAGACCATGATAAACCCCTCTTCTTATTTAGAATAGTAGAAAGCTATTGGAACATTTTAGGCTGAGGAACATCATAATATGTTCTGAGTTTAAGGCCCTCTGATAAATTTGATGAGGATTTATTAAAAGATAAAATTGAGAAAAAAAATGGGGGTGTGGCGGGGGACAGTTAGATGGCTTGGTGAGTAAAAGAGCCTGCTGCCAAGGCTGATAATGTAAGTTCAATTCCCAGGGAGCCACATAATGCAAGGAGAGAATCAGCTCTTGCAAGCTGTCTTTTGGTCTACACATGCCATAGCGTACATTGTCCCCATTCCAGACACTGAATAAATGCCATTTTAAAAAATGAAAGAAGAGTTGTGAGATAATTAAAATAATCCACACAAGAGATTTTTGAAATAAAATAGTAGCCAAAGGGGGACTGAGATGTGATCTTGTTTTGCTGAAGAATTAAACATGGGTATGTGAAAAAAGTCTCAGAATTAATACCAGGATGTTTGCTCTGAGTAGCTAAAAGGATGGAATTGACATTCATGATGGAACATTCTTTAGATAACCTTGGGCCGAGTGGTATTCTCTCTCTTCTTGACTACAGTTCTTTTTATTCAATTAATTACCAATATTTATCCCTCAGACCTTGTTTTTAGTATACTTCAATTTATTCGAACACTGTACATCATTCTCTAGAGGTATATGCATCTTTAAGAATAACTGGCCAACAGCTGTGGAGTCTCCATGATACTCTACTAGGCCCCAAGCAAGAGTTGTGTAGCCTGATCTGCTTAAGGGGACCCTGGCAGAAGGATCAGGATCCATCCCTGGTGCATGAGCGGCTTTTTGGAGCCCATTGACTGTGGTAGGACACCTTGCACAGCCTTGATGCAGGGGGAGGGGTTTGGACCTGCCTCAACTTATTGTACTGGGCTCTGCTGAAGCTTTAACTTTTTGGGGGAGGGAATGGGGATGGATTGGAGGGGAAGGCTGGGAGGCAGGAGGAGGGAAGAGAAGGGGATCTGTGGTTGGTATGTAAAATGAATTTTAAAAATTAATTTAAAAAAAGAATAACTGGCTTTGGATGAACTAAATAATTTGGGATGCCACAAGACATATTTAACATGCAAAACATACATAAGTTTTCTTTACTATAATTCATGTATTATCTTATGAATAAAAAAATTGTTCACAAAGCGGGGAGAGATGCCTTAGCACTTAAGAGCACTGGCTGCTCTTGCAGAACACCTGGGTTTGATTCCCAGCCCCCACTTCTGACCTCCATGAACACCAGGCATGCGTGTGGTGCACAGATACCCATGCAGACAAAATACGTAAAAACAATTCTTTTAGAATTTCAGGTCAAAATAGTCAACACAATTATGTTGATCTATCAACTTAGAGATGAAATATCGAGTACTTTCCTGTAGCATGTACTGGAAAAGCAACACTTGGCTTTGGAAGCCGCTGTGTGAAGAGGCCCAGCTTTGATCCCTTTCTTCCTAGGATGGCCTAGACTTCATTCCTGTCTCTTATGGGAACAGGTGTCCTTCAAAACACCACCCAGTGAGCCGCATTGCCCTTAGGTTTATAACCCAGCACAAACTGCCTTCCAGGGCCCTTCAACTGTGAAATCCTGATTTCATCAGCCCCTTGCCACTTTCCTGAGCTTTGGTAAACAGCTACAATGAATCCTAGGCTTCTTTTGTTCTTTGCTGCTTATCTATGAGTAATAGACTCAATTTCTATAACATGTGAGCATGACTTGTGCCACAGGGCTCTCAAATCCTGGTAATGCTTCAGCCTAGAATAGTTGTGAGGCAACAGGCACCGGATCTAAAGAGTGAGTCTTGGTCTGAAGTCAAACAACTCGTCCATAGGGACCAGTCGGAACATAGTTACATGAGAATTCATGTTAGTGGGTGATGTGAACACTCTTGCACTTTCTCGGTGAAATAAAAAGCAAGGTCATCTACTGAGTAAAAGCTAGGGGAAATGTTTGAAGATTTGAGGAAAAGGGGAAAAGAGTCACCATAATGGTATAATTAGATGAATAAACAGAAATGGAAAACGAAAATATTGGACCTTAAGATCATTAAGCCTAGGTGTCTATACAATCTAAGGGGCTCAGAATTAACTTTTCTCTGGTACCACTATCTCTCGGATGAGTGTAGGCCTAGAGTAATCAGAGTTGGATTTAATGGGATTGAAGTAATTGTGAAAGTAGAAGAATATGGCAAAGGAGATACAGAATTTGGAGGAGGGATCAATTATTTAAATGGACCAAATGAAAAAAAAATGATAGATAAGAAAACAAGGATGTGAAAGAGTGGAGGATAAAAGACAATGAGTGGGAGAAATAGTCTTCCCCAGGGAAGAGCACACCGGGGGTTAGCCACTACCAAATGGTCAGACCTGAAAACATACAGACAAGTAACATACGGACTGAGCAGGTTGTGTATATGTATTTAGGAATATACATATGTGTGTGTGTGTGTTTCTGTGTGTATTCATATACATATATGTGTGCAACAACGATTTAAAAAGAGGTCACGAATTTGTAAAAAAGCAAAGAGAGTTATATGTGAGAGCCTAGATGGAGAAAAGGGGGAAGTAATGTAATTAAATCATAACCCCCCAGAAATAAAAGTAATTAAAGACAGCAAAACAAAAGAGGCAAAGCAAATAAAGAACAATGAGTTGACTTTATGTCCTAGTAAAGTTGATGAAGTATCAATGCTGTTAGCTTTAAAATGAGATCACTACATGCAAAATACAGTGAGCCCTAAAAAGTAGTGGCTATTGTACCTCCATAAACAACATTGTCTTCTTTGGTCCATAACTCAAGTGTACAAGTAATCTCTTCTGTGCTATTCTTCATTATTAAGAATTAATATTTGATACTACTGACTACCACTATGCTTTAATGTACAGTGGAGAATTACTGTACTATTAAGAATCCACTCCTTTGAACTTTATTTTCTCAAAATCCACTATGACTGACATTTGGCTTTCCACTAAAAGCCCTTCCATTTTCATGGCAAACTTTGTTATAATGTGCCCCCAGTTAATGGACTGAGGAAGGAGAACTCTCAGGCTAAAGAAAATGGACATATCAATTAATATATACAGGACATTTAATAAAGTTTAATACTTGTGCATTATTAAGCCTCTCAGCAAGTTAGTAATACACAAGAACTATCTCGGTTTTATAAATGGTTCTCGTAAAACTCCAAATTGGATTAATCATTTATAACAATTATGCCTTTCTGGCAGGAGATGCGGATTGTCAGAGAGGACATGCATTCGTGAGAAAAGCTGTTATATGGGAAAACATAGTGTTTTCCATTTTATTCTCCCATGCGCTAAAACTTCCCTTTCACGGAGGCCATTGTGTAAAAAATGACAGCTATCATTCTTTCTTTTCCTTGTTCTTTATTTTTGTATTTATTCTTTGGTAATTTCATACATTTATACAGTGCATGCTTTTAAGTTAATCCTTTAATAAATGTGTATGTTATAGAATTTAATGTTCCAGTTTTCAATATTACCTCATTTAGAAAAGAAAGATATACATACCAGGTACTTCCTATTTCATCTTTGAGATTATACTAATGACAAATCCCAGAATAAGACAGAGAATAATAAATGATCCAGTTCTCCACTCCTGCTCCAACATAGTACTCAAAGTTCTAACCACTGAAATAAGAGAAGAAAATGAAATACATATGCTGATACAGATATTGATTCAGAGGAAGAGCTAAAACTGTCCCTGTTTTTAAGTGACATGACTCTAATTAGAGAATCTTGTAGATTCTGAAGATAGAAAACCTAAAAGATGATTTTAGTAAGGTCACAGAATACAAGATAAGTACAAAAAAATCAATCTCATAGATGACAGATGATAAATAATAGATAGATAGATAGATAGATAGATAGATAGATAGATAGATAGATAGATAGATAGACAGACAGATATTTTGATCTAGCCCAGGGTAACATTGAAGTGCAGCTCTGCCTGTCTCTACCTCCTTAGTGTTATAACTACAGGTATATGCCACCATGCTCAGTTTTTTGCATGCTGTGGATTGAATTCGGTGCTTTCTAAATGCTATATATATTAACAGTGAACATATAGAAATCAAAATTAAAACATATTTACAATCAGTCCAAGGAAAGTGAAGTGCTTGGGTATGTGTCTGCAAAGCTTGTATACTACTTGAACTCTGAAAATCGCAAATTCTGATGAAAGAAGTCAATGATGACCGAAGTAAACACAAACAGCATGTTTATAGGTTGGAAAACCCCACATAGCAAAGTTTTCAATTCTCCACAAATTGATTTACTGGCTTAAAGCAATTCATAGCAAAACTCAAGCATGATTTTTTTGAAGGATTGGCAAGCTTAGTCTCAAAGATATATCAAAAGCACAAACTAGAACAGCTAAGAAAATCCTAAAAGAAATATAAAGTGAGAGAGATGGCTGTAGCTGATATTAATTCCTTACCATTTTTGTCCTAACATAAATCACTTTATAATATTAACATTTTATTAATTCTTGGAGAATTTCATACAACACATTTTGATCATATTCACTCCCCGATTCCTCCCAGATCCACCCTATCTACTTTCATGTCCCTACCCACCCATCTTAGAATTTTCTCCTTTTTATTTTTAAACTCAAGTCCTGTTTGTGCTGCCCAACTACTCTTGGGAGCAAGGCCTGCCCTGAAGTATGGTTCACCTACCAGGATCACACCACTAAAGAAAACTGATTCTCCCTCTCTCAGCAGCTAATGCCAATAGCTCTTTAGTTGGTTATGAGATTTCTGGACCACCCTACCCCCAACTCCACACTGAGGTTTTTGTCTGTCTTAAGCTTACACTCATGAATGCCAACATAATCACTATGAGTTGGTATGTGCATCTCCACAACTGTGTCCAGAAAATACTATTTCCTTGAAGTTATTCGCCACCTCTAGCTCTTACAATCTTTCTAACCCAACATGTATCCTTGAGCCTGATACAGAGAGCTGTGATGTGTACATCCCATTCAGGGTTAAGCACAGTCTCTTATTCTCTGGCACTTTGACGAGTCGAGACCAGTCTCTGTATTAATTGCATTTACTGCGAAGAAACTTCTCTGAGAACAGCTGAGAGATACTCTCATTTATGAGTGTAGCAATAACTTGTCAGGAACCATTTTAGTGCTGTGTCCGTCCACTTAGCAGGATAGTAGTATTATGTTTCTTGTCCCTGTTAACAGTATGTATGGGTTCTATCTCATGGAGTTGACTTTAGACACAATCAGAAAGTGGTGGGTTGTTCTTGTAATGTTTATAGCAACATTGCATCACTGGCATGCCTTGTTAGGTCAGTCCTTATTGTAGCTCACAGGAGCCACGGCTGGAGGAGACTTCTGATTACCTTTTCCTCATGGTACCCTGTATAGCACCTGCCAGCACTGTGAAAGCTTGTCAGTAGAAATAAGCTTCCAGGTAAGTACCAGCTTGATTGTTTTTCACGTTCTATGATGCGAATTGTGAATATGTCACATCTTCAGCAAAACCCCAGTACCAGGAATGTGTTATCCTTTTTTGAGTTGCTGACTGTCTTAGTTAGGGTTTCTATTGCTATGAAGAGACACCATGACCACGGCAACTCTTATGAAGGAAAACATTTAATTGGTGAGGGGTAGAGAACAAGCTAAGTGTTCTACATCTTGTTCCACAGGAGGCATCAGAAGGAATCTGTGTCCACACTGGGCATAGCTTGACCAAAGGAGACCTCAAAGCATGCCCTCAGACTGACAACTTCCTCTAACAAGGCCACACCAACACTAACAAGGACACACCTCCTAATAGTGCCACTCCCTGTGAGCTTATCAGGGCCATTTACATTTAAACTACCACACTGGCCAATCAAGTCCTGTAGACCCCAAACATTATAGGTTGTTGTCAATGCCCTTGGTTACCCTGCAGAACATAATACTGAGATTCTTTTTATAAAGTAACAGCAACTAGTAGTATGGCATTGATGGAGGGAGAGACTCAGAGGTCAACTGAACAGAACAGAAAACCTAGAAACAGACCCACACAAATATTTCCAACTGGTTATCTTCTAGTTGATTTTTTTTTTTGAGAAAGTAATTAAATGAAGTTGAGAATAGCTTTTTCAACAATTAATGATAGAACAGTGGCTATTCAGAAGCAAAAGGAAAAGAAAAAAACTATTGACATTAATCTAATGTAGAAAAAAATTCACCAGAAGTAGTCATGATCATAAGTGTAAATATGAAGTCATGATTTTTAGAAAATCTTCAGGTCTAGAACTAAGCAAAGAATTTTTGCATTCATGTCAAAAGTATACTGTTAAGCAGAATAAATCAAACTAACAAAGACAAATTATGCATAGTTTCTCTTAAATGAAAAATACATATGTTTAAAGTGTGTGTGTGTGTGTGTGTGTGTGTGTGTGTGTGTGTGTGTGTGTGTGGTGAAACTAGAGAGGGAATTATACAAGAGGAGGGAGAAATCGCAAAGGAGGTGGGCAATAGAGAGGGGTGCCAACATATGCATTAAGGAAGAAAAAGAGTGGACTAACTGGGAAACCAGAGGAAGAGAGGAAGAGCTACACGGGAGGGCAGTAGGAGAGGGGTATGAATAAGAAACACATAGAGTGACTGATGTTCATGGAGGTGTCATGATGAAGGCCGTTGGTTTGTATGCTAACCTAAAACTTTAATTAAAATGAAAAGTGCTATATAAGATGGAAAAATAGCATAATGTAGTAAAGGAAAAATTAATAAATAGGTTCTTATAAAAATTAAGAACTTCTATTATGCAAAATAGCCTATTTAAGAAAAGTTAAAAACTAGTTACAAAGTGAAAAATAGTTATAAGCTATATGTCTGGCAACAGGCTAGTATCTAGAATTAATGAAAGATTCTTAATACTCAATAGTTAAAAAAAAACAGATAATCTAGTTAGAAAAATTACATAAGCAATCATGTGACTGGACATGATATGTACATAACAAATAAGACCAGAGGAAGAGTCTTCTTTTAATGAGCAATTAAGGAAATGTGAATTAAACTACAAGTAGTTACCACCATAATCATATCAGAATGAGGGGAACAATCAGTGAGGACACTGTCTTAGAACTTCTACTGCTGCAAAGAGACACCGTGACCACGGCAACTCTTATAAAGGAAAACATTTCATTGTGGATGGCTTACAGATCAGTCTATTATCTTCATCACGGGACAAGCTGCATGCAGGCAGATATGGTGCTGGAGAGGTAGCTGAGAGTCCTACAAGTTGATTTGCAGGCAACAGGAAGTGGTCTGGGACACTGGGCACAGCTTGAACATATATGAGAGCTCAAAGCCTGCCTCCATAGCGACACACTTCCTCCAACAAGGCCATACCTTCTAATCGTGCCACTCCCTGTGAGCTTATGTGGGCCAATTACATTCAAACCACCACAGACACCAAATATCAACAAGGATGTAGAGAAAGTGAGGCACTCACAACACTGATATGAGACTGTAAACTGATAAAGCCACACTGGGAAATTGTTGACAGTTTTGTTTTCAAATAAGAAAATAAATAACCAAGCAAACAAACCAAGCATTCAGATACAGTGCAACACAATGGTTCTACCCTGCAGCACTTACTCCAGAGAAATGTAAATTTTATGTTTATATAAAAACACAAAAATTATTTGCAGCGGTGTTATTCATCTGGAAACAATCTAGATACCCTGCAGTGGGTAAATGGTTCATCAAACGATAGTGCATCCTTTTGTTTATTATGGTGGAATAGAGTTCTACAATAAGTCAGTACACAGGTACAGGTGCATGAAAGGAAAAAAAAGAAATAAAGACCAGACATACGAGGGCCTTGTGGTGATGGAACCAATTTATATCTTGACCCTGTCATTGATTACATGAATACACATGTACTAAGATTAAATTATGTATAACTAACACTCAAATACATTCACACACTCAAATTACTGCATGTAAAACTGTAGAAATCGGCCGGGCGGTGGTGGCGCATGCCTTTAATCCCAGCACTCGGGAGGCAGAGCCAGGCGGATCTCTGAGAGTTCGAGGCCAGCCTGGGCTACCAAGTGAGTTCCAGGAAAGGCGCAAAGCTACACAGAGAAACCCTGTCTCGAAAAATCAAAAAAAAAAACAAAAAACTGTAGAAATCTAAATAAATATGATCAATGCATTTTCCAGTTTTTATGTAGGATGATAATATTGTGGGAAACTCAGCTATGGTTAATTATACAAGATCTTTCTATATCATTTCTAATAACAGCATGTGACTCTCAATTGTCTCTAAATAAAAAGTTGAGTACATAAGAAAAAAGAAGAGAGTGCTTTTTTCTGGGAGATCTCAAGCATTTTGAGCCATCTTATGCTTTGAACAAGGAAGTTATACAATAAAAATCAGATCATACATCAAACGTAAAATTGTATAAAATTATACATCTGAATTATATTAAGAGCTATACCTCATCATTTGGAAAGACTCAAAGAAGCACATTGTGCATTAGCTCCTGCTTTGGGTTTTAACAAGCATCTGTTAGACTACCCCCCGCCTTTTTTCTGACCAGGAGGAAAATACTCTTCAGAGTTGCTCTGGAGTCTCAAATGAGGAGCCTGTTAGCTTTTCAAGGCAGTTGCATTCCAAACATTCTTCAAGCACCTGCTGGAGTCTTTGCAACTTCACAGAAAGATTTTTGTTTTGTCTTTATAAGTTGTTTTCTCATCACAGGCAGAAAGTTCTGTTTTGATCCAATTCCCAACCACTCTTTGACCTTTAACATGACAGAGAAACATCTTTTAGTGTCTTTACAGTCTATAATAAAATTTTCATGAGAGGAGTTTTCTCAAAGCTGGATTATCTGACTTCCCAGAGCAGGGTGATCGTCACACGTTCTCAACCGCTTTTCATAACATTCTGCCCAGGACTGACATTGTACGTGCTCAACCACCAGTGTTTAACGCATTCTCTCAGCTCTAAAGCCCTGCAACCTGTAACAATGTGTTGAAGTTGATGCATACTTATGCAATAAAAAGCATTCATTTTAAGAGTAAGTTTAATGCAAGCTGGCAAATAAATTCACCTCTGCGTGGACATCATCTGACACAGAACTCACTATCACTGCCAAGAAATTCCCTGGGTCGTGTTCCCCAGCTCCCAGACCAGGGAAATGGTTTGTTTTCTATCACTATTGATTCTGCATGTCCTATAATTTCACTTTAAGGGGAACATGAAATGAATATTCTTTTGGGTCTAGCTTCTTTGACTTGGCATACTGCTTTTTAAATGTATCTATCCACTTTTATTAGTAATTATTCATATTATCAAATCATTTTACCTCATTATATAAATTTGGTAGTTTGAAAGTATTAAAGATGCTACAACGGGGGCAGTGATAGATGACTCAGTGGTTAAAGTGCTTGCTACACAATCACCACGGCCTGAGTTTGGAGCCTGAAAACTCACAGGAGAGATGGCTCAATGGTTAAGAGCACGGGATGCTCTTCCAGAGGACCAGGGTTCAATTCTTAGCACACACATGGGAGCTTATGACTGTCTATAACTCCAGTGCCAGGGAATACAACACTCTCAAATGGACATACAGGCAGGCAAAACACCAATGAACATAAAATAAAAATAAGTAATAAAATATTTTTAAAAAAAGAAGTTGGATCTGGCTGGGAATGGTACCCACCTCTCAGGAGGTAGGTGGACCTCTGTAAGTTCAAGGCCAGTCCACACTCATAGCAAGTTCCAGACCAGTCAGGGATACCCAATCAGACCCAGTCTAAAACATAAAAAAGTTAAATTTAATTTAAAAGATCTAAGCCTTGGGAGTTGGAAGAAGGATCCTGGTGAACTGCTGGCCAATGAATTCCACATTTAGTGAGAGATTCTGTCTCAAAACCAAGGTGGAAAGTAATTCAGGAACATATTCCATACCAATCCTCCATTTCCACACATGCTCAAAGGTTTGTGTGCACCCACAAATTCCACAGACATGCACACCAAAAAAAAATAAACCACTTTGAACATCCATCTGTGTACTTTTATATGGAATCACACATTCATTTCTGATAGCTACATGGGATAGGAAGACCCATTGATTATTTACTTAACTTTATAAGTAACTTCCAGATTATTATACCTTCTCATAAGTAGCATATAGAGTTCAGTTACAGTCTTCCTTATTTTTTTAATTTTATCCATTCTAGTGGGTGGCATATATAATTTGGTACTAATGAATAATGATTTCCACATCTTGCTTGTTAGTCCTCAAGTACTTTCTCACATAATTTTTAAATTATCTCTCTCCCTCCCCCTCCCCCTTTCTCTGATATTTGAACCTAGGGCCTCAGAAAGTACATCCTAGGTAAATGCTCCATCACTAAGCTCTATGTCTACCCACTGCTTCTCTACACAGTACTGAGTTTACATGCTCTGGATAAAGCTCTTTGTGAGGGACATTCTTGTTAACATTACCCCTAATCCATGCTTATATTTTTATTTCATTTAAGAATACCTTGGAAGAGTGTAATTTCTAGCTTTAAAAACATGCAATTTATCATTTTTTAAAAACTTATTATTTGTTCTTTATGTATCTTGTCTGCTTGTCTTTCCTACCCTCAAATCATGACTATTTTCTCCTGCTTTTGTCTAGATGTGTTATAGCTTCATTTCTCATCTTTAGGATTATGATGCATTTTAAAGCTCCTTTAACTTAAAGAATAATACAAGCTAGAACTCAGCTCCCTCAGTCTCCACTAATGTTGAATTTACTTTATTGGAGATCCATTTTGTTTAGAACCTAATAATTACCCGACAATGTAAAAACACTCTGATCTATCGATGAGGAGTCCAAATGCAGCAGCTACTTGGGTTTCTTTTTAACAATGTGTACATATTTCATATCTACCAGGACAAGAGTATTGACTATAAGGACTCATGTTCTTATCAACGGTTCCATCCTTGGCTCTCCCACTTTTGAAATGCTCATATATCAGCAGACTGTACAAAATGGAAGTGACGCCCCTCACAAGCTCAAAAGCTCATGACACTGATACACAAGTAAATTCTAAACTCCCTCCTATTATTCTCTTCCTAATATTCCACTATCTTGCCAATGGTTTGTTCCCTGTAATGAAATGGCCTTTAGAGATGTGAGAAGGAAGTCCATAGTGACTTAGGAAAAGCATTTTGTGAGGTCAATATTTTTTATGTATTCATGTGAAAACACATGAGCAAGCATATTAATGTTTGGTTTAAATATTTGGTTCTATTAGTTTGATACACATATATTCATGTATATTTTTGTATTTATACATACATATGTATATATGTATATATATAAGTAAAGAGAGAGATAGATGACACATAGATAGACAGATAATATATGATAAATAAAAGATAAATCAACAGTAGAACTAGTATTCTAAACTTAATGAAAATGAAGTTCTAAACCATCACTCACATGTCTACAATCATGATGAAGAAATTCTTGAAACTGTTCTGTCCTGAAACTGCTCAGTCTTCATATAAAAGAAGTGCAATCTACACAGTATAGCTTAATATTATAAAACATAATTCTATTACATTTTAAATGTTTTGTTTTCACATCAGTTTAGTACAATCCCAAAATAGACTCTGCATCTACAAAGAAAAACATCACACTATGTTTTACAGCAAGGATTTTGAATTCTGACTACTTGCTAAAATAGAATTGTTTTTTGGGTGTGTGTGTGTATGTGTGCGTGTTCATGTGTGTGTGTGTGTGTATGTGTATGTGTGTGTGTGTGTGTGTGTGTGCATGTGTGTGTGTGTGTGTGTGTTAATGGCTAGACCTTCCTCAAAACTGTTTAGTAGAAGTCTCTGAAACTTTGGAATCCCATGATTCTCCTGTTCAGACAGATGAAGAAAAGTTTTCTGAATTAGCAGTCTTCAAAGTGTGGTGCATTGATCATCAGAGGTCCCTGAGAGTTTTACTGGAATGTACATTGACAAAACTTGACTTCCAATTCCCACATAATTGTAGATAGAATTTTAAACAAGAACTATTATGCTTTATAAAATTGAAGTGAGTTAAGCCTTATCTTATTTTTATCTAATATAAGGCAGAGCTCTCAAACAGGATACCCTTGGCCAGAGAATAAAAGAACAGACTAAAGAAAACAAATATTCCCTCACCTTTAATTTTACTCAAGGGTTAGGAATGGGGAAAACAGATCATTATTTACAAATTCATTCTTCTCTGCTTAGCAATTTGATGAGAAAAGTTTCAAAAGCACAACCTTCATACAGCGAGGAAAATAACTTTTCCAACACATGATAACAGAGTGCTAGAAATTCAGTCAAAGCAAGTGGAATCGAAGGTGAGGTGATTATTATTCCTTCAGCCTTCGGGGAGTGTCTCCAGCTTGTGTTCTTGCCAGAAGCAATATCCAGCCATTTATGTTAAATGAATCAAGGCTGAAGGTGAAGGCAAGCAAGCCGCAAGAAGACCTCACTCTTCAGTTTATCCAAACATATGAAGACAGAAATAGAGAGGGGGAAATGATCCAAAAGAAAACTGAAAACATGGCTTTTAGGAGTCCAAGAGGAATCAAAAGCAGAGCACAATAATACTAAGAAGGTAAAGATAGCCTAAAGGTGAAAAGGTAGTACAGCATTGGTACAACTCACTTAAGTGCACGCCACAACATCCCGGAAATCAGAGGCAGCAAAGTTCACAAGACATCATCACCTGCTTGATAGTTAAAGTTGAATATTTGCATTTCTTTATGAAAGCACGAGGAGACATACTTTTTTTTCTGTTTTTATCAGAATGTGCAATGCATACTGGTAGATGATAAGAATACAAAGTGAAAATGTATATTTGTTGACTGAGAGATATCACCTACGAGATCTCTCTTTGAGAAATAATAAACCATAAGCAGAAAAATATAATCACAAGTATGCTCTTCCTATAACGGTTGATAACAACTAAACAAAGCACTAGGAACCTCTGTGGCCATGATGTAAACATAGTTAAATATGACATAAGTAGGGTTAACTATGCCATAGTACTTTGTACTTGGTGCCAGTTAACAATAATGACATGGAACATCAGAATATATAATTTGTTCCCAGATGTATAAAAATACATCAACCAGATAGACATTTTGTGTAAACATTTAAATACATAGAGGAAATTTTGTATAATTTCTTTAGTAGAGAAAGATGAACTGAGTTAAGAGAGAAAATGTGTATAATCATACATACATTCATACACCTATTCACACGCCTGCACCTTAAAAACCCTCTATGTATACCTACATTTTTGAACATTTATAATTTTTTAAATTAAATTATATATTTATGCTTAACATACCCATGAATCAAATTAGACCTCTTGAAAAACAAATCAATATACTGTTATAGCTTGTTGGAGTCAAAGACTTGGATGGGACTGAAGTCAGGACTTTGGAAACTTCTAGCAGAAGTGAAATCCCAGAAAGATAATTGACAGACTTGAGCCTTGTAGGACTGCTGGATAGTGGAGTGATTTGATTTATTTGTTTGTTTGTTTTCCGTCTGAAAGGTGATGGTTGACATTTGGAAGGGAAAAGTAATATGAATGAAGTAGGTAGTTGGAGAATAGGAAAGAGATGGAGTCAACAGGATGGAAAGAAGGAGGGAGGGATGGGGGATATCAAAGGATGAAATTCAGATTTCCAACCCATGAATGTGGTGAATTAGGAATATGTCCATATCACACACCTGGTATATTAATGCACACAATATCTGTCTTCTTTTTAAAATATACATCTATTATTGTCATTCGTGTGTGTGTGTGTGTGTGTGTGTGTGTGTGTGTGTGATAGAGGAGGCACTTGCCATGGCACATCATGGAGGTCAAGACACCATTTATGGGGTTGTTTCTCTATTTCCAGAATCCTGTACTTTCTAGGATTAGCTATCTTGCTAGCTCATATCTGGCTTCTTTAAGAAAATGTATATTGAATTGGATGTGTTGGACAAAAAAAATAAAATTAGGCAATTTTTATTCTAAGGCAATAATTTTTCTCCTATCTCCTAAAAACGTTTGAAAATTATTGATACTTCTTCCATTTTCTTAGATTAACAGTTACATATTTTAATATTAGTATTAATGTCACAAGTGATCTGGTTTCTTATATATTTTAAATAATGATTTTATATAGAATTGTTTTAATGTGTTTAATGTGAGAAAAATTAATCCAAATGCCATAAAAACTTGAAGGATGCATCTATAAGCTCTGATTGGAAGCTTTTGATTCACAAGTTCCTTTATCTGAACTCATGGTTTTTTGTTTTTGTTTTTTTTTTTCTTTTTTCTTTTTTTGGTTTTTTGAGACAGGGTTTCTCTGTGTAGCTTTGCGCCTTTCCTGGAACTCGCTTTGGAGACCAGGCTGGCCTCGAACTCACAGAGATCCGCCTGGCTCTGCCTCCTGAGTGCTGGGATTAAGAACTCATGGTTTTATGTTTCAGCCTTCAAAGAATTTTATCTTAATGTAATATAACACTATTCAAAACATTTATTGATCAATATTCATGTTGATTTTAATAAATATGTATACAAATTTAATTTTTAACATATGACACAAGTACAACAACATTTCTTCTGAATTGAATTGTCATTAGAATAATCAATCAAAATACAAATATAGGTAAAAGTATTGTAATTAGGAAGTAAAAATAAAATTTTCATTGGGAATTCATTTCTTATTGAAATGGTGGTATTTCTTTTTTCCAATTAGTTCACATGGTCATGGATAACTATTATCTTTAATCTATGATGAAAGGCCAGTGGAAATTAACTGCCAAAGAAGAAAGATATTCTACCACCATTAGGAGCTGCACTCATGGTTCTATTAAATGCATCATTTACAATATACTGAGCAGTGTGTTTATACTAAATTACCTAACTCAAAGGACCATTGACTTCCAGAGTTATTTGTGCCCCAATTTGAAGATCACTATTATGGAAGATATCAGGATGACATCAAACAATGATGAATGTCCAATAGGCCACATGAGGAAGTCACTAGAAGGAGGTCAGTGAGAGTATAACCTCAGTAGCTACATACTAATGTGCACATAATGAATAACAGTGGATCCAAAATCATAGGTGACTGGCATATCCTCACACAGAACACCATGACTAACAAATAAAATGAGATGATGAAAAGCTGAGGCTTCCAAATAAACAGAAATATTCGAGGTAAGAACAAGTAGACCATCTGTCATACATATCCTACATACTTGGTCACACTGAGGGAGTGATTCAAAACTCAGACCCCTGCATGCCGCTTACCACCTACCTAGTCAGAGTCTCTGAGGATAGGCTTGAAAATTGTTTATACTAATTCTGGATTTATGGTCTTCTATGCTTTGAAAATGTTCTATTTATTTTTGAGATTATGACTATATCATTTCCCCCTTTGCTTTCCTCCCCTCAAGCCCTCCTCATACCCTTTCTTGCTCAGTTTCATTTTCATGGCCTCTTTTCTCCTTAATTGTTGCTACACACATGTATATATGTGAGTAAACATATATATTCCTAAACACGTCCGGTTCTGTGTAATGTTACTTGTACGTATGATCTCAGGGCTGACCACTCAATCTGCCATGTGTTAAACCACTCAGCACCTAGAAAAGAGATCTCTATCGTTTCAAAGGAAAAATTCATCACTGAGCTTTAGAGCAGAGCATAGATGAGGATGGTTGAGTAATTAGTACAATAAATCCAATTATGTGATTCCAACAAACATGAAAAGGGAAAGCTATAAAAACCAGTGTTGCTCCATGAAAGTACAATGCCAGCTTCATATGTCATTGAAAGTTCTATAACCATATTTTTAAATTTATAAGAAATGAGTTTGATTGAATACAGTAAAAATTAACCAATAATTCTAAAATTTTATCTTATCATGTAATACATATAAAAATAATAAACAAAAAATAGTTTACTTCTATTTTAACTAATTCTTCCAAGCCAAGTATATATATTTCACACTATACACATTTCAGTTCAGAATAGCCATATTGTAAGTGTACAGTAAGCTATCATACTGGTGGCTCTTTGGGTGTAAAGAAAAGAGATTCCAATAGAAAGACCCCTCTGAAGTTCAGGTTCAAAGAAAAAAACTTGTGCAAAATATAAAACAAAGAGTGCAGCACTTTAGGACACAGCAATCCAAAGCCTCAAACACCATACTGCAAACAGGTTTAAAGGGGGACGCAGGTCCCACCCATTGAACTAGAGTAGACTCACTCATGCCATGAAAGGACAGGTGGCTTTCATGTTTTCCCTCTGGCTATCTGTGTGTCGCCTTTATCCCAGGGCTGATGTCTGGGCATCAGCAGCCCCAGCTGTCACACTTTGATGCAAAAGGAATCCAAAGAAGAAGAAATAGAGCATCACGACTTATGTCTTTTCTTGGGAGAAAACTCTCTTCAGCGATGGCCCCTACAGGACTCCTTTCCTAGCTCACTGGCCTGAGCTGAGATTAATGCTGATCCTTATCCTACCAGTGTCAAGACTTGACTTGGTATCTCAGAACTGGGTAACATCAAATTGGCACTTGGCATCCTGTCTCTCTTGCTGATGCAATTTAAAATTTGGATAAACTTCATGGATCTAAATTCAAGTGTCTACTTGGTGATTCTTAAATGTCTCCTATAAATGGCTGGGAAGCTTTAACTATGACATACTAATAATATGGCTGCCTAAGCAAGACTTGAACAAGGACAATACCATTATGCATGCTAACATGGAATGGCTCCATCCCTAACCAAAACACTACAGGCTACCCAGGGATACTGCGAGTGGGATACCCTTTCCCAGGGATGAGGACACTAACTGGTTATCCAATAGCAAGTGGTTGACCCACATGTAAGCAACACTGAATGGAATCAGCAGCTTTTACTTATATATTACAGATAGATAGATAGATAGATAGATAGATAGATAGATAGATAGATAGATAGATGATAGACAGGCAGACAAGCAAATGATACAATAGAAAAAAAAAGATGTTTAGAAATTTGAGTGGGAGCCATGGGAGAGGTGGGAGGAAGGATGGGAGGAGGTGGAAGGAAAGAGAATGGAAGAAAACAATGCAGTTATATTTTAAATTTAAAAAAAGAGCATCTTAACATTAAAGATAGATAGATAGATAGATAGATAGATAGATAGATAGATAGATAGATAGATAGATAAGATAAAAGATAATGCAAAACAAAGCAAAAAGTGAATAGCGATGGGAAGATCTAGAAAAGACACTGGGACTCAGATCAACCTTCAGATAGCAGGGAGAGGAACATCCCCTGCAGCTCTGGTTTCCTTTATCTTGGTTTCCATGAAACCCAAGAATTGGCGGCAGACACTGGTGAGGATAAAGGTCTCCGAAAGAATACCTACAATGCATGAACAAAGGGCAGGGCAAAAAGAGTCCCAGAAGCAGAAGTCCACAACTCCCAACACCCACCTCTAAAGGTTAAGTTCTATATTACTGTATGTGTATGTCTCGCTCACAAAGAAACAACAGCAGTAAAAGTTAGATCGGTGCCTTCCAGGGGTTAGGAGGAAAAGGGCAAGTGTAGCTACCAAAGGGAGCACAATGAAGGTTTTTAGAACTGGTGGTAACGTGGATCTACAGAAGTGTTACAGTGGGTGTAGATATTGTGCATGCCTGAGTTTCAAAAGCACATTCATTGTGAATGGTACACTAGGGCTGCTCAGTGTTCAAAGCACCCACCACACAAGCATGTGTACTAAAGTTTGATCTCCAGAACCCACACAAATGCTGGGTAGATGTGGCCACCTGTCTATAGTTTCCACTTGCCCAGAAGGTGAGGGGATCCCTGGAACAAGCCAGACTAGCCTTATTAGTGAGCCCCAGGTGCAGCTGAGGAACCTTGTGTAGGGTTTTATTGATGTGAAGAGACACCATGACCACACAACTCTTATAAAGGAAAGCATTTGAGGGTGGCTTGCTTACAGTTTCAGAGGTTCAGTCCATTATAATCATGATGGCAACATGCAGGCAGACTTGGTGCTGAAGCTGAGAGTGCTACATCTCGCAGGCAACAGGAAGTCCACTGACTGTCACACTGAGGGAAGCTTGAGAAAAAGGCCTCAAAGCCCGCCCCCACAGTGACATACCTTCAACAGAAGGTGTGGCCCAGATTGAAGGTGTGCCCTCCAGCCTCAAGGTCTGGATTAAAGGCATGTGTCATCCAGCCTCCTCCAACAAGACCACACTTCCTCCAACAAGGCCACACCTCCTAATAGTGGCACTCCCTATGAGCTTATGGGGTCCAATGACATTCAAACTACCACACCTCACCTCAGTAAATAAAGTAAAGAGAGAGAGAGAGAGAGTGAAGAGTATTAACATCAGCTTTGAGCCTCTGGATGCAAGCACACTCATAAACACATGTGTTTCCACACATGCAAGCATCCACACAGTTAAAAAAAGAAAAGGAAGGAAGGAAGAAAACATAATCAGAATTACTTAGGCACATGGATGCATGGCGGGCTATACGGAGCAGACAGCAGTTATTAAACCAAAAAATGAATCTTTAAGGATGAAGGAAGAGAGAATGGGCATGAGGTAGACAACCAGGAATGACCACTATAAGCATGAAATGAAGTATAAATGAATGTCAGCAAATCGTTTAGACCTGCCAGCAGTCATGGCAATGGCTGAACCTCTAGATTGAATTGAGATGTACCAAAAATAATGTTCCCCCAAAATGTTTTTTTTTTTGTTTTTTTTTTTTTGTTACTTGGAGCAGAAACAAAGAAGAAATAAGCCCTCTGCAAAGGGCAGATGGTATAAGGTTAACAGATGACAGATGGGACGTGAAACAATCTCACTGCTATTATGCTTCCGTTAATCTGTCCAGATGACCTTAAATGAGTGAAAATGGTGAGTCACCAAAAAAAAATGTACAATGTAATTTTATTTAATTAAACACTATGTATATGTGCAATGAGCATGACACACCCTGAAATACAAGCAGTTTATATTTTCGCTGTAAGATTTTCATCTTGCAGTACATATGTACTCCCTGAATAGTCTGCAATTCACACATATTATTTTTGAAATAAAGGAGAACAAATAAGTCAAGTTTTAAGTGACAAAAAAAAGGTAAAGAAACCGTGAAGAAATGAGAAGGTCTAAATGAAGCAACTTTCACAGAACATGTAGAGTTTATGAGTTGCAATTAGCTGCACCCCCAGAGCACTACAGGAACTTTGGGAGAATGGAGGACATGCATCCATGGCTTCAATCTTCAAAAAGGGCATGAAGTCAGATGCTGAAAAATATAGCAAAAATCTATGCTTAATTATTTAGAGAACACATTTGGAGAGCACAGGAAAGACGAAGCATTGGGGTCCCAGCTTGGGCTTATTGTAGTAATCAAGATGAGACTAGATGGTCTAAACCAAAAAGAAGTCCTGACAGGCACACCTCATTTCTTTTTGTAGATAGAGTTACCGACCATGGCTGCTGTGATGTCAGACATTCCATCTTCAACGTCTTCTCTCTCAGTGTTCACAGAACCTCAATTTTACTTGGAAGTGTATATTGGTTATTTTATAAGACTCCTCATGCCTATAAACCCATCTTCACACATCCCGTAGTTAATTCATTGCTTCCCCCAGAAGACCTGCTCAGACAAGTATCTTTAACATCATAGGAAATGGCAATTGAATCCTCGCCTTGTTCCAGTCAAGCATCCCAAGTCATTCTTCATCCTCTTCTCTCACACACCATGAGAAAATCCACTCAACAAATGGTTAATTTCCCTTTATCCGGCCCTTCTTTCCACGGGTATTGCTCTAACCCACTCCAGGCTTTTCTCACCCAGCTTTCTACAATAAGCCTCTGCAGGAAATCCCTGCTTCTTGTCTGGGCCACACACCCTCATTATCCTTTCAGGTCATGGCCCTCCTCTGAGAAAACCCTCCAATGACTCCTCATTTGTTCAGAATCCAAGTCTTCGCCTGATGAGAGGACTGCCATTCTTTTCAACCTCCCAACCTACTCCCTATCTCACTGGTTCTATCCACAGTGCTTTTGCCTGATTGTGCCAGCAAGGCATACTGCCACCTAAGGTCTGTGCACTAACTGTTTTCTGACGAGAGCACTTCTTCCAGATCCTTTCTATTGAGGTTGAGCATCCGTCTTGGTTTGCCTGATACACCTGTTAGCCCCAAATGCTAAGCACGGACCTTTAAGCATGCCATTTTAGATGCTATTATGTGACCAGCCTACTCGTGCTTCATGGCCTTGTGTCTATCATGTCTGCCCAGTCTCATCCCTCATGGAGGACCCTGAACTCCTAAAGTTGTAGAAACAGGACCCAGCCCGGCACCACTATCATCTTCTCCACTTCACACTCCCTGTCCTCAGTGCTTCCCATATCCAGCTGTGCTCCACTGCTTTATTTTCATTGTGTTTTATTTCCTATGTTCTGTCACAAAAACATAAACGCCCCACAAAGATAGGTGATTTGAATATTTTGTTCTCAGTACCGTGTCCCGTAGCTGAAAGTTTTTCTGTGTCCCGTCTGGCCCGCGGTCAGGAAAAATGTCTCTCACCCGCCAGTCCTGCAGCCACTCGGACCCAAATGAACACACACAGGCTAATATTATTTTTAAACTATGGCCATGGTAGGCTTCTTGTTATCCAGTTCTTGTATCTTAAATTAACCCATTTCTATAAATCTATATTTTGCCATGTGGCTTGTGGCTTACTGGTACCTTTACATCTTGTTTCTTCTTCTGGCAGCTAGCAGCGTCTCCTCTACTCTGTCTTCTACTTTCCCCTCTCTCTCTTTAGAATGCCCCTCCTAACCTTATTCTGCCTCACCATTGGCCAAACAGCTTTATTTATCAACCAGTCAGAGCAACATATTTTCACAGCATATAGAAAGACATTCCCCCATCAGTGTCCCAGCATGCTAAGAAAAAAAAAGAGAGGAAAAAATTGCCAACCATACATATTTCATTTATGCGTGTGTGTGTGTGTGTGTGTGTGTGTGTGTGTGTGTGTGTGTGTGGTGTGTATGTGTGTGTGTATACATATATATAAAACATTGCAGAACCTGGGCGGTGGTGGAGCACGCCTTTAATCCCAGCACTCGGGAGGCAAAGGCAGGCGAATCTCTGTGAGTTCAAGGCCAGCCTGGTCTACAGAGTGAGTTCCAGGAGAGGCACAAAGCTACACAGAGAAACCCTGTCTCAAAAAACAAAAGACAAAAAAACAAACAAACAAAAAAAAAAACTGCAGGATGCTGAATTTACTGAAAACATTTGTCTAGCCCAATACATTGTTCACTGAAAGTGTGTATTTTCCCACACATTGAGGCTCTGATTCCACATTTTGATAAGCTCTTTGCAATTTTCCCACCTGGTAACTGATTTACTTTGCTTTAATAAGACATATTACTAAAATACTATACATCCCTTAACCATAAATGCTGTTTTCCTCTCTTTTGCTATGTGAAATAATGGTATATATCTTCCCTTTATCTATGGTGAATGTTAAGATGTGACAGCTGTATTGTTTTTCATGATGCACATGAATGATAGCACCTCACAGGCTGATTTATCCCCTTCTTTCTATCCACAGTGATGTCACTACACTACTTCAGCTTGAAAATATGAATACTGAGACAACGGCTGCTTTAACTCCAGAGAACGCTCTGCCCCATCAACCAATAACTTCACACAAAGGATAAAAAAAAAAAAAAAAAAAAAAAGACAGAAAAATAAATATTTCGCAGAGCCATCAAAGCCAAATAAACAAACTGTAATTCTTGAACACCACATCGGGTGTAGAGACTGCAAAAAGATTGCTTTGGTTAAGATACAAGACACAGTCACTCCCAAGAAATTAATATCAGTTAAAGTAAGAATTCTCGTGGAGTTGCTGCTACAGTTCTGTTATTGACACAAAAATGGTTCACCCACATTGGCAAATTTGGATAACTTACATAAGGAAAACATAAGCTAAACTAAAATGTTTTGGTTGGTAGAAAATAGAATGTTTGGAGGTGGTGTTTTGTTTTGTTTTGTTTTGTTTTTGTTTTGTTTTGTGGGAGTTTCACTTTAAAGGGACCTAGAAGATTTTATCTCCATTTAGAAAATAATGCATGGTAGGCCTGAAGCAGTAATTTATGCTGTGACATAATATGTTTTTGACGCAGAAAATACTTGTCAAAATGCTAGATACAAAGGCAGCTATTTTGAGTGTTTTAAGGAGAATGGGGAATACCTGGCTCTTGTCAGTCAATAACGTATCTGGCATAAATAATGATTGAAAACTGACAGCTACACGATGCGATTTAGAAGCCTCAAGCTCCAACAAATAAAAAGGTGAGAAGTATCAATTTTGCATTTAATAGTAATTGTTATGTAATGTAATTGAACTTCTACTCATTGCAACAAACCTTATAACAATTGTATTAGTAATTGGTGAGTCATGGCATAAATAACACCTTTAATTGAGTACTTATTTTTTTTAGTATAGCTGCAACTCTGCCTCTAAATTGGGTTCGATTTGGCACCATAGAAGACTAGATTTACTCTTCCATCTTCTGTCTTTTTTGAGTAATTGTATATTTTAAACATACAAAGATAAAAGGGAAAACATGAGGTAATTGATGATGGAGAATTTTAGCTGGTCATGGCCCATGGAATAATGAACCCTAATTTTGGAAGGTGTGACTTTTCTGAAACCACAAATAAAGATAGTATACATTCATGAAAATAGTGAGAAATGTCTGTTCTAAATGGCCCTGAGAAAATCAAGGCATCACAAAGTAGTTTTTCAGGAGACTCCCTTTGACTTGATACTTAACACTTTCTTATGTATACAAATCAACAACCTGACTCTACTGCAAATTACAGTCTTGGCCACTCCAAGTTTATTTCTGCAGGTTGAAATCTGTGGCAGAATCAGTATGGATGGTTTCCTGTATCCACATAATTGACCCCTGACCTCAAAGCATCTCCAGAGCCAACATTTTAAGAGGATCAAGTACTGTAAGCCTGTGACTTCATGCCAAGGTTTGTTTTATTTTTATTTTTTTTTAATCTTCATTTCAGAGATAAGCTAAAACTATCATCTTCTCAGTTGGGCTATCCTTCTACAAGCAAAACACAAGCTCCGATCACCATGTGTTATTTTGTGTTTATTTGAATGCCTTACTTGTTTTCTAAAGTATTTTTGCCATCCATTGTAAGAATAGGCAATGTGCTCTCATTCAATCTTTGTTTCTGAGTTCATATTTTCCTAGGATCTTTCCTAAACCTCTTAATTTGAAGTGGTCATGTAAGGGTGACAGCCAATAGAATGCAAGGGAGCAATGAATGTCACTTCCTGACTTTGTTCACAAGAAATCTTCTCTTTTTTAAATTCCACCCTAATTTTGCATCTGCTTCTGGTATGGAGAAGTCTCTGAGGTCCTAAAGTAAGTAGAAGAATATAGGATATACTAGGATCTAGTTGAGTCCATGAATGGATATGTAAATGATGCCCAGATTCTATGTTTCTCTCCAGTGCCAGCCAAGCCCCGGCAGTCCTGCAGCCCACTTATAAAATAAACACACAGACTCTTATATTATTTAAACTGTTTGGCCTAATGGCTTAGGCTTCTTGCTATCTAGTTCTTATATCTTAAATTAACCCATATCTATTAATCTATACCTTGCCACATGGCTCGTGGCTTACCAGTATCTTACATGTTGGTACTCATGGCGGTAGCTGGCAGCATCTCCTGACTCAGCCTTCCTTTTCCCAGAATTCTCCTCTCTCTTTGTCCTGCCTATACTTCCTGCCTGGCTACTGACCAATCAGCACTTTATTTATTAACCAATCAGAACAACACATTCATAGCATAGAGAACATCCCACAGCATAAGGTTAGTAAATTCCTATCATGTAGAACTGTTGAGATTTGAGATCTCTACACTCCAGCAGCCAGAATTTACTTCCATAATGTACATTCCCTGCTCCTAATCTAGTTTGATAGTGTCAAGAATAAAATTGGTTAAAGTAAGGAAAAACTTGAACTTTTCATGTAAGAAATCATAAATTGGAATGGAGAGATGATTCTGTTCTTAAAATGATTTCAGAACATGCAGCAAACATGAGGATCTAATTGGCTCCCTAGAACTCATGTAAGGGCCCAGATGAATAGTGGACTGCCTGTAATTCCAATGTTAGGGAGGCAGAGACAAGGAACACTCAGAGCAGGCTGGTTAACTAGACTACCCTGCCAGTGAGTTATGGGTTCAATAAAAAGACTCCCCCTTGATGAAAAAGGTGGAGAGTCATCAAGGAAAAATCCTACATCAACCTTGGGCCTCTTCAAGCATGTGCACAGACAGACAGACAGACACACACACACACACACACACACACACACACACGTCCATGCACATCGCACACCAATATAGATGAAAAAGAAAAATTATGAATTGCAATATTGGAGGCCTCCAAATGAAAGTGATGAGTAACTCATAGGCCCATGGTTTATAAAGCAGAAATGAGGATATCTGTTTTTGCAATGATTAACTATTGCAGTAGGGGGTTGGTTAAAAGTGATTGTCTTAAGCCATTTCAGGGAAGTAGCTTAAATTTTATGATTGTTTTCTTCGTGGTGCTGAGAGGCATTTATAAGAAATCACCTAAAATCACTTATATTCCACTTACTCAGCCGTGAAGATGAGCTAAATTGTGTTCTCTGCAAGAAAATGGATACAATCAGAGATTATCATATTAAGCAAAATAAGTCCTACTTAGAAAGACAAATATTGCATGTTTTCTCTTACTTCCAAGGGCTTAGATTTTTCTAAAATTATGTATGTGACATAAAAGTAGACATTAAATTGTCTAGGGGACTGAGGGCTCTAAGGGAGGAAGGGGAGGGTTAATAAAGGGAGGTGGGTGGGAGAGATGAAGGCAATCAATGTCCATTGTGTACTTGTGTGTAAATGCCCTCTGAGACCCAGTACTATGTACAATGAATACCCACCAAAAATAAAAAAAAAAAAAACCTGCATTCCAAACAAACATAGGTTACTTTCCATTATGTGAACTAGCTAGTTTTGTCTGCTTGGAAAATTCTCATAACTTGTCTTTGTTTTATTTCTTTATTTTATATTTCATATGATCTTATAATGATCACCAGGGATTTAAAAATGACAGTTTGAATGATTGTTCAGGAGGCCTTGCCTACCCTTCTTCCTACAACCAGGAGGAGATCATACCTACTGATGCTGTGTGCCTCCCACCACGGCATTATCTGAAGATCTAACTAAAATTTCTAAAGGTTCCAGGGTGTGTCAGCACAGCCTAGCTATGGCGAGTACCTCACGGTAGGAAGCTTCCCAACAGCAGGCCCACAAAGAAGGGAGAAACCATAGCTCATCACAAGGAGTCAGAGAATGTTCCAAATGTCAGGGTCAGGCTCACGCTTCTAGCAACTCATTTCCACAGGGTGTCAATGCCACTCTCCAAGTGACAAGGGGACTTCTCACCAGGACCCACCTCTCAAAAGTCTCACTTCTCTGTAGGTTTCCCCACCATGATCTTGATGCCCTTGCTCATAGAATCCCTCTTCTCTCTCTTCAACTGGACTCCTGGAGCTTGGCCAGAGGCCTTATCTTCTTGTAGGAGGGAATGGGGGGGGCGTTGTGAGGTAGGCTGGAGGGTGGTAGGAGGGAAGAGGGGGATCTGTGATAGGTATGTAAAATGAATTTAAAAATTTCTTAATAAAAAAATCTCATTACAAAAAAAAAAGTCTCACTTCTGGACTGGTGGTGGTGGCACATGCCTTTAATCCCAGCTCTTGGGAGGCAGAGGTACAGGGCTCTCTGTCTCTGTGATTTTGAGGCCAGCCTGGTCTACAAAGTGAGTTCCAGGACTGCTAGGACTATTACACAGAGAAACCCTGTCTTGGAGAAAAAAAAAAAAGTCTTGCTTCTTAACAACACCATAGGAAGGACCAAGCTCTGAAAGATATGAAGCTTGGGCACAGCAGGATACAATGTATAGGGTCCAGCTTACTTTGCCCAACGGTAGGTCACCTGGAAGCCTCTATTAAGGACGTCATTGTGTGGCTCCAGAGACAGTCCTTTGTGAAATCCGAGCCTATGCTACAGATTTGTGTTTGGTTTTGCTTTTTTGTTGTTTTATTTTGTTTTATTAGGGCAGAGATCTTTATTTAATTTGATTGCATCACATTTCTTTTGGGTTCCCCACCCCTAGCTTTGGTTTTCCAAAACAGGGTTTCTCAGTATAGCCCTGGCTGCCCTGGAACTCTTTCTATAGACCAGGCTGACCTCAAACTCACAGAGATCCGCCTGCCTCTGCTGGAATTAAAGGCATGTGCCACCATCACTAGGCTGTATTACATTTCTAACAATAAGCACAGCCCTGATGTCCTTACGTGTAGACAAGTTTTTATAGCTATGCAAACACAGTCAAGAGAAGACTCTAAACACAGACTGCCTGGGTTGAAATATCTACTACTTATCTGTCATTTACTAACTACCTGAGTAAGTTTAACTGTTTTGGGTTGTAGAAGGAAGAAAAATATCCCATGTAGTTTTGAAGAGTTGTTGAGGCTAATTAAATTTGATAACTAATAAACACTAGTTTGGGTTGGTACTAGCTTGTGGTAATAGGGCTATCTTTAATATATGGTTAACTTGATTCTATTAATCTGCGTTATTTCTAGGAAAATGTAAGAATTGTCTTTAAGACTTTTCCTCCAAATGATGCTCCCTACTGTTTTCTCCTCTTATGGAGCAAATCCAGGTAATTTTTAAAATAGTTATTATTTTTTATCATTAAACTATAATTACGCCGGGCAGTGGTGGTGCACGCCTTTAATCCCAGCACTCGGGAGGCAGAGCCAGGTGGATCTCTGTGAGTTCGAGGCCAGCCTGGTCTACAGAGTGAGATCCAGGACAGGCACCAAAACTACACAGAGAAACCCTTCTCGAAAAAGCAAAAAAAAAAAAAAAACCTATAATTACATTCTTTATCGCTTTCCTTTTCTCCCTCCAAAGCCTTCCACTTACCCCTTTGCTCTCTTTCAAATTCAAGGCTTCTTTTTCTCTAATTGTTATTGTTGCTATTGTTGTTGTTGTGTGTATCCCTAAATATATAAGTACAACCTTCTCAGTCCGTATAATATTACTTGTATGTATACAACTTCAGGGCTGACTACTTGCTGTTGAATAACCAATTGGGGAGTCCCTTCCCTGGGGAAGACTATTTCTCCTTCTCTCAGCATTTCTTAGTTGCCTGTAGTTCTTTGTCTAAGGTTGGGGCCCTGTGGTATTTCCCCCTTCCGTCTTAGCGTGTCTGTGGTACTGTCTTTGTTCAGATGTTGTTTAGGCAGCCATGTTGATGAGACTCCATGGGTGTAGCTCTGCTTACATTCCTAGGAGACGCAATCAAACTGCAGGCTTCCTGGTCCTCTGGCTCTTATAATCTTTCTGCCTTTCTTCTATGATGTCCCCTGAGCCTTAAGTGCAAGAGTTGTGAGATATGTGTGTGTGTGTGTGTGTGTGTGTGTGTGTGTGTGTGTGTGCGTGTGTGTACACATATATATAAAACACTGCAATCTCTTTGATAAGGGGTGAGAGCTACATGTCTCTGTGGGCATAAAAAAATATTCGGAATGTAGCAGGAATAAAGTAGTCATAGTAAACCCATGGTTGTATGTCCTCCAAGATCCAAGACTTCAGTAGCCCTTGGTAGCTGGCAAAGTTTACAGTACCAGGCACGATTTCCTTTTGTTGAGAAGAGACTCCAATTATAGAGCTGTGGGTTACAGCCAATGTTATATGTGCCTACATCATTAGAGCTACTGTGCCATGCCGGATATTGCTGTAGTTCATAGGCCTCATAGCTGGGTAAGACTACTAGTCACTTTTCTCCCTTGGAGAGACTTGCATGGAACCTTTTGGTACCATGCAAATGAGTACTTAGGGAGGAAGCTTTCAGCTCAGATCTTCTGGGTCTTGTGTCCAAAGTACATGCTGTCTTTAGCAATGGAGACTTACATTTCCCCACTGGGAGACAAAGAAAAGTAACAGCAATAGCCTATAATGTTTGGAAGTCTATGGGTATACATATATAGGTTAAGTAAAGTTTTACCACCTCAGGTACAGTGGCCCCAAAGAGCCATAGACTAACAAAAACCCCAATACCAGGCATGAGACATCCCCTTTTGAGGCTATGCTACATCATGTTTTAGAGTGTGCATGTGAAAACTCCCGATGAGTGACTTAACGTGGGTTCCCATTTTTGTTGCATTGTGTAAGCTTCTGCCCAATGCTTCGTTTCACAGTCCTTGCCCAAGCCCACAGATAGTGTCAGAGCCTTTGGCTCTATATTTACCAGTATAACAGCAAGGGTCTTTGGGGGGAACATTTTTGTATGTAGTGAATGTCAGTTGTTCCTAATTTTTGCAATTTTAGAAACTTTAAGGTCACTTTTCCCTTGTCAAATGAAACTGAATTTTTAGCTTCAATGTACAGTTTACCTAAATTCACCAAAGAGCCACCTTTGTGAGTTTCAGGCCCACCTGGTCTACAGAGCAAGTTCCAGGACAGCCAGGGCTACACAGAGAAACCCTGTCTCAAAAAACAAACACAAACCAACAAAAGGAAAGAAAAGAAAAAGAATGTTTAAAGCCAACAAAATAAAACATTCCCCTCCTCTGTTCTTATGAATCTCCTGAGCTTCTATTTGTGTCTTATCTGTATAATACAAGTCACAAAAATCATACAAATAATTCCCCTATCATGCCTGTGTTTTCTATTTTTATTTTATGTATATAATGTTGCCTCTACTTTCTATTTACTAACAATGTTTCTGTTATTAATCAAAATGAGCCCTCAGATCACATTTAACATCAATTGAATTTAAAAGGCAAGAGGCAAAGATGACATGAATTGTTAGGCCACCATTTGTGTATCTTTTACATGAGAATAACTTTAATTTCTCTGTTTGACTAGAAAAGAAATAAAAAGAATGATTGCTATAAATCAGGAAAAAAATTCATAACTTTCTGGAGGTGTAGCAGCTGTTGATTTAAGGTTCACATCCCTGATAACATGATGCTGTTGGGAATAGCATCTTTTCACAAAGTGGTGAACCTAACAATTACAGGACTTACTCAACATTTAAATATTTTCTCTGTATCACTTACAGAAAAAAAAAATATTAACTTTACCCAGGTTTGCTAAACTGTCTTTGAAATATAGAGTATCTAATCAGCAGGCTTTGCATAAAATTCAGTGTTTCCTTGCTTCACAGGGCCACTCTAGGCTTATCACACCCCAGACAAAACCAATGGATTAGCCTCCCTTTAAAGCAATGGTCAACATTATTATGTACCAGGAGTTCTCATCATTCATAACACACACGGACACTCGAGCAAACACCGAGGATACTATTCATTTCTTTTATTATCAGCTACAAGTAAGTTACCGGGAAAAAAAAAAAAAACAGGTGGCAAACAAAGCAAATGTTGCATTAACTAAGAAAAAAAATAAAAAGCTATCTCCAGAATGGAATCTTGAAGATGTGCAAAATAAGTTAAGTTTGACGGCACTTAGAAACTCAAGCGGTGTTTTTATTTATGCAAAGCTGGTGTGTGCTGTGATGCATATTTTGGCACTGCTGACTCACAAACTATACTGCATTATGCTGAGGTTATGTGTTTCTTATTTATCAGGAAAATACAGACAGAGTCATCCATTAAATACCAAAAACAATGCCAAATAGTAACCTTGTCTCTTTACTCTTCAACAAAATTAAACCTGTTTCCTTTCTTCTGTGATGGTCCCTTAACCTGAGAAATAGAGCCCAATTTCCTTCCTCTTATTCAGGTTTTTCTCCTTAAATGGTTCTGTCATTTATTTAAAGCTATTCTACAATGTCACTGCACCCCATATAGCTCTGGTTCTCTAGCATTTCAGGAGACTTTTTCTTTGAATGTTCAGACAAAATGATTTGCTTCTCTATGCCACATAATGTTGGAAAATCCAGACCCCTCTGTTGTTTTGAGAAGTAGCAAAGAGTTGCCTCCTATCCTGAAACCCTCTCATTTTTGAGTTAATTCTTGATCCCTAACAGTAGTTTTCCCTTCCGGCTACCTACTACCTTCTCTCAGCATCATTTCATTCTCAATTGGGCGCCACAAATGGTTCATTGCCACCAAAAGTCACTGTCAAAGGTCTTGTAAACAACAGAGTCATGGAAAACAGAAAGTGACTTTAAGCTTAAAATTGAATATCACTTCTTTGGTAGTTTGAATAGGTCTGGCCTCCATAGACTCATGTATTTGAATGCTTGGCCAATAGGGAGTGGTACTATTAAAAGGTGTGGCCTTGTTGGAAGAAGTGCGTCACTGTGGGGGCAGGCTTTGAGGTCTCATATCTGCTCAAGCTACACCCAGTACACAGTTGCTTCTGCTGCCTGTGGCTCAAGATGTAGAACTCTCAGCTCCTTCTCCAGCGCCATGTCTGCCTGCATGCCACCATGAAGATAATGGACGAAACCTCTAAAACTGTAAGCCAGCCCCAATTCAATGTTTTCCTTTATAAGAGCTGCCATGGTCATGGTGTCTCTTCACAGCAATGAAATCCTAACTAAAACAACCTCTTTACTCCTTCATTCATTCTACAGAAATTTTCTGCCTTTGCCATGTGCAGAAGTTGCTCAAGATCAAAAAGACACAGTAGTGAACAAAATAGATACAGCCCTTTTCTCTTTATAGAGCTTACAATCTAATTATGTTAGCAAGGCAGCAATAAAAGGAGGTAACCAAGCACTTTTTTACTGGATTTAAGGCCCTTCTCCATGAGATGGAATCCATATGTAACACTGCTAAACTGGCCTAGAACCTGAGATGGGTTATTGGCCAAGGAGACAACTTGCTACTATTATTCTGCTAGCGAAACTTAGCAATTAAATGACTCTTAATGACATATGGCTATACATATAGATCAGTGCCTTGCTCAGCCCTCATCAGAGAAGCTTCTTCCTGCAGTAGATGGGGATTGACACAGAGACCCACAACTGGACAGTGTGCAGAGAGAGAGACTTTAGAGCACTCAATCCTAAGTGGAATGTCTTCCTCAAAGCTCTCCCCTCCAGCCTTGAGGCTCAGGGATCTATTTGGAAGAGATGGAAAGATTGTAAGACCCAATTATGACGGATGACTCCAAAGAAACCTTGTCTTCCAGATATGCGGTACTGATGCACATATAAACTCACAGGGACTGGCAGCATGTACAAGGCCTGCACAGGTTCAAGCCAGACAGGTTTCCAGCACTGAGCGAGGAAAGCAGACACAGGCTTCCACTCCTAACCAAGAAGCTATATGCAATTGATACCTGCTGGCAAAGGAAAAAAAAATAAACATCAGTTTTCTACAATGAAGTATCACTAGTTGTATCAACCACACTTCAGGGTAATCCCTGAAGTAGTAGTTAACTCAGGAGTAGTTAGCCAACACACACCAAAACTCCATGGTTTATTTATTTATTTTTGGTTTTTGTTTGTTTGTTTGCTTGCTTGCTTGTTTGTTTGGTGAGTATTTTGTTTCATTTTGCTTTGTTTTAGATTTTTTTTGTCTCATTGGTTGTTTGCTCTGATTTCATTTTTTGATGTGTGTGTGTGTGTGTGTGTGTGTGTGTGTGTAGTATGTGTGTGTTGAGATGGAAGAGAGAAAGAGAGAACATAAAGTTGAGTGGGTAAGAAGAAGGTGGGAAAGATCTGGGAGGAATTGGAGGAAGGGAAAAAAAATGACCAAAATCTATTGTATGGAAAAATTTAATTAAAAAAAAAAAAACAGAAAGAAATGAGACAAGTGTGTGAGTCGGAAAGGAATGATTAAGAAAAATAAGTCGGTGACAGCAAAGGGTCTCTGTGGGGAGAGGTCAACCTTAAGTAGGGGAATGGGTGGCTGTAGAATGGGTGGTTCATTGTTATTAGGGATTCAAAGCACAAAGCAGCTAAGGGAGAAAGCCAAGGGACACATTTGGATAGAGTGGTCTTGGCAGGGGGTACAGCCAATGCAAAGGCCAGAGACCAGGGCCTGCCTGAAATGTCAGTTGTAATAAGTTACAAGACTCAGTACTTCATTTCTCAATGATCGAGTGTTTCTGTAGTTTCTATAATCTTGGTACTTTGTTATAGGAACCTCACTGAATAGAAAGAGGCTGCCCTTCCCCAGTCTAATCAGTTCTTAAACAGAACAAAGACTCACTTATGACTCACATCCTCTGGGAATTTTTCATATGCAAACTAAGGAAATGAACAGTCCATACACTCAATGCTGACCCACTGGACTGGAAGAGCTTTTCTCATAATTACCCCAGGGCCACGTGATGGACCAAGGACCTACCTCCATTGTCTGCTGACATTATTCACAAGATCCAGTCCAAAGTCCACTCATCTACTTATCTACTTGTCTATTCTCTTGTAGCAATTACAACAACAACGATTTCACCCTTGCTTTCTGTTTGCTTTGTCTGGAACCCCAGCACCTACCTTCATATCCCTACGTGGCCTAGCATGAGTAACCAACTGTTTTACCAAGGCGGCCATACTCCCTTGTAAACAGTGTATTCGCTAAAGACATGGCCAAATCCAACTGAACACATACTTGCAGACCTACTACTCAAGAAAATGCATAGTACTGACAGGAGTAACTACCTACAGACCACAATGATCTGATTTTCTTGGAGGTTCTAATGCCATATATTATCTAGACTAAGAAACTCTTCAGTCTGATTTGATTAGACAGGAGACAGAAGAAGCTAAGAAATAGATGGTTTCAGCTGGCCGGTAGTGACGCATGCCTTTAATCCCAGCACTCAGGAGGCAGAGGCAGGCAGATCTCTATGAGTTCAAGGCCAACCTGGACTACAGAGTGAGTTCCAGGAAAAGGCGCAAAGCTACACAGAGAAACCCTGTCTCGAAAAATCAAAAGAAAAAAGAAAGAAAATAAACAGAAGGTTTCAAGGACTACCCTTAACTTTGGCCGGGAATAGATTGAATCACCTACAAGAGATCAATTGATAAGAGAACTTTCATCAAAGCCAGGCAGGGTGATGAATGTCTATAGTCTCAGCATTTTGGAGGTGGAGGCAAGAGAATCAGAAGCTATATTGCAAGTCTGAAGCCACTCAAGGTGACACGGAATTCTATCTCAAAAATAAAAAACACTTTCTCATCAAAGTTACATTTTTCCACAAGTGGGTGGGATAGGAGACTTCCTTGAGCAACATATATAAAAATATATATAAATATATAAAAGTATATATATAAACACTGCATAATGCATTTTACAGTCTTGAAAACTGACAGAAAATTAAACTGTGGTAACTGCATGATTTGAATGGGAACCAAATAAATCCTAGAAGACACAGAAGCTTGATCTCAATTATTATAAGCATCACAATACCAAGGGAAAATTTAAATGTCCCTTTTGACTGCTTTACATATTTGTTAATGGTTTTCATTTTAATTTCCAGCCTTGTCTTTCCTTGTCAATAGGTATGTATTTTTAAGTATCTTAAATTTGTTTTGCAGAAGAGAGTCTAGGCTCTTATTTTTTCTTGAAAAGAATATTTTTTCATAAAATATATTCTAATCACGGTTTCCCCTCCCTCATCTTCTCCCAGATCCTTCCCACTTCTCCATCCATTCAAGTCCATGACTTCTTTCTCTCTCTCTTTAGAAAACAAATAGGCAAGCAACAACAACAAAACCAAAACCAAGAAAAGAAATAAAAGAAAAAGCCCGAGAAACACACACACACACACACACACACACACACACACACACACACACACACGAGCACACACATAAACAGAACACAAAAATCTGAAGCCAGAACTCATAATACACAACTTTAAGCTCTTAATTAGCTAAATATCTAATTTATGTGTGTGAATTCATTGTACAGAATAATGGGTTCTAAATTCCAAATGCTGATGAATGTCCAAACTCTCAAAACGATGCCATCATTTCTATTATCTGCTTTGCTTTCACAATTTATGTTAATTTATAGTCATTTCAATTATTACATAGCACGGCGAAAACAAAATTGTGGCTCATTTTAGCAGTATTGGGAACTGGGAAATGGCTCAGTTGGTAAAAGTACTTGCTACAATCATGAGGGTCCAAGTCTGATCCCTAAAAGCTGCATAAAAAAAAAAATTGGGCACTGTGGTAGGTGTATAGCCCTAGGGAGGCTGAGACAAGTGGCTGCCTAGGTCTTGTTGGTCAGCCAGCCTTTCGTAATAAGCAAGCCTCAAGTCCCTGTAAGAGACACTAAGTCAAAAGACAAGGTGCATGGCTCCTGAGAAACAGTGCCCAGAGGGGACCTCTGACCTCCACACTCGTGCACACATGTGCATGCAGATAAATAAATACAGACACATATACACAAGAACAACAAAAGAATTTTGTATTGCTAAAGGGGAAAGACTACAGAGCGGCTAGTCTACTACCATATTTTCTGGTTTACAAACTTTGACATTTTGTAAGATACAACCAAATTTTTTAAGCATGTTTAATGGAGGTGTATAATTTCACATTCAAGAGGACAAAGAGAAAATGCATTGGTGTGCCCTTCCTTTGAGGAAGCCCTGACATACTTTGCAAGCAGACACTCTGAGAGAAGCTTGGGAGTCTGAGGCGAGGGGCTCTGGATTGGTTGAAATATTGACATATCACAGCACCATAAGATCTTACCATTTAGTGGCAGCTATTACAGATTGGAGCCATTTGCCCTGAATGAGATATATTTTGGGGCATGTAGCAAAACAATTCAGTCCTATCTACAGCTTTTATTTAACAGTGTGAATTTCCATATTGCAAACTGGGTATGATGGGACTGACAAATTAGAAAACATGTTTTGCAAAACACAGATTATTGGTTATATCAGGATCAGGTCTAGTTGGCAACGCACTCATGTAAGAAATAAATGGAAGCAACTGTTACAACAGCTGCTTTCCTGATCATAACAGAGGTAATAAGGATGATAAGAATATATGAAAGCGCTAGGCTAATGGCAGAGTTAATGGTGATGAGAAAAAAAAGATCAGTATTAATGACAAAAATGTAGATAGAATCTTAGGCGATATTTTCTACAGAAGTAGAATTTTATTTCCACTTTTTATTTAACTTGAAGTTTGTTGTTGTTGCTTTTAAATAAAACTCATAGGCACCAAAGTTTTTTAAAACATCTCCCAATAACTTAAGGATTTCTCCAGGACCACTCCAGTGCTTTTGTAACTGGTAAAGGCAGTCTCTAGCTGCAGACTAGACTTGGTTAGCACAGCTACAAACTGACAAGATCGTGGCAAAATATTGTTTCCCTTGGCTCTTAAAATGAGTGCTGAGCCTTAATATTGGAGAGCCAGTTGTGTTCTGTAACACTTCCTAACATCTCATGCACAGTCCTTTAGCACTTACACCCCCGGGAGGCCAGCTCTGCCCCCAGTACCCACTCAGTTTTTCTCCTCCCTTTCACTCACTCAGCTTACGTAGTGACTAAGCCTCCTCTTCGCCTTTTTAAATTTTATAAGCTTATTTCAGCCTACGTGCTGGTGTATATAGTTAAGCCAGATTTAATTAAAATATTAAGTAAGCTTCCATAAGGCATAAAGAAAATCATTTAGTAAAGTCCAGACATATTACATCTACCAAATTCCCTCCACCCACTTTGTACTGTGGTCAGAGGAATGCAAGTACATATGCCTAGCATCATCTGTTCTGCATAAACTCACACTGCTCATCACCAGGCTTTCACTGTGCCCTTGGTGCATACATAATACTTTTTCTCTTCATTTCCACACTGTTTATTTCACTAAGAACTTAAGATGATAATGGCCAGGAGTGCCGCCTTCTTTACAAAGTATTTTTAACTTCTTTATTGTTCCCATTGTTTTTGAGATGCCTTCGTTATTCCAATCCCAAGAAATATTTCCCAGTAGGAACATAAACTCAGTGGGTAATTTTCCCAGCAACCGAAGGTGCTTTATTTAAACCAAATGTGCTTAATTGCTGTGCTCTGTGCATTCATTTTTAGCCGAAGTTCAAATAGCTTATTGACATTGTCATTAATCTTAGGTACCATTCTCATCTTTTCAGTTAATTACTCTCTGATAGAATCATAAGAAAAATTTGTAATTCTGAGTCATGGTGCCAATTTGATCAGAGGTTATGTTTGTCTGTCATCCATTGTCGAGTACTTTTAAATACTTTATACTAGCTCCATGACATATTCAATTAGGCTAGCTTTAGCATACTTAAGCGATGGTTCTATTTGTCACATTAGAACACTCCATGACAGTCAGTCAAATAATTACTAGTCAACCTCTAGAAACTCACAAGTCAGCAATGAGGGTCACATTTGTTTATTTTATATGATGAGCTAAAGACCATGACTCAAATCTGTACTAATCAAAAGTAAATTTTGTTGTATTAATAAAACCTACTTACTAAGGTAATTATTTGTCAATTTAAGTATACTGCAGGTAAAACTAATTGGCCCAGTTTGATGAGTTTCCACAAAATAAAAAGAGTAAGTCCACATTTTTAGATATTGAGGAGTTGAAAAGGAGTAAGGCTGTGAGCAGCAAAACAGTTAGACTAATTCCTGTAGAATCCGCAAGAAAGGAAACTGGGAAGGTATGCATGCGAATGTATTCAGTTTCTCCTCATGCCCTCCCCCAAAAAAAGAACAAAAAGAAAAAAGAAATAGAAAAATGTGTTAGGAATTCTACTTTTCCTTGTTGCTTCAAATTAAGTCTACCTCTGCACTTCCACTTACCATGTTCAGCCATGACAGTTTTCTGAATGACTCCTTCCTAGTCTTAGAACTTTAGGAATACCCTGAAGCTCACAAAACCCTAAAGACATTAAGGAGAGATGCTGGCCAGAGTTGTGGTATTCATCACAGCCAGCACCTACTTCATAGACAGATCCATTTCATGTCCATTTCATTAGTGGTCAGAGCCACAAAATAAATGGACATTTTCTTTTTTTCCTTTTATTGAAAATGGATTCTTTTCACATACAATATATCCTGATTACAGTCTCCCTTCCCTCTACTCTTCCCAGTTTCTCCCTACATCCCCTTCCCTCCAGATCCATTCCCTTTCTGTCTCTCATTAGAAAACAAAACATGCGTCTAAGAGATAACAATCAGATATGACAAAATAAAATATAATAAGACAAAGCAAAATCTATCATATCAAAGTTGAACAAAGCAAACTACCAGGAGGGAAAGAGTCCTAAGAGCAGGCACAATAACCAGAGACCTACTTGTTCTCACACTTGGGAGTCCCATAAAAATACTAATCTAAAACCGATAATACACAGGCAGAGGACCTAGTGCAGACCTGAGTAGGCCCTGTGCTTCCTGCTTCAGTCTCTGTGAGCTCATATGCATTTTGCTTAGTTAATGCAGAGGGCCTTGTTCTCCTGGTGTCCTCTATCCTCTCTCTTACACTCATTCTACCTCCTCTTCTACAGGATTCCCTGAGCTCTGAGGGAAGGGATTTGATGGAGACATCCCATTTAGACTCCCTTTCCTTGTAAAGTCTGGCTGTGGGTCTCTGCATTTGTTCTTCTGCTGCCAGAGGAAGCTTTTCTGATCATGATTGAATAAGGCACTGATCTATAAGTATAGTAAAATATCAGTAGGAGTCATTTATCAATACTTTTTTTTTTTTTAGATCAGTAGTGTTTGGTTTTATTCTAGGTATCTGGGCTATCTAGTCTCTGGTTCTTGGTCCCCCAAGCAGTGTCAAGTATAGGTTCTGTCTTGTGGAGTGGGCCTTAAGTCAAATCAGACATTGGTTGGTTGGTTGCTCCCACAAGGTCTATGCCATCATTGCCCTAATATATTCTCTTGCTTCTTTAGGAATTCAATAACTAATCTACCACAGAGAATGGTATTTCTTATAAATAGAAGAAAAGAAACAATACAGTTAAGTTTCCATATGTTACAACATTTAGTGATTAATAACTCACCTTTTTACACAAGTCTGTTTTCCAAACTAGGATAAAATAAATAAATAAACAAACCTTCTGAATGAATTTCAGAGTCTGTGTTAAAGTTGAGCTGTCTCATTACCCATTTCTCTTCCTTTCCTTTCTTTTCTTTCTACTGGCTTTTGTCTAACTCCAGAAGAGTTGACATGAATTAATGTTATGTAGAAAATGGATTGTATCAGGCTTTGAATGAACAGTAGACTCTTGTATGCAGCTGTGGCAGGGTCCTTTGCTGTTGTTCCCTTGGGGGGGCGGGGAGGGGGGGGCGAGATGGTGCAGAGTCAATGACACAGACTCTGGGAGGATGTGGAAACAACAAGCTCAGTTTATTCAGGAAGAGGCAAGCCTTATATACCCCCCACCCCACCCTGGGGGGGAGGTCTGATGAATACACATCTGATAGTGTGACATGGCTTCCTCTCACTGGTCCAGGTCATCTCCAGATTATGTCTCAACTGCCATTGCTAAGGCCTTTAGGCAAACCCAGGTTGGCTCTCAGGAAGTATCTTATTACTGGTTTGGGCTGGCTGGCCCTCAAGCCTGTTAAGGCTGAGTCATCCCACATGCAACAACTTGCTTGTTGCTTCAGAGGCTCCATCTCATCAGATGCCTGCCATGCCCAGTCACTCACACAAAGCACAACAAAACTTCTCAGATTTTCTGAAATACACTCCAGGGTGGCTCCTCCCTTGTGGGATATAATACATTTCCATTTTAATCTTTCTGAGGCTATGTTGCACCAGCATTCTTTATCTGGGCCAATTGACTTCATAGAGAGGAAAATAACTCTACAAGACTGTATCTCTAATGATAGTCAACAGAGTAATTCAGCATGATCACCAGAAAAATTTTCAGAGACTGTTTCCGGACAGTTGGTCAATTGCATCATTTCTGTATGATAGACAGCATACTATTTATACTATAATTTGCCAAGAAGATGTTTCTTTGAAGAATATGCTACAGGATTTACAAGAGTGTCACATGAAAGAGAATGACTTCAGTTCAATTCAAACAAGGTTGTGCTATGAATATCAACACCATTCAAAAGTTACTTGTACCAGTTATAATAAATAAGACAATTATAATAAGTGTTTTGTAATGGTTGAAAGTAAAATAAAAAATGCTGAATGAGATAAGGGTTTTCAAGAGAAAGAACAATGATTAAAATATTTAATATATGATTAATCTACTAGAAAATGTAACAGGTAATGAAACCGTTGACAATGTTCAATACTCTAATATTTTAGATGACTTAGAGCAATACATATGCTTTAAGCACTCTTGAGTATAAATCCATATCCTATAAATTTATTCAAATATTTTTATTAATTATTTGTTTATTGTTATCTTGTCTAGGTTGCTTCTGGTGGCAAACCTTGGGAACTGGGAAGATACCATACTTTTCTAAGGATCCATTTTCTAAAGATAGCACACATACTGTGTCCACAGAATAATCTTCCCCACCTCATTGCACTAAGAAGAATGCAGGCAATTCTCTCACAGCTAATTCCATGCAAAAATCAACATTTTGAGGTTACCAAAATCCAGTCAGTTGGTGACATGGAGTAAACTACTACAGAGATGAGATGAGGTAAGGCGAGATGAGGTGATAAGGTGAGATAAAGAAATGAGATACTATGTCATGTGAGATCAACCTGACCCACTAGCATGCCCATTATTCCTGGTTCCATTTCCCATGAGCCTCTCTTGGCCAACCATCATCTGCAAAGGGTCAGGGCTTGTTAGTGTCTTTCTATCTTTACAATTTCTGACCTAGCAAAAGGATCCTTTTTAGTTTCAATTAACCCAGGGAGGATGGGTTGCATTTTTAGAGAAAATTATACTATATATTCAGTGATAACACCTAACCGGTAAATAACAACTTATTTTGTACCAGCAGGAAAAATTATTTTGAAAACATTTCATGTTCATCCATTTACAAATAGAAAGAAAATCAATGAAGAGAAAAGCTAGAGCCTATGGACCATGAAGTTAATTCATGTAAAGCATTCTTTGCCATTTCATCAACTTGATGAACACAGGTCAGAAATTAGACTGTACTTTGTGAGCCAACCACAAAGAAACATGATGAGAGACATGACTAATTGTAGCACTCAGAAACTAGAGTTTCCAATATAGACTCAGAAATAAATATATCCTACGAGTTTATATTAAAATATGTGTGAACAGTGTCTTCAATATTACATTTCTGAAAAAATGCAGTATTAAGTTTCAAGGAAAGCTAATGATATGCTAATTCAGCAGAAGCTCTTCTCACTGGAATGCACAGTCTGGTTTAATAATTTTAAAAAATATAGCAAAATTAAAATGTGCTGCTGTCCACAAGGGAGGAGCCACAGTGGATAACATTTTAGAAATTATGAGGGGTATTGTTGCTGTCTGTGTAGACACTGGGTATGACAGGCATTGGATGGAAATGAGCCCCAGAAGCCTGCTATCCACCTGTACACAAGGATCCTGGTTAGAAAGAGTTGCTACAGCCCTGTGACTAGCACCTTTGCAAGACTTCAGAGACCAGGTTCACACTTTGACATTCAACAACATTTCCAAACAGATGTGTTTACATCGCTTGCCCAGCCTGTGACTTCAGACATTATTTTCATATTATGCTGAGAGATGAAACAAGCTTGTTTACTAATGCTTCAATTTTCTCACACTGACAATTTGTGGTTTTCAGTGGTATGTTTTCCCCACTTGCATAAGCTTCTTTCTTTTTTCTCTGATCATTTACACATATGTCAAGGAAATATCATTTATCATTGCATTCATTCCATTTTTACTTTGCCTTTAATTTCTCATCCTATATATAGAATAGTGTCTATCTCATTTACCTTAAATCTAAGTATTTTATCAAAGTAACTATGAGCATCTGTTTCTTTGTTTTCTAATCTAATCATTGGTGAGCACTTGCATATTAAAATTTATTATATAATACTTTATTTTAAACTCCACTGTTTTTCTTTGCTATTTTATAGTTAGAACATTTTATTCTTTTAAAATGACTTGATTAGGGGACAAACAATGTTCTTGTATATTTTATGATCTCTGTTTCTCCATATCATAAAGGAGGAGACAAATACAATATGTATCATCACAAAAGAACAGTGACAGTGGCAGAGCCAAAGGCCACTCATAGAAATAGGGGGTGCTTGCAAAGAAAATGAGCTAGTTTCTCCCTTTTCTCAGTAGATATACATTTATATAGCATTTTAGTGGCTCTACATTTCTACTGAGGTAGACAGAGTGAAATTAATGGGGGGAGAGAGGGGCCAATGAGCTAGCCTACACCACCATTTGAGGACAAGGTTTGATGGTTCTATTAGGTTAATATGTCTGTGATTTGTTTAAGGAACATTCATTTTAAGAAAAAGAAAAAGGAGGGAAGGAAGGAAGGAAGGAAGGAAGGAAGGAAGGAAGGAAGGAAGGAAGAGAGAAATATCTTGCATTTAACTTGACAAAATCTAGAATCATTCTGGAAATGGGCTTCTAGGTATGCCAACCTGGATATCTTGATTACATTAATTCATTATGGGAAGAACAACCTCAGCTGTCAGTGGGAAATGCCCAAAAATGACTAGAAGGCTGCTACAATGTGGCTAGCTGTGGTTGGTTCCTGCCAAAACCTACATTGAGGTTTAATTGCCAATGGAAAGGTATTAAAAGGTAGTGGGTCCTTTAAGAGCTGTTGGGTTATGAAGGCTCTGCCCTTCCGAAAGGATGAATGCATTTCCTGAGAGTGAGCCACCCCCATTTGCACCGCTCACTCTATGCGTACACCTATTTGCCCTTTCATTTTCTGCATGTTAAGCAGCATGATGTCTTTGTCAGAGGTGGTTACCCAACCTTGAACTTCTCAGCTTTCATAACCATCAGCCAAAATGAAGTATTTTGTAAGTTACCGACTCTCTGCTATCGTTAAGCAGCAGAAAGCAAACTAAGCCAAATAGTTTCTCTCGTTCCATATTCATCTTACGATGATGAAGACCGTGCTCCCATAAGGAAAATGGGTCTGTACCCCCTTGCCTTTGTATCTAGAGGGGCGTATGTTTCTGCACATGGCAGAAATGATCCTAAAGCTCAGGCATAGCAGGAATTTAGCTTTCCATTTTGCTGGCTGAAATATTGGCTTTTGAAGCTTTCAGCCTTCTCATATTAAATGTGAGTCACTGAGGACCCCCTGATAGGAGGGAGCCCTAAGTAGGCCACGGGAGGAACCCAATAAAGATGTCCAGGGATCCCGCCGACCAGAGCCAGCTGCTCTGGTGTCCTGCAGTCTCGGCTACAGCCACCAGCATTTGACAGCAACTGTTTGAGAGAGTGTGAGCCAGACCCAACCATCTGGGCCCCTCACAAATTCCTGACTCACAGAGACAGAGAGATAATAAAATGGGAACTGTGGTTTTTGCCACGAACAGTAGAAAACACAACATATGGTGTTCTGGTAACCATCTTTAAAAAAAAAAATCCTCATCCTACTACCATTTATGAAATAATCAACCCTTTCCTTGCTCATTCAACAACGAAGCTCTGTTAAAGTTTTTCTGTTTCCTTATCTATTTCTGGACACACCCCTCTTTCATTTCACTTGGTCTGTCTACCTCAATACAGATGTAGATCCCTACCCCTACAGAATATAGATGTAAATCCCTATCCCCACACAATACAGATGTAGATCCCTATCCCCACACAATACAGATATAGATCCCTATTCCCACACAATACAGATGTAAATCCCTACCCCTACAGAATACAGACGTAAATCCCTATCCCCACAGAATACAGATGTAGATCCCTATCCCTACCCCTTCTCTGCATCATTTTAAATAGGACTGCGTAATACATTTTCACGGTGATCAGGGCTTGTCCCACCCTGAATTACGTTTTTCAATAGTGTGCCTCTTATCTCCTATATGAATTTTAGATCCATCTTTAAGGTCAAAAAATAAACACCAAACTTTTATTTGAACTTTTCTAAAAATTATTATCTTATTTTAAAACATTAAAATGTCTCAAGAGGCTGGATACATGTTTTTCCATGTATTTAAGCTTTCTGTCACTTTTTCAGTCATTTTTTAGTTTATTTCTTTATATAACTCTGGGAATTCCTTGGCAAATTTATTCTCAAGCATTTTCTATTTCTGTTCCTAGATTTCATTGCCCCCCACCCCCACCACCACACACACTGCTTTTTTTCTCTAATAGGCACGCTATAGAAGTATTGTCTCTATATCATTACCTCAGAGGACTCTCCAGTTGTAACAGTTCTTCAGCTTATTTTCACAAATAAACTGGACAAATTTTTCTTGTTTCCAAGTAAACAATAATATCTTCTGCAAATAATTATAATTTTGTTGTCTACTGTCCCATTTTTATGCCTCCTTTCACTGTCTTGTTTTGTTACATTGGTTAACGGTTTCAGGAAAAAATAATCAATGGTTATACATTTTAAGAATAAAATAAAGAAGCTGCTATATTCCTCTAAAACATTTGTAGAGATGACCTTAACCATTAGAAGCTTTTATAATAAAGTTTCAAGGATATCCACACCAAAAAATATCTCACAAAGATCCAACTATCTCACTCTTGAGCATTTACTGAAAAGGAATCAAAATTGGCATATAATGGAGAATCCTACATATCCACACCTACTGTACCACTACTCACAATGCTCAAGTTACAGGATCAGCCCAGGTGTCTCTTAACCGATGAATGAATAACATATGAAGGATACACACAAAAGAGTTATTCAGAACTAAAAAATGAAATTGTGTCATATGCCAGAAAAATGAATAGTACTACAGATTCTTGTGTGAAGCAAAAAAGAAAAAAAAAAACCTGACTCAGAAATAAAAGTGTTTCATGTTTTCCTCTTATTTCTCTTATATAGGGAATCTACACCTTTAAAAAAATAAAGGCGTAAGAAAATGGGGACTGTGGGGGAAAAGGAAGTGGGAAAGAGAATAGTAAGTAATAAAGGTTAATTTAATTAAAGCACATTATATGTGTGTTTTAAAATGTTGCAGTGAAGTCATTATTGTGTATAGTTAATATGCACTACTAACTTCAGTAAAACAGAGCTAAAACTTTAAGAAGTGATTAGGCTGACAGGGCTCCCTCCTTGTTAATGGCGCCCTTATAAAAGGCTTCCATACAGAGTTAACTGACTTCAATCTTCTGCTATGGAAGAACAAACAAGATGCCCCCAGTGAGCCGAAAGTCAACACCTTGACCTTGGATTCCCATCCTCCAGAACCATGAGGAATAACTGCCTGTTATTCCAGTAACCCAGTCAGAACTAGTTTGAAACAACATAGATTAAATGAGCATCCAATTACAAATCACAAAATCTACCAAGAAGTTTTTTTAAAAATCTGTTACTTAGAAAATTCAACTTCTAGGATCTAAGTTATCTAAATTTCAAATCTACCAATGACTTTGGAATTTTCTCATGTTAAACCAAAGATCAATATACTTCTTTATGAGAACCCAAGTGTCATGAACATCAAAGATAAAAGGATTGAACATTTTCATTTCAAGTAGAGTTTTAATATATTTTGCAACCTGTAGTAAGCTATCCTTGTTACATCCAATAGCACTCCTTACTGGAGAAGTCAGGCTAAAAGCTAAAAAGTGTGGCAAATTAGTGTGAAGCTAGGAATGGGGTGTAGCTCAGTGGTAGAGTACTTGTTCAGCATTTACAAGGCTCTGTGTTCAATACCCAGCACCACCACCACAACAACGATGACAAGAAACTTTGCAATGAAATTGATATAGAAACTTAGGGTGCTGCATGCAAAAAAATAACCATAGTGTATGACTCCATATTAAACAGTATCAAACAAGTTTAAGCAAAATATCACAAGAAGTATTCATAAATAAGCTCAAGAGAGACAGGGATAACTTTACAGTGGAAGCTTGAAGTATGGGCAGAATTCCAATACATGAAAATAATATAAGTCAAAAAGTTGAAAGGAAGGGAACCAGTGACTACCCTCAACAGAGCAGAAAACAAAACAAAACCTGGATGATGTACAGAGCACAAAATATCACACTAAGAGCACAGACAAGAGAAATTAGCATGAAAAAGAACTTTCTGTGCTGTCTTAGGGTTATTATTGCTGTGAAGAGACACCATGACCACAGCAAATCTTATAAAAGAAAACATTTAATTGGGATGGCTTACAATTCAGAGGTTTAGTCCATTAACATCATGGTGAGACATGGTGGCATGCAGGCAGACAAGGTGCTGGAGAAGGAACTGAGAGTTCTACATCTTGATCCAAAGGCAACAGTAAGTAAACTGAGGCACTGGGCATGGCTTAAGCATACATTCAAACAACCACACCCATACCCCACTCTGTCTTCAGGACCTTTCCTTGTGGTAACTCACAAGGGATCCCAGCAATAAGCATAGACAATATTTTTGAGACATGTTTGAGTTATGGGTGTCTATATCATATTTTCAACAGGAAGGTGACGTAATTGAACAAAGTCTTTAAGAAGAAAAACTTGATAACATTCAAAACTGAGAAAGGAAGTGTCTGGGAACCAAAGAGGCTTGGGAGAAGCTTGCTGGAAAATATAATCCATGATACATAAGGCTTCCACTCTGCAGCCTCTTGCCTCAAGGAATACTGTCCCCATCACACATCTTAAATTGATCAAACTACCCTAAAGCAATCTGCAAAATTACAGTGCCCCTTCAAAACACCCATGTCATTTTTACTGGTACCTACAAGTGCACTTCTTGAGTTTATGAATCTTAACCTATTCCAGGCTTGATTAGTTATTTCATTTCAGCAACACTTTTCTCAGACTTCAATGAGCATAGCTATCATGTTCTATTTTAATTAAATGCCTAAAATGGTTAGTTCCTGCAACTTATGAAATATTTGTAGGTAGGGCTTGTGTCCTCTTTATATTTTCACCATTGGGCAGAGCATCTCAACAGGCCCACAGTGAATGTATGAACTCAATAACAAGATGGAAAGAGGACTATGGACTGACAGGGAAGACCTGAGAATGAAATGCATGAAATGCAAGAGAGAGATCTCCATCAGTGCTCAGCCGCACAGACTCATCTACAGCTGCCGGTCTAGGCTGAATTTGTCTTCTTTGTTTCTGCTTTCTGTTTTGTTTATTTACTTGTGTCCCCTTATAGCAATAGTCCTATCTAGTACTATTGCATGGACCTCAAAACTGGCCATGTGACCTGTTTGAAAGGTGGTCCTTTCTAGGGTAGAAGGCATGTCATCCAGGCTGAGCTCATGGAAATTCTTTCCTAAAAAATGACTCTCCTTGTAGCTGTGGAGAAGATTCTGTTTTGCTTGGTGGTCAGGTTGAAAAAAAAAGGTGTGAATCACTACATTTGGCTTCAAGAAAACAAAGGTATTTTCAGTTTTATTTATAGTGGAACAGTGATGGGCATAAAATAAACACTGAAAAAAATGTAATGTAGATGTGTCCACAGCTTTCAGTAGCTGTGTTTGAGCTGCAGCTGGGGTTTGAATCACTAGTAAATAGAAAACCTAATCAATTGATAAGGAAATCAGCCTGAGGGCTTCATTATATTAGTACAGATTTTGCCAAAATATACTAAGAAAAATTAAAATGTTTAAAAACAATACTACCTTTGCTAATGCCATTCCATCTCAACAAGTAAAAGCTAAGAAGGATTCAGCTTTAAAAAAATCATTTTTCTAATATTTAGTTCTTCTGACTATACAAAGACTTTCTTTGCTGCCTATGTGAAACAAAGGTTGGACCTGAAACAATTCATGCAACTAGGGCATGCAGCAGTATATTGAGTTGAATATTGGCTCTACAAAACAATATGCACCAGTCTTAGGCCTCAGCGCTTGTGAACATGAACTTATCTGGGAAAGGTTTTTTCATGTGTTAGTATGCTAAAGATCTCAAAATGAACTTAATCTGTGTTTTAGGTGTACCAGGTGTTCATTCAAGAAAATAAAGAGGGAGATTTTTTGACCAGTGGGAATCTTGTCAACTTGTTGGATAAAGAGACACTTATGAGACTCATAAAGTACACTTCTATGTGTCTGAGAGCATGTTAGCAGAGATGATTGGTACATGGGATAGCAATGAGATGGGAAAACCCATTCCTAAATGTGAGAAACACTATCCAATAGTCTACTAGTCCCGATGGAAAAATGCAAAGGATGAAGGCCTCAGTGTGTGCAAGCTCACCTGCTCTTGAATTGGGTTTATTTCCTCTGGTAATTGTCACCAATGACTTCCGCGCCATGCTCAGCTTTGGGTCTACATGATAGGACTACTGCTGAGTGTCCTAGGTGCATGAATTGTTTCAGGTCCATCTCTTGTTTCCCATGGGTAGCAGAGAAAGTCTTTGTATCATCAGAACAATTAATATTAGAGAAATTCTCTTTGGGAGGATTAATTTTTCTTAGCTTTTCCTTGTTAAGATGCAATGGCATTAACACTTTGGCCAAAAAAATAAACCAAATAAAGCAAAAACAGAAACAATGTCCAACTTCTTCAGCACTACTATATGGACCAACACCAGCAACTCTTCCTGAGTATGTCTAAGCCTGAAGCCTCCATTGGGGCTGTGTCATTGATCCCTCTTGTTTTGAGGCTTTCTTCTTACTATTCTGAGCAATTCAGGAGCTATAGACTGGCTTGCCTCTTCAACCTACAGATATCTATCATGTGAGGATATGGCCTCAGATAACGTAAGCCAATTAATAAATCCCCTTTCATAATATATGTGCATACACACGGAATCCTGACTAACACAGATGTTGCTACTAGGAGTCATTGCTCTTATTCTACTTGGCCATGTGGTTTGGAAGCCTTGGAAGTGGCTTGTGGGAGGAATTTGGAAAAGTTTAGAGAAACAGGCTAGAGAGAGCCTGGAGACCAGTAAACAGAGCTTAATGGACATTTAGGTGCAAGCTCGGGAGAACAGAATGTTGATTGGATAGTGGACGCTAGAGACTAGGCTCCAGGAGTTTGATATGGGAATGAAGGCTCTCTTGAGAACCTGACTAGAGACCATTTGTGTTGCATTCTAACAAATAACTTGCCTTTGCAGGGACTTTGTCCATGCCCTCAGACTGTGTGAGGCTGAGTTTCAGAGCAGCAAACTGATTAATATAGTGGGGAAAACTTCAAGGCAGCCTAGCATCCAAGCTGTGGTACAGGATTAATAACCGATTTTCATCCGTTTTATTGTGAGAAACATGAATAAAAGAGCAGATTTGACCAACCTGCATTCTTTTAAAAAAAAAAAAAAGAATAAACTTATGATTGAAGTCAGGGTGAAGGGAAACAGTTACTGAAGATATTTGGTGCTGTCATAGTGCCAAATACTTCACACAAAATCAATAGGCAAGGAACCTGGAGGGCATCTCAGGAACTGGCTGGACCTCACCCACAGCAGGTTCAGGGATGTAAACCATTCAACTTATTTGAAAGACTTTCCTTGGAGTAGAGAGCTCTAAGGCTCCCTGCTTGCCCAGGGATGCCTAGTAACGTGGTTTTTTTGTTTGTTTGTTTGTTTTGTTTTGTTGTTTTGTTTTTTGTTTTGTTTTGTTGGTGTTTAGCCAGCCATCAAGGTACAAATGCCATGCCCAAAACAGCCATGATTCAAATGATTCAGGCAGACCTTAATGTTGGTCACAAACGGGAGATGAGAAAATGTGTGACAGGGTCAGAGTCCCTGTGGGGAGTCCTGACAAGGTGGTTGCATGAAACTGGAGAGTGAAGTTGAAGGTACAGAGGTGATACAGGGAGTTAATGATACCTAGAACAAGGAACATGTGTCAAAAAAAAAAAAAAAAAAAACACTACAGCCAGCAAGCAGAGTCAGCCCAGGAATGAAGCCAAATGGAACAAGTCTAGCATAGAAACAAAGGAAGGACTTCCCAAGCCCTGTGAAGTTCACAATGTATTACCACATCCCCAGTCACTGGATATAGAAGCACAGGATATAACGTTTGCCCTATTGGGTTTTGATCCTAGCCTTCTTGTTAACACCTCGGTTGTTCTCTTTAGAACTGAAATGTTCATCCTGAGTCATGGTGTACTCACAGTCTCTAATTTGCCTTTTGAATTCCTCACAGCTATGCGTGGATTATCTTGTGTCTCAGAGGAGATTTTGAACTTGGACTTTTGAATAATGCTGGAACTGTCAAGGCTAGAAAGATGTGAGCCCTCGAGGGACAGAAGTGATGTATGTTGGGTTGAATGTGAAGAGTTCCCCCCCACCAAAAGTGCATAGAATTAAATTATTCCATCAATGAACTCATACTGAATGGACTCTAATGAGGTAGGACCCAACTGCAAGAAGTACAAAGGGACTTGTTCATTATACACAAACTCCTGCTCCCCAGCTTCTAGCTCTGGCTGCCCATTTCCTGTCTGCCGTGAGTTGAGTAGTTTCCCTCCACCAAGGTTTTCTGCCATCACATTCTGCTTTGCCCCGGACATAAAACCAAAGGAGCTAGGTTACCGTGGACTGGAACCTGCAAAGCAATGAGCCAAAACCAACTCCCCCTCCTTTCAGGTGTTTGGGTTACATATTCTTGTCATGGTAGTGTAAAGCTGGCTTACACAGGTGAGGGATTCTGTGAAGACAGAGGCAAGAGGAGAGTTAGGCAGCTAGAAACCAAGGAACATCAAAGATTGCCAGAAGAGGCCAGAAGGTTAAAGAGAGGCTGGGATGCAATTTCCACTGAAGAGCTTCCGGAGGAACCCAACCATGATGATAGACAGTTACATTTCTATTGACTCATCCAGCTAATAGTATTTCTGTATGGAAGTTGTCAGAAACTTACAAAAGGGGTAGTGGGTATTCAACCTGAATACTGAGCCCCCTCCCCAAAAATCATAACAATGTAAAAAGTTAAATAAATCTATATCCTGAAAAAAGCCATTACATGTTATATTCTGTGCTAGAAGAGTATTAGTTATAATGATTCCATCCTTCTATTTCCTGTAGCTGAGCTCCAATGATCATATATAGCCATAAGCTATATTTTAATCAAGCTCGTTTAACCAGATTTATCCCTGATCCCAAAGCCACAGTGATAAAATTTTTTATTGCTTGCTTTTCAAATCTTATTGATATAAAATCATGATCTTATACAAAGTGGCTTGCAGTTTTTCCTGTCCCTAGATCATCTATAATTCACATTAGTTTGTTTATTTGAGTGGCTTTGTAATAACATTATAAATCTACTTAAATGACCTACGCATGAAAATAAAATTCAGAGCTACTGATGTAGCTACATTTTTCCCATTGCTACATGAGCTGAACATCTAATGGTTCATAATCATATACAAATTCTTTGTTGTAGAGAAAAGAATTAAAATTTAAAACTGATTTTAAAGTTTGTTTTAATAATATGCAGGGGGGAATGAATGTGTCTAACTCTGAGTTTCTACAAGAAAAGTCCAATATTTTTCTTTAACATATTCCATCAAACATAGTAAAAAGTTGGCTTGCTGTTGTTCTGCAATCTGACATTTAGGCTTATGTTTTTTAAAATTTTTATGTTTCTCATGTTTCTGATTCATTACGTTGTGCCTTGAGAGCATTTCTGTCTCACTTAGTATTCTGTTGAATCTGCAGAGATCGTACTACTTTAAATGTATATACTCTGTTCTTCCAGCATAAAAATCAGCCATTAAGTTGGAATGGTGGAGCAGCGATTTCTGGGTTTCATAGAGATTACTGAGGCTTACTTCCTCCTACAGAGACCATCTAGCTGCCATCTTACACATTGATGACCAAATAAAAGATTGACAGATGTAAAGAAATTGTGTGTCTTGTCAGACGTCCATTGGCTTTTTCCAATACAGGAAATGATCTTTGGCTTTGTTAGCCCTTGGGAAATGCTGCCATCCATTTAATTAGTAAAGACACTAGTCTCTAACCAAGATGTGCATAGATAGTAATTTAGGAAACCAAAGGCTAGCAAGAGAGATACTTTGTATCAATGAGGTTAGAGAGGAACGTGATACATGACGGCTCTAGCTGAAATTGAATGGAACAGTCAAATTTCATTGCTAGGCCTGAGTTCCCTAACAGAAAATATTGGAGGTGCTGTATATATGAATGCCTTCCTGCATCTTCATTTTTTGAAAGCATATCTTTAAGGCTTTGAGTGAGTGTGTGTGTGTGTGTGTGTGTGTGTGTGTGTGTGTGTAGCTCTGTGTATATGTATATATATAATATATTATATAAAATATATACACATACATCACACTAAGATTTTCTGAAAGTATTTATGGTACATATAGTAATATCCAAAAGCTATAATTCCTCATGGAAACAATACTTATAGTATACTATTACCTTTTAGAAATTTTACAATACTTTAAAGTCATTTTAATGACAAGTAAAAAAAAAAAACACCAAGTTGGGTGGATGTTTGCTTTGCATGGCCAGTACCATTAAAATGAATGAAGCCAGAATTCAATTTCTGCAAACTTTTTCAGTTAAATTGCTTAGAGTAGGAAATTCGCCCTTACTGAAGTGAAATAAATGCAAATTTAATTCATTAGATGATGAGACTGGTATAAAAATCTTAACAGGAAATGTAAATGGTAATTGAAAATGGAGAAAGGAGATTTGTTTTGGTGACACAACAAATCATTCAGCATAAATTGTAAAATATACAAAAATATCACCAGAATATATTTCCTGCTATACACTAAATGGTATACATTTCTATTTCAGACACGTGTCTCACAGACACATAAAATAAATGGAACTGAAGATTCAAGTGGGTGTGAATGTCGCAGACCTCAGAGAACCAGCAATGGCCCCTTCTTACGAGAAGTCCCCAATAAAAACACAACTGAAAACAGAGGCCTGGCTATGATCTTGGTTTCCCAACATGTCTGTCTCACAGGAGGGTGGGGGGGGGGGTGGATCTTGCTACCTCTATGAGCATCTGTTTCCTCACCTGTATTAAATGGCATTTAAGTAATATATACATAAACATCTATCCCTGCCCCTATCACAAAGATTTCATAAGAATAAAGCAAAAATATTGTGAAGTCTCCAGTGAATGGTAAAACATTACAGAGGGGCAACACTTTAGTGACATGCATGTTCCAGATTTCCATCCTAGATGTCTCTTGGAATATCCACACTGGCAGCCTTCCAAGTTGCCCATATTCTCTTGATTACTGGAAAGCATGGAGCCCACTAACATCATTGGAATGCACGCTGCTGGGGCCACTGTAAGGACATTGTACTAAATACCCTTTACAAAAGAAGAGTCATTGCTGACCAACTTGCCAAATGCCATTCAGTACTAAGAGCTGAGATGAAAGTTCATCATTGTCTACAATGTGCATTTTCCCACGAAAGCTAGAGGCCAGGCATATGTCTATTTCCAAAGGTACCACCAGGGTGGGATATTCAGAAGTCGTAAATAAACATCATCGTGATCCCCTTCCATTATTCAAAAGCAGAAGCTTAACTTACAGATTGTCACTGTGTTCTGCAAGGAATGATGCAAACAGTGCTGCCCCCTGGGACCAGAGTCGCCTACATCATAGGTCCCAAAAACCTAGTGTTGGATGACACACTATACAGCTGTGATGATTGAGTAAAAACAGTTGAAGATGTGAAAGAAGTTGCTGTTGAAGCATTTGGTAAAAAGTGCACAGGCCATTAGGAGCCAGAGGTAACCTTTATCCCATTGTTCACAACTAGCTTACATACTTGATACACACCCAACACAGGGAAGGCACTCAGTCATAGTTCGAATGGGATGAAAAAGCAGAAAAAAACATAATTCTTCTCTAAAGATTGTAAATACTGTGTGTGTGTGTGTGTGTGTGTGTGTGTGTGTGTGTGTGTGTATTCTCTTCAGTCATGGGTAGGATGAAGAAGAGAAATTCATATGGTTAAGTATAAATTCCAAACATAAAATTTAAGATATATTTAAAGTATATTTTCTTCAGAAAAGAAACTTCCAGGGACCTATGAAACGACTTGGTGGGTAAAGGTGATTTCTGCCAAGCTTGACAGCCTGCATTGGAACTCAGGGATTCACATAGCAATGGAAGGAAAGAATTGCCCCCTGACCTCCACAAGTGTGCTATGACATCTCCTCTCTCAAAATAAATAAGATGTGGGGCTAGAGAGATGACTCAGTGGTTAAGAGCACTGGCTGCCCTCCCAGAGGACCTGGGTTCAATTCTCAGCACCCATATGGCAGCTTACAACTGTCTGTAACTCCTGTTCTAATGAATCTGACACGCTCATACATACATGCAGGCAAAAGACCAATGTGCATAAAATACAAATAAATAAATTATTTAAAAATAAATAAATAAGGTGTAATAAAATACTTAATGTCAGTATGTTTGGCATTAGGCATATACTATGGTTTTTTTTTCCTGTCTTGTTTTTTTTTGTTTTTTTTTTTGGGGGGGGGAGTTGTTCTATATTATAGATGTGGGATAATTTCTTTTCAAATACTTTGTAAAGAATCAGTTCAAGAGTAAAGCCCGAAGTACTGTATTATGAAGTCACTGAAACTGTATCATTAACGCTGCTTGTTACTAGGCAATTCAGGAAGACAGCACTTTGAAACATCTCGAGAACCAAATTCACGACCTCAGAAAAAAAAGCAGTAATTGTTTTGTAAATGAAAATCCTTTCCCTCACTCCAGCCAGTAACTTAATCTTTGGATGCAAATGTGGTTGGCAAAGTGGGTAACCTGAAGGAGTTAGCACGGAGCATCCTTTTACCTTGATGCCGGCAAAATATCTCTCCTTGACAGTTATTAATTTCTAGTCAAATTATCCTGGAATAGGGTCAAAGAGAACTAATGAGTCCTATTTTGCATTCCATGAAGTGCTGTGTTTCCGTGTTCAGAGCGAAGTGTTCTAAAAAGAAATGAAGCTGAAATCAGAAGCCAGTGTGCCCTCTCCAAAGAACAGGAGCCAGATTAATAAGCGCATTAAAGCTTCCCTATGTCTCCCGCACCTTCTACCAACAGAACTATCAGGATGTTTGTTCATGCTTGATCTAAAAATACAAATTCCTGGCTATATAGGCCAAGGGCGGAGAATTTAAAGATCAGTAAAGACAAAAAGTCATTACTCTTTGAACTTGGAATTTTTAATGTTTTTCTTTATCTATTCTTGAAAACTTTGTATGTGTATGCAATATATATATATATATATATATATATATATATATATATATATATATATATATATATATATTGATCATCTCTACCCCCATCTCCCCTTTGAACCCTTCCCAGACCTTACCACCATATCCTCCTCCCAACTCCATGCCCTGTTATTCTGTTGTTTATAACACACCGAGTCCAACTAGTGCTGCCTATATGCACATTATTGGCATCCACTGAAGCATGAGCAACCTACTAGGGACCACATTCCAGAAGAAAACTAACTCCCCAACCTTTCCCCACAGTCAGCAATTGCCAAAGTACCTCAGGGGTGGGGCCTCATGAGCTCATCCTCCATCCATGTTAAAGTATTGATTGGTTTGATCTGGTACAGGTCACGTATAGGTAGCTATAGTTGCTGTGAACTCATGTATGGATCATCCCATATCCAGAAGACCCTGTTACGCAGCAATTCTCTCCAACTTCTGGCTCTTGCGGTCTTTCTGACACCCCTTCCTCCTTGTTCTGTGAACCTTGCAGGGAGATGGTGCGGTCAATAGTGACTGTGGTGTGCTCAACCCCCAGAAGGAATATCTATATCAAACCTCCCTCCTGGCTCGGGGAACAACATGAATATGAAATTTTAGCACACTATAAACACTCAGAAGGAAAGGAGATTTAGACTGTTAGTTATATGAAGCACACTTATCCTAATTCCCAGTTAGATAGTCCTTGAAATTTAGGTGATATCACGGTGACATTAGTTCATGAAACTCTTATGCAGTCCTTTTCAGTTGGCTTGCAAAAATTTGAACAAACTATATTTTATGTTGTGGCATGGATATAATGACAAGCAATTCAACTTTTGGCTTTTATAAATTTACGGGACCCACGCAGTGCATCATCAGTGAGGCATGTGTAGCAACATAGGCACTTAAGAGATGTAGTGTAAATTGGAAAGAGACTTCAGCTCAAAGGGCATTTACCGTCTGAGGAAGGAGCTCGCTAAGGCACCCTTGAGCAAGCCACTGTCTCTCTTTGAATTTCTGTTCCATCTCTAAAAAAAATAAAATAAAATGGTTGAACATAATATCTATTATTATGAAATCCCAGCAAAAACTATTGTGATGTTTGAGAGAAATATATAGTTTTCTTCAAAAGTAGTCATCTGTATCTTTGAGAGTCCGGAGGAGACCACAGCCCAGCCCATAAGAATGTTCCCTACTTCTTAGAATTAATATTCAGCATCAAACTCTAAATCTTGTAGCAGTAGACTGTCATGCACTGCAAACAAGTATTACTGGATCTAAATGAAGTGTCTGTCCACTTTCTTGACTCCATCTCCCAAGATATAAGCACCAGGGTGCTCTTCATTACTTAACTGTCATACACACACTTCTTAAGGGTTTATTTCTCCATTTGTAATGTCTTCAGGAGATTGGTTGTTTTTCAGGGTTTTTTTTTTTTAATGTTTTTAATTGAAAGAGAATTGCGCCACTTTTTCCACTTCCCTTTCCTCCCTACAGTTCCTTCCAGCTACCCTACCTCAAACCCCTCCCATCCCCTCCCAAGTTGATACTCTTTTCATTGATTATTATTGTCACATATTTACATATATATGTGTATGTATGTATGTATTTGTACACAAATATACATATATATATATATATATATATATATATATATATATATATATATGAGTCTGAGTCTGTTTTTGTTGTTTGTGTATATGGTTTCAAGGCTGACCACTCTGCACTGCACATAATAAGGGGGCATCATTTTCACCAGTTAAATTAATTTAGGTCTCTTCATCTCCTTACTCTTCCATTCCCAGTCTGATTATTTTTTTAAGTATTACTGGAATATGTATCAGTCAAAGCTTTCAGGGTAGACATTATTATAAACCCAAAAACATCTCCTTATGAGATTCTAGGATCCTTGTTTTATAAAGAAAGGAGTTGAAAAGACAAAGAAAGAACCTGGAGGCAAAGGCCTGAGGATACTGATGCTTTGGGGCAGACATCAAAGAGAGATGAAGTGTGAGGTTAAGAAGAGTTGCGGATTATGCTGATAGCAGATTCTCAGGACTTATAACTAAAGGTTTCCTGGAAGAAGGCTGATCTCAGATTTGGTTCTGAAGTGGATTTTCAGACTTCATGGGATGGTGAAATGCATGACACCAACACACTTGTGGTTGCTGCCTTTCTTTTCTTACAGCAAAAGTCAGGACAAGAGACCGTTATGACAGAACACATAGAGTGGTGCCTCTCCCAGCTCAGATCCTGGGGACAGGATAAGATTTGGAGAGACAATAAACCAGAAGGTAAAGGAGAAATTGGAAGAAAATAGGAGAAGCTGATCTTGGGCCGGCAAACAAAGTTGTCTCTTGAAAGAGAAAAAACTCCATCATCCATACTGTATTCACCTGAACCACTGCATCCCATTAAGTGAAAGGGGAGGAGGAATATTTTGTAATATATGTAGTATGCATATTACAGTAGGATTTACATATGCATATAAGTGACAGGAAAAATTATGAATGAGTTTGAAGTGGCAAAAATAAAGGAAAGAACTAAGAGAGAGGGGAGGCAAGAAAGTTGACATCAACTCTCCATTAGAGTAATCTCTACCTTTGTCTTTTTCTATACTAGATAGAAGACATTCAATAATGAAAAAGTTTATTGCCCATGGTGGGGCAAATGATACCTGAGCATACAAATGAAAATAGATTTTTTTTCCAATGAGGAAATCTCTGATAGTTTAGCTCTCTTCTAACAAGTAAAATCCCATTCTGGGACCCCTGTTAATTGTTGAGTTAAAGGAAATCTTTGACATATGTTAGCTTTATATTTATAGAAAGGTCATGATTTTCCTCTTTAAAAAAAATATATTATCCTTGGTCTGTGTACCTAGCTTACTGTTACAGCACTTCCTTGAATGCACAAGGCTATGGGTTCAACTTCCAGAACCACCCACAAAAAGAAATTACCCTAATTAAATGTAGTGGTACACACCACAGTGGGAGCTGGAGGCATCAGGATTCTGAGTGAGAGGCCAGCCTGGGTTATATAGTGAAACCATGTCTCAAACCAATAAACATTGTCCTTTAAAACAAATGTTGAATATTATTTGAACAATATTGTTTCTCTTTTTATCCACCACTCCCTCTCCTACTCTTTCTTATCTTCTCACTGTACTTAATCTTTAGCATAAAAAAAATCGACATTAGAACACATTGAACATAGTTGAGGCACATGGCCAACAGGGGGACCACCTCAGAATTATGTGTTGTTGTTACGCCATGCCTACCAGAAACTGTATTGCTGAGAAGAACGTTTCAGAAATTTTTATCACAGACTAAAGATACATATACTCTCCATGTTTATATAACCTATATTGTTGTAGCTTTTATCAAGTTTATATTAAAATTTTTAGTCAACATGTTATATAATGAAAAAAATTTAATTGATTGAAAAAGAACACCTTTTGTACACATTATAAATGTCTTTAAAAGAGTCACATTATTTTGTTTTTAAAGACCCAGACATGTTGGTAGACATGTTACATGCCTTTAACCATTTGGGACATGGAGTTCTGTGAATTTGAGGGCAGCCTGGTTTACATAGTGAGCTCCAGGCCAGCCAGGGTTGCACAGTTAGACTCTGTTTCAAAACAAGAAAAAAGAAAGAGGAAAAGAAGGAAATAGAAAAGACTTAACCATGTCTATGCCACGGTCTTGAACTTTTTTTTCTGATTTTCTTCACCAACAATTCAGTGGCAATGAACATTCAAGCAGGATGGAAGATCTAATCCACACTTGTATAAGTGCACCAGAATGCACCCTACACAAAACGAGATAACGTTGGCCAAATATGCACTGTCCTTGTAAGCTAGAATTAACTGGAAAGTCAATTAGTTCCAGAATACAGGGTAAAGTAGTTGCTTTAACCTTTGGAAAAAGTAACTTGCCTCCACTTCTCACCAAGGTGAATCTCTGCCCGATATGTCTTAGCAGAATAAATATGTTTGGTCTTTTTTTAATACAGCAAGATGCAAAGGAAAATCAGATAGAAGTGAATAACCTAATACATCCGATGACCCAAAGTCATCTTTGGGTTTTTTTTTTCCCCCAACAGTAAGGACAAATTAATTTTCTCTCTTGCCTTGGCATTTATGAATGCTAATTTAATCACAAAAATTCGGACTTCCTGTGAGAGAATTCAAAGCCACATTGTGAACATGATTTTCACATAAGGTTTGCTCCTTTCTCCAAAATTAGAAAGTAAAATAAAAAAAATTCCATGCTTGTATTAGACCTTGGGCAAAATTAGCATAGCCCTGCCATCTCCTGTTAGTTGATTCAGGACTCTGGGGAATCATGTCACCATCTGGACTGGAGTGCATACGGTCAGAGGGAGGCCTGGGAGAGTGTCCTCAAGAAGACCCCAGCTGACTGAGCCACCTGTTACCAAGATAAGTGAGGGCAGAATACTGTTATGTCACATTCACCACAGTCTGTCCCTCATCCCCAGAAAGCTGATCCTTTCACATCAAGACACAGCTTTAAGAGCGGAAGACTGACTTGGTGGGGCTGGGATCATGAGTCTGCCCAACCGGAAATTGTAGAAGACAATTTATTATGAGCAGCAGATGAGGAGGTAATTCTGGGGATGTCTGGAAGGTAGAGGTTCCTGGTTTGGAGAAGCAGGAAGACAGAAATTATTCAAATCGCAGAAGCTCAGACCAATCACAAGAACAGTAGCTGTCAACAAGGTTAGGCATGCAGAATCTAGACAGAGATGCTTTTTGATGTCCCATGGGACAAAATGTGGATCAGTGGAAAGGGCAATAGCCAAACTAATGGAAACACATGAACTATGAACCAATAGCTGAGGAGCCCCCAACTGGATCAGGCCCTCTGGATAAGTGAGACACTTGATTAGCTTGAACTGTTTGGGAGGCACCCAGGCAATGGGACCGGGACCTGTCCTTAGTGCATGAGCTGGCTGTTTGGAACCTGGGGCCTATGCAGGGACACTTTGCTCAGCCTGGGAGGAGGGGACTGGACCTGCCTGGACTGAATCTACCAGGCTGAGCTGAATCACCAGGGGAGTCTTTGCCCTGGAGGAGATGGGAATGGGGGGTGGGCTGGGGGGAGGGTGGGAGGACAAACAGGGGAATCCATGGCTGATATGTAAAATTAAATTAAATTACAAAAAAAAGAAGGGATCTTGGTCATCCCAGCATCAACACCAGTGACTGATGAGGGGTTGCTCGCCTCCATGCCTCCTGAGGAGCAGATATCAAAGAGTCAAAAATTAATGGCTGTCCCAAGATCTCAGGAGACCCTGCCCAGAGATATATACAAATAAACAGGTGTGATCTCAAAGGGAAGCAGGGGATGTTGCATCCCTACTATTGTGGAGGTGAGCACGTCAAGTAGCAAAACGCAGGTACTAGCATTGAGGTGAACCTACAAAATTCCAATCTCTCCACAGTACTGAGATTGTACTCAGTCTATCAGGCTCTGCTGACACAAACTCCTTCCAGTTTTTGTTCACAGCCAGGCATAGCTTCTTTTCAGGGATTTTTTGTTCATAGGAGTAGTGCAAGCATTTCCCCAGAACAAACTGGACTCTGTTGCTGCATTTTTATTGAAGTTTTACCTTTGTAATAACTTCCATAAATATTGAATCTTTACTATATATTAAAATGGTTGTTTTTCTTCCTTTCCTCCTTACATCTGTAGTCAGGGTCTTACAGTGATTCACTATCTAAATTGGGCGTACCCAAATCGCCATAATCAATGCCTTAAATTCAGATGGAAGAAGCCAGGCCAGTCATCACCCCGAAGTCCTATTGGCAGTTTGTGTTACATCTCCAGAAGGAGGAGGGATGATAAGAACAGGAGGCAGGAATTCACTGGGCAGTTTAGGATAAAGACCCCTCCACCAAAAATTAAAAAAATAAAAATAAAAATAAAAAGGCAACCAGTTTCTTTCTTGGCCAAAAGCCAGAGATGTCCTTGGGACTCTTGGCATCTCCATCTTGTCTTGAGCCCAAATAAACCAAAAGTGCTTTGGGAGCTCTAATCTAGAATCCCTAGGCAAAGTGTTGAAGTAGTAATAAAGGCTTGTTCAGATAAAAGAAAATCCATCCTGATCAAGAGACTGTAGAGTGTCTGCCCTGGGAGCAGAGCTAATGCTCCAATGGAGCCAGGTCAGTCCCCTAGCCAAGGACCTACCCCTAGGAAATCAGGCCTATCTTTAACTACTCTAATGAAATCAATGGAATAATTAACTCCTTGTACTAAGGGCCTAACTCGGGTATATTAAGGCAGCTAATACTGAACAGGTACTCCTATGGCAGTTTCATACTCCAAAATAAGAGAGAAAGAGAATTTGAAGAAATGGATGTTTAAAAATAAGAGAATGAATTTGTAAGACATAGTAAATATGGATCTTTTCTATCAAATACTACAAAACTCATGTCTTTTTATCTTCCCCATGTTATAAGATCTCTATGCAAATGTTTTAATCCACCTGGTAACACCTTTGTTTAAACAAAGGTCCCCTGCTGCATTCTAGGAATTTGATGGCCTAGACAAATGCCAGTTCTTTTAAGACTAGCCAATCAAATAAAACCAGAAGTTAGACCCTAGCCAATGAAGAAAAGACACAGTCACCACCTGAGTTAGAATCAAAACCAAATGCATGTCCTATCTATATGTGTTTGCTCTTCCAAGCACAATATCTTGACCAAGAATAAGTTTTGCCTTGTCCAGACAAAATAATACACACACACACATACATACATACATAAATAGATGATATATATATATATATATATATATACATACACATAAAGGATGATAGATAAATGATAGATAGATAGACAGAAAGACAGACAGACAGACAGATAGATAGAGAGATAGATAGATAGATAGATAGATAGATAGATAGATAGATAGATATAGATAGTTGGATGATAGACATGTGATGATCATGATACATACATAGATACATAGATGAATAAAGACAGACAGATGATAGATACATACATATACATACACACATACATACGTAGATGATAGATATATCAGTAAATATAGATAGATAGATAGATAGATAGATAGATAGATAGATAGATAGATATAATTATTCTTTTTGCCACAGAATTCAACCTTACAAATTAGAAAATGTTATGAATTTCTCCCACTAGTACTGACATTTTGTCTCTAAGCTTGCCCCTCTGGACATGACTCAGTTCAAGTCCTAAGAAATTCAAGTGTGGCCTTTTGAATGCCTGGGAGAGCTCATGCTTTTTTAGTTTGCCTAAAGTCATATTCAAGTATCAGGTGGCACAGGACTGAAAAACAGAATAAGCACCTTTGATCTAAGCTAATGTGACTAGACCATATGTAAGAACCGGGCTGTCCTTTTCCTGTTTTTCTCCTGTGTACACGGTCTTTGGCTATCATGGGCAATCTTACGAGGGAGACAGCCTTTAAAAAATCCTCAAAAGGATCAAATATGAGCAAATGTCCAAGAGAAAGATAAAATATCACCACAAGTAAAATGTAGAGATTTATTGATGTGCTTTAGCAAGCTGTAATAGAAAATGCTGAGGACCCGAGAGTATATCACTAAAAGAGACAGGGTAAAAAGTCTTATGTCTCCCCCATTGTGTTCAATAAATCAAGTAGCTCCAACTGCCTTCAGCAAGTTTCTTCACTTGCCATGAGTTGTCAGTTATCAAGTTCAGTCCATCATATGCAAAATAGTTTCTTATAGATATATTTACCATAAGTAAACATACTATGTACACATTGACATATTGACTTATAGTCTGTAACACCTTTTCGTGGTTGTGGGGATTGAACCCAGGGCCTAAAGAATGCTTACCAATGGTTTTATGGCTAAACTCCACCCCAAGTCTTGCAACACTTTATTTTTTTAAAAAAAGTTAGTATGTATGAAACCATTTAACTATTTTGTTTTTAAAACTGTGTTTTAAAATGGTGATGAAATAACTACAAGAAGGCAATCAAGTTTGATGGAAAAGAGAATAATAATGGCCCATAATTATGGCTAACACTTAAAAAGATCAGAGTTTTCCAAATATGATAACAGAGATATGACCAATAAATAAGATTTGGATTACTTACCTTATACCATAATGCATTAGTCAGGGTTTTCTAGAGTCACAGAACTTGTGGAATGAATATATATAATTAATATATGTAAATATAATTATATTAATATATGTCTATATGATTAATATATGTATATATAACTATATGTATATATGTGGAATTTATTAGAATGGCTTACAAGCTGCAGTCCAGCTAATCTATCAATGGCTGACTGTGGACAGAAAGTTCAAGAATCTAGTAGTTGCTCAGTCCTACAAGGCTAGATGTCTCAACTGGTCTTCAATATATACTAGAATCTAAAAGAAGTACGCACCAATGCCAGTGAAGGAATGGATGTGATAGCAAAGCGAAGGCAAGCAGGCAAAGAGCAAGAGTTTCCTTCTTTACATAGGCTTCCAGTAGAAGGTGTGGCCCAGATTAAAGGTGTGTCTTCCGGCCTCAAGATCTGGATCACATGTGTGTAGCTTCCTACCTCAAAGGTTCAGACCAGAAGTGGATTCACCCACTTCAAGCAGAAAATCTCTCACAGGTGTGCCCTCCATCTCTGGATTGTAGTTCATTCCAGATACAGTCAGGCTGACAACCAAGAATAGCCATCACACATGACAAAGAACCATAGGGAACCTATGACGACGAGCTAGGTACTAGACAGGTCCTGTACCATGGTTAGTTAGCAAAAATAAAATAAAATAAAAACCATAGAACAAAACAACTAACTAAAATGCAAGACAGGACTAACATTTTTGGCATATTGATATATAAGTCATACCTATTATATCAACAATTAGAAAATTATAATTTCTGGCAAGGATATGGAAGAAGAAGAAACCATGTAATATTGATAGAATTATAGATAGTGCAGTCACTGTGGAAAACAAACAAAAAAAGATTCACTCAAAATATTAGAACTAGCCTATGACTAACTCAGCAACCTCTTCTCTAAATATAGTTCCAAAACCTTGAAAATAGTCTCAAAGAGATATTTACACACCATGTTTGCTGCAATATTGTCCTCAAAAGTTAAGTGGTGAAAGTTATGGAACATCCTACTGTGGGTAAATGGATGGTTTTACTATGTATAATTCAGTGGAACACCCAGCCTTTTGAAAAGGAAAGCCCATCATGCTATGACATGGAAGGAATGTGAGACATCATTCTAAATAAAATAAGCCAACCACACAATAGCAAACACTGTCCCATTTCATTTTTGTCTGGTTGCTAAGGCAATGACACTAATAAAAGCAGACAAGAGAACAGTGTTTGTCAGGACCCGAGAGAAAAAAGAAATGGAGAGTGGCTGTCTAGTGGATATAGAGGTTCAGTCATGCAAGTTAAGTATGTGGGATCTTTTATTGTGTGACTATACTTGGCCCTGTAATGTGCATTAGAGAATATTAAAACAGGTAAATTATGCTATATACTTTTACTGTAACAGGAAACAATCATAACGGGAAAGAGAATAGTACAAAAGGGGTAATTAATTACAATTCAAGGGGTTATAGATTCAGAGCGATGGCACCACTCAACCTGAGTTTTGAATGGTGAGTAAAAATTTTGGCATGCCACAGGTTGTGAGAAAGGATGAACAAAAACCCAAAGGAGTCAAAAGTTCTTAGGGCTAGAGGAACTAACAAACTGAGTAGCTGGAACATAAACTACACAAGTGTTGGCTCAGACCATTTATCAAACTGGCCCCTTTAAAGGACAATAATGTCCCCTCTATTACCTATAACCATTTACAGCCATTTCACCAGGATAGAATTTTATTTTATGCCTTCATTGTAAACTTCTGGCCATCGTAGCTTATGTAGCATCCCACCTAAAAAGTACAAAACGAATGCAGCGTGTGTTTCCATGTTGCTGGAGAATTTCTCTCCAGCTCCCGCCACCAAGTCCCGCCAGTCCCAGAGCCCACTTATAAAATAAACACACAGACTCTTACATTATTTAAACTGCTTGGCCATTAGCTCAGGCCTGTTATTGTCTAGCTCTTACTCTTATATTTAGCCCATTTCTATTAATCTTTACTTTGCCACGTGGCTCGTGGCTTACCGGTACCTTACATCTTCCTTGTCCTGATGGCGGCTGGCAGTGTCCCTCTCTCAGCCTTCCACTCCCAGAATTCTTTTCCTTGTCCCGCCTATACTTCCTGCCTAGCCAATGGCCAATCAGTGATTTATTTACTGACCAATCAGCAACACACTTGACATACAGACCATCCCACAGCACTTCCCCTTTTCTTTTCTTAAAAAGGAAGGTTTTAACTTTAACATAGTAAAATTACATATAACAAAACAATTATCAAGCAAGAATTACAGTTACAATATTAAAGAAGAGATCCTATCTATCTTATATTTGTAAGTTTAAGGTTTTATATCTAACTTATCTTTTATTATAACTAAGGAAAATTGTAAGTATCTAGTCTTTAACCACATCAAAGACCTCAGAAGGATATAACACTGCCTGAGAAATGGGAGAAGGATGCAAGCAACTTTTGGGAGTCTTGCAGGGTAGACAGAGACAGCTGAGCCTGGACAGTCATGCAAAGTTTTCTTGTAAAGTTGGGGCATCTGTCTTCAGCCCACAGGCCTAGAGTCTCTTATTCACTTTTCTCTGTGTCCTGTAGAATGTCTGGCAGATTTCTCTGCAAAGCAGGAACCTGAAGGACCATTTTGTCAAGCAAAGTTCAGTGGTCACCTTTGTATGGGTCCTGCATGTCCAGTTGATCAGGCAGTCCAGGCAAGAACAGTTTCTTGCCCAAATGGCTATTTTTGTCAAGGTGAAGATAAACTCCGTATGGAGTGTCTTCGATGCCCATCCTCCTCTCTGAAGTAAATCGGTGCTGTCAGGAGCAGACATGTCTCACTGTCCAAAAAGTCTAAATTTTTAAAACATTTTAAATGCCATATTCTGTAGGTCTTTGAAGTGTTTGAAGACTACCTATCTATCTGAAATATATCTATGTATACCTAGAAGACTTAACTAACATGGCTACAAATATTATCATAGATGACTAACTATTAATCTATTTTTTAATTATCCATTACAATTTTAAATGAGTTACATAAACATAATACCTCAAACAAGAATAGAAATATATATACAGTATAACAAAATTAAGTTTAAATTTGTATCAATAAACTAAAATCTGTAGCAATGTAAAACATTTTAAACAAGTTGTTACTCTTTAAAAGTAGGTTCATTAATCTACCCTTTCATCCTATCATATCTAAACTATCCCCCTTTTTGTTTTAGAAAGAGATTGTATTTATAATCAACCTGATTTAAATAAAAATATTGTTTTTTCTCTGTCCCACACCAGAGGGCTCTTCTGATTTGGGACACAAGAATCTCTTAACCATTTTTTTTTTTTTTTGAGCAATATGTCTGGGTTTAGAGGGGGAGTGAGCCAATTCCATCTCTAAAGCCAGCTTGGTATATTTGGGAATTTGGGCGTAGCTTCTCTTACTACTTCCTGCTGGAGGGGGGCGCTGTATCTTATGGGGACATAAAGAAAATTTTAGGATCATGGAGTAGTCCGTGAGGCTGTATCGTCTGAGCCAGTTGCCTTGAAACCATTCTGAATGTTGAATCATCTGGGCCATGGTGTCACTGGAGACCTTTCAGGGGGTCTGGGCTGGTCAAACCTGATGTATCTTAATCTGGAACAAATCCATAGTCTCTGGCTTTCTGTGGAAACAAGAGCAGAGACTCTTTTCCAAAGCAACATATCCTTATATCCAAATTTTGAAGTCAAGGTACCTTTAAAATATACATTTTGGCATAACTCAACAGCTTTTACAATCAAATGTTTTTCTGCAGTTAAAATTCCCAAAGACAACACAATCCAGATTCTCTGTGTAATATCCATTTTTACGTGGCTTATTTTTTATACTACCTTTACTGTCTCTTTAATGACTTTATTTTTTAAAACTATGTATTTGTTTCTATAACTCTATATATCACTTTTTTTGTCTCTTTCAAGCCTACGTATCTTTTACATACATTGTAAACTATTACATCTGAATCTGTCTTATTGTGAATCTCTTGCCTTAAACTGCAGCAGCTGTGGCTGCTGGCTCCGCCCACTTCAGCTTCCCAACATGGCGGCGGTCCGCTTTCCGCCAGCTCTGGGAGCCGTAACTCTCAGAAATAGTGGGTCTACACTTTTACCAAAGTAGCGTGTAGCCCAGAAACTTCTTTTTTTTTTGTTTTTTTTTTGTTTTGTACTAGCAAAGGCTAAATCCACCACATAGCTTAATGTGTTACTTGCAGAGGCCTCATTCCTACCATACTGCAGGTCGAGAGTGCACACTAGGAACCCGCCAGTAGCTCAAACAGGCAGCTGCCGCTTATTTGAGAGAGACAATTAGGAAGCTGTTTTTAGGTCCGTTTTAGAATCTTTTTTCTAAGTTTTTAGGTGGAAACTCTTGCCACCACGTTGGACGCCATTTGTTGCTGGAGAATTTCTCTCCAGCTCCCGCCACCAAGTCCTGCCAGTCCCAGAGCCCACTTATAAAATAAACACACAGACTCTTACATTATTTAAACTGCTTGGCCATTAGCTCAGGCCTGTTATTGTCTAGCTCTTACTCTTATATTTCCACTTAGTCCTAACTTTTTTGCCTTTAAATTTTAAACAAGTCTTTTTCATGATCTGACATAGATCCAGGCAACTCAACTAAACTCAAGAAAGGCAAGCACTGAAAAATGCTGATGGGGTAGGGGGTGGGGGTGAGAAGCACACACACACACACACACACACACACACACACACACACACAAGCTCATTATTCTGTTTATAATTTTGATTCATGAAAGGGTACATTCTGGTGTTGTCAAGGTCTTTTTTTGTTCTAAGACAGCTTCCAACATGAAAGGGCAAATCTTATTCCTGTCTAACTTGACAATGACACTAAGAATAAAGTTTTCAAAATGAGGAAGAGCTGAGAGCGAAGTCATGAATTTAGATTTGGACATGCTTGAGGTGCCTAGGAGATGTCAGCTGGGGATGGTGAATAATCAATTAAAATAAGCTGAACTCTGGGAAGCTGACTAGGGTGGCTGGGAGGCACTATGGGCTGATGTCATTACCCAAGGAGAATATGTAAAAGAAAAGAGAAAAGGGCTGTGGGAAGCACAGCAATCAGGAATTAGGTAGAAGGTACAGAGAAAACAGGAGGCTAAGTTGAATCCAGAGTGAGAGACAAAGCAAAGAGGTAGGGTCCAAGCTACCAAAATAACAGTAATGAAATAAAACTAGAATACTAAATGCCATAGCAAGCTAGGTAGAAGAAAAATTAAAATGTAACTATCCTAAACACTGATGATGTAGTTTATCTATTAGTCAAGTTTGAGCACGAGGGAGAATAGATTCAAGAGCGAGCCCAGGGTTCTATTCTAATTGTATAATGACATGTATAATGTGATTATACATACATAGTTATATACGGGTGTACGTATATAACCTGAAATCCTCCTACCAGAAAGTATAAAATAAATAAATAAAAATACATGACGATGACTCACCTTTCTTCAGATGTATTGTGAAACACACACACAAAAATTTTCCAGTGACACACTCAGGTGATAAACATGGCATTTCCAAACTGCTGCATAATCACAACGATGAAGGCTTTGATTGAGAAGGAGGAGTGAGAACGAGAGCAGCTGGTATTTTTAAACTAGTTTAGATGAGAGGAGGGGAGTAGAGAAAGAAGGGGAGAATAGAGGAGAAGAAAGGGAGAAGAGGAGGGGAGGGGAGGGGAGGGGACGGGGAGGAGAGGGGAGAGGAATGCACCTAACTTGTTAGACATGAAGGTTGTAACTGAGATCCTCTGCTAAGCTAGAATCTCCAACAGCTTCACACCCAATTAACTACAGGGTGGACTAGATAAATTCCACCCAACACAGGCATGAGGTGCTGGTTTGTTCGACTGCAGCCGAGCACTAAGAAAGACACCAAGACAGTCTTCAGAAATATTAAAACAGACCACATAAAGCCTCAAATGCTATAAATTATCATACAATTATCTTCAACATTTTCCTGAACTCCTGAAACAAATGACTCACGGAGATTCTCCCAGTTTTCACAAGATCTCTCTTTCTATCTCCTTTCCCTTCTTTCTCTGTCTTTCTCTCACACAATTAAAGATGAACGCATAATCAAACCTTGTGTAACAATAAAATGGTCATAGAAATAGCAGGATTTTAAACTGCATCATTAGACCTTTAAAAAATTTAAGATGAGCCGGGTGGTGGTGGTGCACACCTTTAATCCCAGCACTCGGGAAGCAGAGGCAGGCGGATCTCTGTGAGTTCGAGGCCAGCCTGGTCTACAGAGCTAGTTCCAGGAAAGGCGCAAAGCTACACAGAGAAACCCTATCTCGAAAAACAAACAAACAAACAAAAAATTTAAGATGAAAGAACTTAAATTTGAAAAGCATACCAACCTTTTTTTTAAGTTATTAAAGAAAGAAACTCAAAAAGGGTGAACACTGTAAAAAAAAATAAGGAACCTCGAAAAGCAGCAAATGGTATAGCAATTCAGAAATTCAGTTACAGAAATAATATATAAATATTATTATTCTATTAGAATAAAATTTTCTAGAAGATCAAACTGACAAATCCAATCTAATGGACTCACACAAAGTATTTATAAGTAAACTGAACATGGAGCTGGAGAAATGACCCAGTCATTAAGAGCACACACCGCTCTTGAAGAGGACCCAAGTTCAGTTTCCAGGATTAATGCTGGATGAATCAGAACTGTCTGTTAACCTAAGTTCATACAGATCTAGCACCTTCCTCTGCTCTCAACGCGCACCTGAATTCATGTGTGGGCATGAACGCACACACATATCCACACACAATAATCTTTCTTTTTTAAAGAACTACATATAGAGGCTGTTGAACTGGACACAAATAAAAGTTAAAACAAAAAAAGATGGCAATGACTTCAAGTATCAAATAGCCTCAAGGAAGCAGATGGCATGCCTACGGCAGAAAAATTCTAGAATTGTTTACAGAGGAATACTTTTTAACAATTAGAGTGGGCCCAGTGAATCAGAGATGAGTAGAGGAAGATGCAGAAATTTCTAACTAGATGCAGGAAAGCTAAAATCAAGCTTATCCACATGGCAAAACCAGCCTTTTATGGCAGACATGGGGAAATACTATTTAAGCTCATAAACTATATTAATATAATAATCAAAGAAGCTTTGTTGAGAACTTACATATGCCAGGACCGTGCTAAATTTGTATTATTCATATATCCTAAAAATGCCATGATTAGAATCCCTGAGGAATCCATTGAATAATTGCCATGGCACCTCCCCCTTGTCTCAGGACTCTTGGCTCCCTAGACTGGAATCAGAAAACCTGAAGACCACGGATCAACATCACATCAAGAGAACAAGGAAAGTCATTGTATCCAACCAAGAAGAACTTAGATACACTCAAGAACTCAGTTTACCATAAAGTGAGAAGCAAATTAAAACCAACATCAGATTTCAGGCGTCCCACCAAGTCACCATCACGATTATTCAGCTTCCTATATAGGTTAGTGGATTCTTATGGAAAGAGACCATACTCTTGTCAGGGAAACTATCTGGTGCATTTTACATTTTATATTCTCACTCAAAATTACTAAGATAATATTCTGGAGTTGTTAAAAATGGAACCTTTATGAACTATTGGTTATTTTTTTAGTGAAAATCTGATAATAGCTTTCCCAGTTTTATGATTTCAATTCTATAAGTAATAGGAGGTGGCTATGATATAAGCAAAAGTCAAGCCCAGAGGAAATTCTCACTAGTTTCCAATATTTGAAAAGGCAGAAGATGTGGTAGACCAAGGCACGGCTGCATGGCAAAGCCCAGCCAGAGCAGCACAGTTGGGGTATCCTCGAAGGGAGCATTAATATGCTTCACCTCATCATAGCTAGTATCACTGCCCTCCCAGCATGCTTCACTCCTTCCCCAACATGCTTTACTGCATCCATTAAGTTGCCTCCCTCCCTCTTACAAGCATTTGAGGTAATTGGTCCTGTAATCCATCTGAAACACATCTCAAAGGGCTGGTGAGCCTTTGAGAATCCTTGAGTTTTCCTTGTGTCTCCAAGTCCTCTACCACTAGAAGTAGTTCATGGAATTAGCTATGAGTGTAACTGAGTCTGGATAATTAGGAGGAAATTAGCTTCAAAATCTTAGCCAAAGTACTGACTATTCTTTTGATTCTTCCTTCTTCCCTTAAAACTGTTTTTCTTTAAACAACTCCTGTCTCTCTTCCCCTCCTTTCCCTAATTCTTCCTCTCTCTCTCTCTCTCTCTCTCTCTCTCTCTCTCTCTCTCTCTCTCTCTCTCTCTCTCTCGTGTGTGTGTGTGTGTGTGTGTGTGTGTGTGTGTGTGTGTATGAAGGCCTGCTTCAGTACATGTGTAGAAGTCCAGGAACCTTGTAGGGGCCTCAATTCTTTCTGTCATGAGGATCCTGGAATAGAACTTGGTGGCAATCTTCTTCACCTGATTTAAAAAAAAAAAAACTGCCTGTTGGCCCAGTAGAACTATTTTCTCAAAGCACTCACTGATGAGTACAAGCAGTTTAGCTGATTTGGATTTCCAACTATTTTGTGTTGTCTTGAGATATATCATTTCCTTCTTCACTTTAGTTATTGCCATTTCAATGACAAAAGAACAACAACAAAAAAAACCCTACCTCTCAGTATGCTTTATGACAGTATAACAATGTGCTTCCTATCTAAGTTCCAACAATATTTATTTCTATTCTTCCCTATTCCCTCTCCTATCATCTGGGGATATCAAAGGACTCTCCAAGAATGTGTGTGTGTGTGTGTGTGTGTGTGTGTGTGTGTGTGTGTGATATATAATGTTCCACAACCATAGCCTCAACATTTAGTAGTGGCCAGACAGAAAGTGTTATATATTGGATTCCACTTATATGAAGTGCTAATAGATAAAGAGTTTCTTTGGGGGACTTAAAATTATTTTGGAATTAGTGGTGAAGGCTGAACAACTTCATAGACATTAGTAACCATTGAATATTTATATGTATGTATATTTATATATAAATATGTATATTTAGCCCAAGATTGTATTCTTTAAAAATGTGAATTTATGGGTTGCAGTCTAGCCATCCCTTCCCTCACATCTAGTATCCACTTATGAGTGAGTGCATACTATGTTTGTCCTTCTGAGTCTGGGTTACCTCACTCAGGATGATATTTTCTAGTTCCATCCATTTACTTGCAAATCTCATGATACCATTTTTTTTTTTACTGCTGAGTAGTACTCCATTGTGTATATGTGCCACATTTTCTTTATCCATTCTTCAATTGAGGGGCATCTAGGTTGTTTCCAGGTTCTGGCTATTACAAATAATGCTGATATGAACATAGTTAAGCATGTGTCCTTGTGGTAAGATTGAGCATTCCTTGGGTATATGTCCAAGAAGGGTATAACTGGGTCTTGAGGAAGACTTATTCCCAATTTTCTGAGAAACCGCCATACTGATTCCCAGAGTGGCTGTACAAGTTTGCATTCCCACCAACAGTGGAGGAGTGCTCTCCTTGATCCACATCCTCTCCAACATAAGCTGTCTTCAGTGTTTTTTATCTTAGCTGTTCTGACAGGTATAAGATGGTATCTCAGAGGGAAGGGATGGCCAGACTGCAACCCACAACTCCAGAGAGGCTAGCTAACAGGAAAAGACCCTAGGAGTGACACATGGATGACCCTGCGAAGGAGAAGTGGATGAGATCTACATGAGCGAACTGAGTGGGGGGGGGGATGGCAGAGGGTGAAGAGTGGGGGATGAGAACATAGGGAAATGGGATGGTCATCCTGGAACAGGGACAGAGTGGGAGGGCAGGGAGGAAGATACCATGACAGATGAGGACATCATGGGAACAGGAAGAGGCAGGGTGCTGTGGAGGCTCTCAGGAATCCACAAGGATGACCCCACCTTGATCCACTGGCAGTGGTCCAAAGGGTACCTGGACTGGTCTACTCTGGTAACCAGTCTAGCAAATAACCTAGCTGTCATCATAGAGCCTTTGTCCAGTGGCTGATGGAGGCAGATGCAGAGATCCACCAGGCTGAGCTCTAGGAATCCAATTGATGAGAAAGAGGAGGGATTCTGCAGGCAAGAGACATCGAGATCATGATGGGAGGACGTGCAGAGATGACCGGCCACACTAGTGGAAGCCCATGAACTGTGGACTGGTGGCTGTGGAGCCCCCATGGGACTGGACTAGGTCCTCTGGATACGGAAGATGGTTGTTTGGTTCGAACTGTTTGGGGGGCACCCAGGCATCGGATCGGGATCTGTCCCTGGTCTGTGGGCAGGCTTTTGGGAATCCGGTGTCTGTGGTGTGACACTTTGTACAGCCTTGGTGCAGTGGGAAAGGGCTTGGACCTGCCTAGGCTCAGTGTGCTGGGCTCTGCTGACTCCCCATGGGAGACCTCGATTTGGGGAATGTGGGGATGCAGAACAGCTCACGAAAGAGGGCTGGGGGGTTTGGGGAGGCAGGAGGGGGGAATCTGTGGATGGTATGTTGAGTGAGTAGAAAATTTCTTAATAAAGAAAAAAATTGAAAAATAAATAAATAAATAAATAAATAAATAAACATGAATTTATGGTTTTGTGAACTACATTTAACTTTTAGAAGAAAAAATATAATAAGAACTCATCGACAAAAATGAGCAATGGGACATAGTGGTAGAGACAAATATAAAAAAGATAAAGGAGAATACGGTGGTAAGAAAGACGCTTCTGTGGAAAGGAAATGGTTAATTCTATACCTAAAATATAAGTATGATCCAGGTGTGCTAGGACTGGGAACGGTGGTCCTGGACTAAAGAAAAACCGTGTCCCTGAGCCTGAGGCAGAAAAGACCGTGGTGTGGTTTAGGATCTTCTAGAGGAAACAAAAAAGAAAGGAATACAAGACATCAGTGAGAAAAAGAATGAGCCATTCACACAGGAGGGATAGGCCCTGGTGAGTCTTTTCTTTATTGTTGCAAGTACAGTGGTGAGCCACTAAAATACCCAAGAAATGAGTGACCAGATATGAGTTTGTTTGTAGTCCCATATGCCCCATTCACTGCCCCAGGATAGAAGACACAAGCACAAACATCGGTTATCAGTCCAATAAAAGAGACAGTTTCAGGTGGTATGGAGATATAAATAGAGTGTGCCACTGTCTATGACCCTTTTTAATTTGGTAGAATAGAAAATGTTAAATGAATCCATGAGAGTCTGTTAAAGGGTATCAAAGACTTATTAAGATATAAAACAGGGAGAAATTCACTCATGGGTACAGAACAGGGTAAACAGCCTTTGTCATCCTCCATTCTGCCCCGGGTGAAGGGAACCAGACCTATCCAACCACACCATAAGAGAGCGAGTGTGCACCCCTTCCTCAGTTTTAAGCAGTCAGGTACCCAGAGAAACCGCGCCTCTATTGGGCCAGATACACCAAGGTCATTGGCAGAGCAAGTTCCCACAACAAGAAAACTTAAAGGAGCTGTAATTTGAGCAAAGACTGGGAAGATGTGAAAAGGAAAGGCATGAGTGATGAGGAGGAAATCCTGGCAGAGCCACCAGTGGGGAAACCTGGGAAGTTGTTATGGCCCAGGAGCCTCCTGAAGACAGCATTCTAGGAATAAAGACTCATTAGTTGTACCAGTGCTAGTAGTAGCTCAATGATAAGGAGGGATAAAAATTGGTTACTAAATTTTGCAATGTGGAGGTCATTGGTAAAGTTCAATTTAAAAAAAAAAAAGGCTTCGATAAAATAGGAAATGGCTTTTGGCCGGATAGGTTGGTCCAGAATGGGAGACCTGAATAATACTGTTAAAACTACCATTTATATCAAATTTCTGTGAGAGGGACCAAAAAAATGGGGTGATATCCAGAAGGAAATTTGGGCATAGAACTTAATAGAGAGGGAGACAAAATGATGATTCCAAAAAGAACAAAAGAATGTCTAGAATGTGGTGCCCATTGGGAAGTGGGGGGTGGGGGATGGTACATCACCCGCTAGAGAAGGACTAGCCTTGAACAGAATGAAGGGCTTATTTCTGACAGTTTCATGGCCAATCAGCAAGTGTGACAAATGAAAACAATACCCCCATAACAATGGTGCAGGTGGGAGTCCTGGTGCTCCCAGATCAAGTGGTGATAACATTATGCATATGATGGTAATGTCACATATGTGCATGAACTTTTATCATGAATTTTTTAATGTATATCTTGGAATAGTTATGAAGTAACTATTTTGTTTCTATCATACATGTGACTAGAAAATAGCTTTTATACTCTCTTCAGGGTTTATCAAATTACTTAACATATTTCAAAACAATATTCTGGGATCATTAAAAAAACTATAGTGTATGGGACACATTATTTCTCAATTTCTTCTCTCCCTCATTTGTTAATAAATCTCCACAATAATTGGAGTGTTGGGATAAATAGTTCTTGTGTTTCTCAGGAGCTTTGACTGTATGTTACTAGGACAGCTAACTAATTGATGAGAGAATCATGGAACCTATTCATAAGCCTTAAATGAAGTTATTATACAGAATAGATGATTTCCATAGAGTTGAGACTTGGAAAATATACCTCATATGCGTTGAACATTTTTTTCACTTGACCATAGCATGCGTTTATGTTTCAAAGCTTCAACAATAAATGTATTGGTAGCATTTTGCTCCTTTATTTAGTCACCAGATGTGAAAATCTAATACACGCACAATACAGGATTCAACTCCACACTCCCCAGTGAGATTTGAAACACATCTAGGCTCTTTGGTAGAAAATAGGTAATTCCCACTGAGGGGAAATGCTATGCTGTAAATAGCTGCCTCCCTTATTAATCCACAGCCTTTACTATTTGCTCAATTTTCTTTTATAAGATTAACATTTAAAAGCCTCTTTGTCACAGACTGAAATTGAATTGTAAAATGTGCTCCTGAATAAATAATTTCTTCCTGAATGTTAATTACATAGGCAATTATACTGAAGTGTAATTTTACATAAATACAGTGTTAGGGATTTTACAGATGTGAAAAAAAATGCTTCCTCAATTGGAAAAAAAAAATCTGTGGTTGAAATGAAAGTGTCTAACATGCTGGATAAATACAGAAGTTTGATGCATTGAATATTAATCTGAATGGTCATGGAATTTATTTCAAGTGGGCAACTGAACCACTAAACATCCACAAAGACAAAATGTACACTGTATTTTCTATATATCCCTAAAAACACCAAAATAAGTATACTAACACCTAAAACAAGTTTTAAATGAGGTGGTTTTCAATTTTAAGCACCTGAAAACAAAATTTACTCAATTTTGATATTCACAATGTTTTCAGGCAAAGTACTTTGAATATTCAATTATTAGTTTCTTAATTAATAGTGGTAGAATTTATGATAATGTTGGTGTCACACTCATTTGCACAAAACCATCTTATTAAATGGTTGTGGCTAAGAATCAAGTTCTTACACTAATAAGAGTCACAATCAAATAGATCTATATACGTTTGCTTGTTGAAGTTAATGACTAATAAGATAAGTAGTATATGACACTTACTACGTATTAGGGCTTTAACAAGGACTTGATACTCGTCCCTTTTAACCTCTTAGCAGCCAAGTATGCAATATTCAGAAGAGGAAAATATGAGATCCAGAAGGTATTGACTTTGTTCACCCCAAATATCTAAATTAATGTGTAAGGGGTACAATTTCATGGGCCCCTACTCCTAGACAAAGAACTACAGGCTACTAATGACTGCTGTAGAAAGGACAATTAGCCACTCCCAGGGATGAGCCCCTTACTGATTGTCCAGTGCAGAGCGGTCATCCTTGAAATCATATACCCACAAACAACCTAAGCAAACTCAATGGATTGTATGTATGTGTGTATGTGTGTGTGTGTGTATACATATATGTGTGTGTGTGTGTGTGTGTGTGTGTGTGTGTGTGTGTGTGTATGAAAAAGAGGCTATGAATTTAAGAAGGGCATAAGAGAGGTTCAAGAAAGGGTAGCTGGGAGGGGCAGAAGGGGAGAAAGGTGGGGGTGAAATGATGTAACTCTTTTTCAATTAAAAACATATTTTAAAAAACTAACCCAGAAAAGCTTTGATTTAGAGACTTTGCAGCCAAGAGCTTTACTACTGTTTATACTAGCCTCCTACTTCAGTAGGAGGATACTGTTCTCAGAGAATATTTCAGTCACTGATTAAAAAGATAATGAAGAGATACGATTCTCATGTCCTATTTAAGGCACACATATACTTCAGTAGCACACTCTTGTGATTCACAAAACACTACATAGATATCTTCAATACTTTCACAAATATGTTTTAGAGAACAAATTGATATTCTAAGTCTACAAACTATTCAATGGCTTATCTACATGGTTATATAATCAGCAAATATTTTTATAGTTCTTCTTTTACAGTTCTCAATATGAACATAACAATGAAATATTTCAGGGTATAACCGGAGGCTACCCAATCATTTTAAATGTCCACATATTAGACACAGGCACAGAATCTATGCTGGAAAGACAGCTCAGCGGTTAAGGCCACATAATGCTCTTGCAAAAAAAAAAAAAAAAAAAAAAAAAACCAAGTTCAGTCCCCAGAACTCTAGGGGCTTACAACCACCTGTAACTCCAGCTGGTAAAGGGCAACACAACTATAAGGCAGTCCATGTACTCTACCTTCCTCTTCCTATAGGTGAACTGAAACACCAATGTATATGTAACTATTCGACAGGCTGTCATATCTGTCCAACCATACACAGGACTTTGTGTGAGTGTCAAAGTAAAGGCAAGGGAGTGATGTCATGGAGATACTTAGGCAACTCATCACACAGGAGGTGATGATGGCCCCTCTGGCCTTTTTGAACATCTGCACTCATGTGCATAAACCTACGACAGAGAGAGAGAGAGAGAGAGAGAGAGAGAGAGAGAGAGAGAGAGAGAGAGAGAGAGGAGAAGCATATTTAAACAATAAATCTTTTAAAGGCACAGATTCAAATTCCCTTTATTCATTTGTGAACAGTCACTTGTGTAATTTTAGAAACAACATAGATTTTCTAGTCTCTAGCTAAATGACACAGCATGGAAACTGTAATCAGGCAATAAAGGACTTCTTTAGGAGGGCTTAGGTGCATGAAATGTCTCCTAATGCCACATCCCAGAATCTATATACAAGATAGACACATGGCAGTCAGGAAACTGTTGAAGAAGCTATTGAACCAGAAGCCCTACTAGAAGAGCTCCGTGAATCCTGATTACACTTCTGCTGTGATCCACACAAGCAAGTCACCAACGGATCTCAGTAAGCATTCCATAAAGTCATCTATCTGTCTTGGACTAACAACATGTTCCATGCAATCCCAATGACTGGCATTGTATTGCACAAAGTAAATTACTAGCTCTGGTTGTGCTGTCGAATGCAGATCCCACCGCCAATGTGAAGGCGTGCAAATGGCCCATAGATTACAATGCTTTGAGAAATATGGCCACCGGGTAAGCAAAGTGAAATTCAGATGCAGTCAGTGTTCCAGTATGAACGAGTTGTGCTGCTTCTCCATCATGAAAAGGACCTAATCTAAGGAACCTGCTGCTGGACGGCTTTCAGAATTCAACTAAGTACACTACAGACTGATCAGCCTGCAGGGCATGGGCCAGAGGGAAGTAGAGTCCACACATCATTCCTATCCCTGACACCATGGTCTGCTCTTCATTAAACTCTTAGTCTGGTGTAAGTGACAGCAGCCCCAGGGAGTGTCATTTTGTTTACATGGCGGTTGAAAATCTCCTGTAAAGGAATGGTTTTCAGATTCACATGGAACCTAAACAGTTCTACCGTCCGGGATTATCCTTAGAGGACTCTTCATACAGTTCTCTAAAATCAGGACCAAGTCCCAAATCATGATTTTCCCCAAATTACTGGATCGATATCGCCAACCCACTGGCTTCTACTGCAAATTTATACAGATCCATGTTTGTTGCCATCTTTCCGAGAAAGATAGAAACAGAAAATATACTTGTAGTGGGTAGCCATTCCAGCTTTGATCTGGAAGTTCCAACCCCCACTGAGACTTCGGCAACTGTCATGCCTACAAGGCAGGGCCAAGGGAGGCGCCTGGAGACCTGAGATCTGGATGGGCGGCGCACTCACTTGGTTGCGGGACCTTGGAAGGTGAAGGTGGGCCAAGCAGAGCTCCAGAGAACACCGCTGGACTGCGATACACCTTCCCCAGACCCCGCGACCTACCGATCCCTTAACTTGTAAGTTACGCCATTAAATAAATCTCCTTTTAACTATGTGGAGTGGCCATAATATTTACACCAATATATACTAGTCAAATTTATGCCCACTGCCATTAGCCTCCTGGTCCACCTCTCTATGGAGTCAAAATACTCCAACAGGGAACTTGTACAATGCCGTGCTGTTGGCTAGAGCCACATGCAAATAAACCGGAACATTATTCTTCTCCAGCTGGTTAGGGAAACTGAATCTCAGGGCCACGTTCATGGCAATGTTGAGGCAGTTCTATAGCGGGAGTAAATATTTAGGAAATAGAAATCACTCATTCTTATAATTTATTATTACACATAACACCGACTTAGGCCTAGTCTTATATATGCCATTCCTATCTGATGGATTGCTAAATAACTCAGCAATTATATTATTTGCTGAATGGCACGAAAATAAAATGATATCACTGCCTAGCAGGGCAGAAAATCTCCAAGTCATTATTGGAGTCTGGGTTTATATGATCAGACAATCAATGTCTAACAGGGCATAATGGCAATTTCAGAGCCATTTTTTAACAGTATATTTCTTTCTTTTTTTTTTTTTTTTTTGGTTTTTTGAGACAGGGTTTTTCTGTATAGTTTTGTGCCTTTCCTGGGACTCACTTGGTAGCCCAGGCTGGCCTCGAACTCACAGAGATCCACCTGGCTCTGCCTCCCGAGTGCTGGGATTAAAGGCGTGTGCCACCATCACCACCCGGCTAACAGCATACTTCTTAATTCTAATTTCCACAACCTTGTTCTGATGCCCCTCACATTTCACTTTGTTCAGTGTGTGTGTGTGTGTGTGTGTGTGTGTGTGTGTGTGTACATGTTTGTGTGCATATGTGTGTTTCCTATAGAGACCTTCTAGAAGGTACTTGTAGCATCCCAAACTGAAATGAGTTCTTCCAGCACAACGGGATCTGCTGGGTCACAGGGACTGAATTGTAAAAGCCTTCCATACATTGTTGAAGAGTCACAGTGGCTTCCTTTATACTTGGCCCCACTAAACCCTAGGAACTCCATGACTTCCCTCAGTAAATGGATCAGAGCAGATTCCTCAAAAGGACCCACTCAGCATTGTGCCTCCCAGTGAACAACTTCGGAGAGACAATCCTCTCATCCTACAAATCACTGGTCTCCCAGAAACTTCAGCAGAATGGCCAGCCCTGGATTTTCATGAGATTTTTCTTCTGTTCTTGAATCGATGTTTTTTGGTTTGGTTTTGTTTGTTTAGCAGAGCATCTCGGGTGTCTGCACTGCCTCTTTACCAAGCCTTGCCGCCACGTGTGCTGTTGGTACCGAAATAGGTGATCATGCTTTCCTTTGGCATGGTGAGTAACTGAGACTCTGAACATGCTGGAGATCCTGTATCACTTCACTATAGCATCACACTGAGGATGCTGTCTTAGAATAGAAAAGATTCCATACCCACCATTCTTTCTTCAAGATAGACATTTTCTAAGGACCCACCTCTGGGTCCTGACCCTCAGGGATGAGCTCCCTCTCAGGGTATGGGTCGCCAGCTGGGCCAGTCATTAGTTGGCCACTCCCACAATTTCTGTGCCATCTTGACCCCAGCACATTTTGTAGGCAGGATAAATTGTAGGTTGAAGGGTTTGTGACTGGGTTGAAGGATAGAATCAAACATGGATGGGGGGAGGGGGAAGTCAATGAAATGATTCCTAATGATTTTCTGCTGTACTCATAGATTGGTGCCTAGCCCAGCTGTCATCAGAGAGGCTTCATCCAACAACTGATGGGAACATATGCAGAGACTCACAGCCAAACATTAGGCGGAGCATAGGGCATCCTACAAAAGAGGAGGTGGAAGGATCATAGGACCCAGTGGGTTCATGGGTAATACAAGAAAACCCACAGGACCAACTAACTTGGGTCATAGGGACTCACAGAGACTGAACTGACAACCAGGGACCCTGCATGGGATTGATCTAGGCCCTCTGCATGTATGATATAGTTGTGTAATTTGGTCATCGTGTGAGACTTCTAACAGTGAAGGCAGGAGCTGTCTCTGACTTTGGGGACCCATTCCTCCTACCAGATTGCCTCATCCAGCCTTGACAGAAGAGGAGGTGCCTAGTTTCATGGCAACTTGATATACCACGGCTGGCTGATATCCATGAGAGGACCGCCTGTATCTGAAGTGACATAGTGGAGAAAGAGTGGATGGAGCAGAAGAGGTAGGGGGACTGGGAAGAGGGGAGGGAGAGGAAATTTTAGTTGGGATGTAAAAAAAAATAGATATCTTCTTTTAAGATCTAAAATACTATGAAAAACTCCAGTGTATTCTTGAATGTGAGTGTAGGATATCCTAGAAATGAGTATAGTATTAAGCAGCTATTTATACCTAAGTAAAAAGCAACTGGTTATATCTCTTTATAGAAGTCATTAGAAATCACTGCACTAGAGATGACCGGCCACACTAGTGGAAGCCTATGAACTGTGGAATGATGGTTGTGGAGCCACCATGGGACTGGACTAGGTCCTCTGGATACGGAAGATGGTTTTTTGGCTGAAACTGTTTGGGAGTCCCCCTAGTGCATGGGCAGGCTTTTGGGAATCTGGTGCCTGTGGTGTGACACCTTGCACAGCCTTGGTGCAGTGGGAAGGACCTTGGACCTGCCTAGGCTCAGTGTGCCTGGCTCTGCTGACTCCCCATGGGAGACCTTGATTTGAGGGATATGGGGATGCGGAGTGGCTTGGGAGGGAGGGCTGGGGGGTGGGAGGAGAGGGGAGGGGTATCTGTGAGTGGTATGTAGAGTGAGTAGAAAATTTCTTAAAAAAGAAAAATAAAAAAAAAGAAATCATTGCACTAAAGTAAAGAAGAATCTTTGCTATTCTAGACACATACAGATATTATAGCCTGTATCTCTGTTTACCGATTTTAACAAAGCTAAGGTCTCAGAACCCTCATAATATTGAAGAGGGAAAATGAATAGTGATACAAATGTTTTCGAGGGTAGGTCTTTTTCTTGACCTTCATGGGATGAGCATCTCACTAGGGAAGAACTCTGCAGCTAGTGACACAGCCAAAGGAAGTTGAGTCTGTGTTAGCTGAGTGGACAGACACCCAAAACCTGGGGGAAGGGACTAACGTTCAATAGAGGCAACTATCATTTTGCAAACCAAAGTCATCCATGAGCACGGTTCCCTCCTCCCAAAGTCTTTCCCCAAATGCTTGACTTACTTTTTCCAGTTTAAAAAGTAAAGATTTTGGGGGGCTGGAGAAATGGTTCAGCAATTAAGAGCATTGACTGCTCTTCCAGAGGTCCTGACTTCGATTCCCAGCAACCACAACCATCTATAATGAGATCCGATGCCCTCTTCTGGCCTGTAGACAAACATACCAACAGAACACTGTATACATAATAAATAAATAAATCTTTTTAAAAAAAATTAAGTAAAGATTTGGTATTCTTTCTAATTCTTGACATATTAAATGATGTTACAGTGCTGGACCCACATTCTCGCACAGCAACTTGAGGGGAAATAAGTCACCAGCTGCCAGTTTGCGTGAGTTCACTCTAACTCCACCGTGCTCAGCAGTCTCTATTTCTGGCCCATCTTCCCCACTTAAGTAGTTTACAGTTGCTCTTGAAATCATATAAAGTTACTATGATCACCTCAGCCCTACTTAGTTTTCAATGGGACAAAAGACGGAATAGAGGATAAACCATTTATTCTAAGACATCTTGCTGGGCTAAGATGAAGAAACCCCATCTTCCAATTTGTTGCCAGTTGTTTTAGGGATCCATTTTACATGATGGTTTGGGCTTCTTAGAAGAACTGAAAAGCAGTCCTGTTGTATTCAACTATCAGTGCAACAGAATGAGTTATATGTAACTATAATGAACTCCATTTGCTCGAGACACTGAACTACCAACTACTGAACTTTTTTTTCTCCAAATCATAATAGCTCTAATTTGCACAATCCCCACATTTGTCCTGGTAGTTCTTCTGACTCAAATATGCAACAATGTAAGTCACTGCTGCTTGATTTCTGCATACCCTTGCTTTCTGGAAGAGCGGTATCAGGAACCATGACTGTTAATCAAGTTCGTCAAACATTAGCACATCTGTTCCTTCGGTCACAGCTTCATTCTGTTTGTCTTCATTATCCCCCTTTTTCTATTATTTACTTTCTATTACCACTTTGATTTTTCCCATGTACGGTATAGCCCTAAACTATTTTTACCTTTTAATATTTGAAATTTTTACTATTTAAATTTGAGGATACATTCTTATAAACAACAAAACTACATTTCTTCTAGTGAAACAGCCTGTGGCAGTTAAGAGCATTTTACATATTTTAATTATGGTGCAAATGCTAGATCTGCATTTTCATAAGCTGCCTGGGATGGCTAATTTGTGGACCCATTGTCTGAACTAAGGGATAGCTGGGGAAACATCATTTCTGTTTATATCTACGATGGTGTCTTCAGAAGGCATTAGTATTTAATACAGTAAACAAAGAAACAGAGAGGAAGGGGAAATCTTACTCGTTCTTTTCCTTCTGCTATTTCTCTTCCTGCTTCCCTCCCTCTACTTCTTTCCTGGGATTTCTCCATCTTCTCTTCCCCTCACATATCTGCACCCTGATTCTTGGGATTCTGTAGTGGGTAGCCATTCCAGCTTTGATCTGGAAGTTCCAACCTCCATTGAGACTTCGGCAACTGTCACGCCTACAAGGCGGGGCCAAGGGAGGCGCCTGGGGACCTGAGATCTGGATCGGCAGACACGCTCTCGGTTCCAGGACCCTGGATGGTGGAGGTGGACAAAGCAGAGCTCCATAAAACACTGCTGGACTGTGATACACCTTCCCCAGACCCCGCGACCTACCTATCCCTTAATTTGTAAGTTATGCCATTAAATAAATCTCCTTTTAACTACGTGGAGTGGCCTTAATAATTTCACTGTTTACATTTTCACACATATGCCCCACCTTCTCAGGCTTCAGTTAGACCAAATCACACCACTGGCTTTCCTGATTCTCCAATTTCCCAGTGGTGATGAGGAAACTTCTCAGCCTTCACCATCTCATAAGCCAGTTCCTATAACACATTTCCAGGTAGAGAGAACCTGCAGGAAAGGGGAAGTGAAGAGAGAGGACGGGAGGAGGGAGAGAAAGAGGGATTCTATCCTCTTAGTTCTTTTGTCCCTCTGAAGAATCCTCACTAATTCTGTGTGACCTTGACCATGTTACTGCCAAGTTCTAATTGTTTGTACACTAGAATAACACCGTCTACCTCACATCATGAGCACCAAAGTCAAGTGAGATAATAAAAAGCAAAACACGTTGCAAAGCATGAAGAATTAGCCCTATATGACTTTTAAAAATTGCTTCCATATCGAGAACTTCTCATACTGAATAGGAGAGTTCTGTTTTCCAGCTAGTGGACATCTTGCTGCTGATGGCACGGACATCTGTGAAGGAATTATTCCACCAAGACAGGAGCTTTTCTGAGAGTTGATCCTCTGCCTTGGTTCTTTCCTGACTACTGTGCCTAGTATTGTTTCTGTCACTTAACTGGTAAGATAAACTGAAAGCACCACTCTCTAGTCAAATCCTATCTGCCAGGATATTTAGACTCTAGTGGGATCTAATTTGAGCTGGTTCTGGGTAGAAAGAAGAGTCACCCATCATGTCCATAGTGATACATGTATTTTTAGAAGCCAGAGAACAGTCAAAAAGATTTTTAGTAAAATAATTCTGTTCCCTGATTTTCTTGTTGTTACAAGGTCAAATAAAATCCTTTACTCATTTGAGATAAATACTCAACTGTAAAATTTTGAGAACTCATGGTTAGGGTGCACATGGGCCCCGGGGGGGGGGGGGGGGTCAACCTACTATTATTTCTGCTAAATGTACATAGTCTCAAATGCCCTCCAAGTTCATGTTACTATACAAATAGATTAAGTTTTCTTTTTCTCTCAACAAATTTCAATAAAATTAGCAGAGGAATGCAAAATCATTCCACTGATCTAGAAGATGAACTCAAAGCCTTAAAGCTGGTGCTCTGTAAAGAATCATTGTTAGTGCCAATGACGGGGCATCTCTGAATAGAACGCATTTTTTTTTTAAAGACAGTGGTCCAACATTTCACTTCCCCACCCCTTCCTCCTGCTGGCCTTTAGTAAGAAGGGCCCACAGTCCACAAACTTGAATGATGCACCAAACTGAATTCAGAATATGAGTGGTAGCACATCACATAGGACCACCAGGAGAGAAGCCATTCATTCCTGCTCTGTCTACTTGACATTCATTAACAACATCATGCCCCTTCATGTGGGACTGTCTCTAGCACTTACCAGGTCATTGGCACTCCCATTTATTAAGGGTACGATAAGCAAACTCAAATAGAGGGTTTTACCGAAGCTGTGTGTTTCTTGTTCACGTAACACTCACGGGACAAAGCAGTCAGTAGAGTAGTTCTCATAAAATCAGAATCCTTTAAGAACCCACGTTTCCTTCTACTTGGTGGTTGTGAGGCTTATCTGCATGCCCCTACGAGGAGAAAAACAATGGACGAGGCTTCGTGGAAAGCGTGGGCAGAGGAGACATTAAGAGGTACATATGACCTCCGGTCCACTTATTGGCTGTAACTCAGGATCAGCTCACTCAGCTTCTTGGAAAGCCAAGAAATGATAGTCTGATTCTACACTCAGGACAAAGTAAATGAACTTAATGAATAGGTGGAGTTGCTGTCACGTCCCATTTCAGAAAGAGCTTTAAAATAAGGATAATTTTAACAGCTTAAAATGACCAGATAAAGAACATGAATGAGTGGAAAGGGCCTAGCAGGACCATTCAAAACCAGAGCAAGCTCTGTCTTAAGGAGCCTGTGCTATTCCAACATGATAGATAGTCATCATTAAAGAAAAAAATAGGGTGGTTATTGTCATATCTGATTTTTAAGAGAACCAAGAAATCAAGTTTTGCTTTTACTCTGAATACTCTCAATATCAAAGTGTTGCTAATTGTTTAATATTTTAAAGCAACAACATGCAGGTCAGACAAATATTTCTTCAGGCCTGATTTAGTTCAAATTTCTTAAAGCATTTCATGCTTTCAAACCTTAACTAGGTACTAAAAACACAATTAGGTTATATTTTTATAGGACCCCACTTAATGCCCAAATACATGTGTAGAAAGACTGAGCTAATAGACAGCTAAACTTCAGACTAGAAGCATGAGTATTAATTAGCATCTTTAATTAATATTACCTAATTAAGCATAATAGCAATTAGTAACTGAGTTGTACTAATTAGCTACCATGTGACACATAGAAATCGTAACTGTGATAAATCTCCTAAGGTCAGGGACTGATTGTACCTTTTTACACCCTGTAAATAACTAAAGGCATCTTGGAGCATTCTCAATCATATTTCCTAGTTTATTAACTATTTGGAAATTAAGATGCAACTCATTGATTCAATTAACAAATGCTTACTGTATGTACAAGATTGTGTTAGCTGCTGTAGCAAAAAAAATGACTTTGATTAAATCCTTCCCTTGAGAAAATTATTTTATTACCAAAAAAATGTAAGTACATAATTAGATGGCAGCAGTGAGGGGTGGGGGAGAGAACAAGGCAAAAGAGCCACAATGAATTATGACCACAGAGCTCAGTGAAGCAAGAGCTGCTGTCTGGATGATGTGGTCAGAAATGGCTTCCTGGAGAATGACGAAGGCATACAAAGGTAAGAATAATTTGTTTCTTTCAGTAATTTGAAAAATCCTTAAAAATATTCCAGAACACAAATCTTCTAAAACTGTTGCCAACAGTTCATCGAAAGTGGGTAAAATGTTACTGATAGAAAATTTAGTGACTTCAAAATTTTGTTATTGAGGCATGCTGCTTGTTTTCAAGTTCTATTAGGTTGGGTAGCCTTGTGATTTATCACAAGTTGTCCTGCGGCCGCTAGGTCTGCCTAAGTCAGAGTCTCCTGGCTGCGGGCTGCTTCCATTACATCAGTCACCGCCTGTTCAGACTTCCACTAGGTGACATTTGCCTGGTGCCATCTGTCTGATTTGTCTCTTCTTAAGACCATATTGTTACAGTGACATTTGAGAACCTTTGGAATTGTTGCTCCCGCAGACCTTCAATGGTAGAATTTACTCCTGGAGCCAATTTCTTAGGAGAAGCAGTCTCACAATTATTTCTTTGTTGACTTTACATAAATATTTTCATATCTCTTGCCTGGAACTTGGGATTTTATTTGCTTTCACAAGTTCAGATAAATTTGTACTCGAATTCAATTTAACAGTGCCGACCAGAGACATTCTAGCTTTCATCAGAGTTAGAAATGTCCTGATGTATGACAGGCAGCAGAAGGCAGCAACTTTTTAACCGATGCCAAGTGTGATGGATTCTCCAACTCCGTAAGATTCCCATTAGCCATTCTGAAACTACTTCATTCAGCTACAGAACTCTTCCTACTTTGATATCCCTCCACTTCCATCTCTCATCAAGTTTATATCAAACCCACGGGCTACACTAATTTTGCTCCCCTCTGTTATTGAGATGTTTCTATTTAGTGGGACACTTACCAGGCTTATGTTCCTTCAGCTTATTACTTTGGGAATACAAATGTCTGGTCTATGAGGCAAAATTTCTAATCTGATTTTATAGTTCTAAACCATTATATTTATTGCCATTATTTCTTTAGGAATTTGAAATTTTAGTCCTGATACTGTCGATGCTGTGATCATCATTGTTACTATGAAGATTATTATTTATGGCTGCTGTGTAGTGTCTGGCGATTCAATAGCTGGACCTGCACTTCCTAATCCACGGCACAATATGCTGCTTTCAGCACCATGCTGATAAACTAAGTCAGAGCAAACATGCCCTCCTATGTGCTTTTCAACTTAGAAACGGAGATCGTTTAATCAGAAAAGCTTGCAGATCAAGTCAGTGAGGGAAATTTATCAAAGCAAAGGTACAAACATTCCAATTAATGGTGCTTGACATCATACAAATTGCTCATTTTCTAAAAATGATCTGCAAAAATAAAAAGTACTTTAAAGTCCTTTTCATTTATGTGTTCCTCAATTCTAGCCCAGATTTGTCCCTCAATAGCATCTTGATGTTGTCTTCACAAAACAAGGGTACAGGATCACACTCCCCTGAAACAATATGAGGACATATTTTAGCTCCTTATGGCAAAACAAAATATGAACTTAGGTTAGAACATGGTTGTAAGTACTCAGATTTATTTTATCTTTTTCATAGGCTTGGTCATTACTTTTGAAAGTAAAATTGTTGTATAATATAAATATATAGGCTCTTACGACAGCTTCTCATTTTATATACTTTTGGGACAATTCAGTCACTATCTAAAGTTTCGGGAAGCCATGCAGTTCAGAATGATCATTTTTTTTTAAGCAAGAAAAAAATATTGTCCACATCTCATGATATCTCGTAAACCCAATTTTACTGGGGAAATGAATGTCATTTAGCTTAGGCCACATGTACAGAATTTGTCATGTAGATAATGCACACATATGGCACTATTCATAAAATTCTATAATTTTGGACTTATTGGTCATAGTGTCCTAGGCTGTGCTTTGAAGTATTTTCACTGTAGCAATTTATTCATCTTCAGGATGTGCTTCATATACATTCCTAGATAAATACCACTGAGTGGCCTGAATTGATTAGACTTTTGGGTATAAGTTTTCAAGGTATAATGTACATTTGCCAAACTCTATTTATGAAACCAAGTCTGAAAAGTACCTCATTCTCATATTTTTTAAGCTAACATACAATATTGTAGAATTGTTGCAAATGGAAGCCTTCCATGTTCAGTACTTTTGAAAGAACTATAAATATAAGCAATCCAATTTAAGCAATGATAAATGCTGCCTTCCAAATTCCAATCATATCTGTCCTTAGTTATAGCAATTTCAAATAAAAAAAAAACCTTTGGTAATACTCAGGCACATATCATTTTTAAGACCTAGAAATAAAGACCTGGACTCAGGCCAGTCATTTGAATTGTGGGCCTATCCATTCCAAGAATATCTTTTATGGTTATCACCGCTCACTTGTCGCCATGATCTATTAGACCGCCCCAGCTTCCTTACCATTGGGGGGAAAAATCTTTTTATTTTCCATTATTTATCTTATTCTTCTTGCATGCATTCTGCCTTGCTGTAAGGTATTGTTCAACCCATTCTTCTAGGTAAGTCCTTACAACCTTGGTATCAAAATATCAAAATGACCATTGAGGGTTTAGTATTAGTGTTAATATTGAACAACTAACTCTTTCAAAAGTCTAAAACTTAAATAAGTAACTTGACAATCCAGGAAATAACGCAATGAGAAAGGAATTTTCGTACAAGTTAATGATGACTTTTCATTTAACAATTCACTCTCAATTGCTGTATTTTCTTTTCATTCTAAAATGACATCCATCGGCTACACAGGCATTATAAATTTAATAACAGCTTTTTAGGAAAAGACCACTGTACACACACACACACACACACACACACACACACACACACACACATTCCATTTTAGCTGATTGAGCACAGAATTCACTAAGCACATTGACTGACGGAAATACAGAATACTCACTCAGTCTGGGTATATTGGTGAGGAAGAAACAAAGGTAGACAGCCTAGACAAAAAGACCATCAACAGACTTCCTGTACCTGTCAGCGACATCAAGGATCTGCCCCAGAAGCAGAGCGCCACTTTGTCTGGGCTCAAACCCATCTCAAACCAGACATCTATAGATTAAGTAGAGAACTTGTCTAGACAGAGGACACTGCCCGGGAAGGTGGCTTTGGTAGGACTGCTTCATAATTTCTCTGCACTCAATTCTGTTTCTTCTCTTTTCCTTTTGTAGACATTAATCCCTACTAAACATCTAGTACTCCAAACCTGATATCAGCAATTGCTTCTATAAAGCTCTGCCTTTGGGGCTAGAGAGATGGCACAGTGGTTAAGAGCATTAGCTGCTCTTCCAGAGGACCCAGGTTCAATTTCCAGCACCCACATGGCAGCTTACAATTGTCTGTAACTCCAGTTCCAGGGAATCGGACACCATCATACAGACATACATGCAGGCAAAATACCAATGCACATAAAATGAAAGAGAGAGAGAGAGAGAGAGAGAGAGAGAGAGAGAGAGAGAGAGAGAGAGAGAAAGCTCTGCCTTCAGACCAAAAGTGGTCCTTCATCATAATCAGACTCTACAATTGCTTTTTCAGACTGAAGCTATTTGTAGCATAAGAGGAGAATGCTTATCCTTATCATTGTAAAGCATAATCTTGTACACTGTTGTTGGTTTTTTTTTAACTCTTTTGGCTCTTTGGGGGGCCTGCCATCCAGCTCCCAAATAAATACATGCATGGAGTCTTTTTCTTACTTACGAATGCCAGCCTTAACTTGGTTTATTTCTAGCCAGCTTTTCTTAACATAAATTATCCTGTATCTTTTGCCTATGGGTTTTTATCTTTATTTCCATATACCTTTCTTTATTTCTTACTCCATGGTTTGCTGTATAGTTGAGTGGCTGACCCTTGATGTCCTCCTCTCCCTTTCTTGCTTTTCTATCTTTTCCTCCCAGATTTCTCCTCCTATTTATTCTCTCTGCCTGCCTGCCCCACCTATCTTTTCTCTTGCCTTGCTGTTGGTCATTCAGCTCTTTATTAAACAAATCGGGTGTTTTAGAAAAACAAAGTAACACAGCTTCACACAGTTAAAAAATGCAACACATCTTTGCACCATTAAAACAAATGTTCTGCAGCATAAACAAATGTAACTCATCTTAAAATAATATTTCCCAACCCAACAGCACACTTAAGTGATAGTTAGGCTGACATGGTGATGTATGTCTTATTATCAATTTTAGGTTGTGTATTAGGCATAGAATTTGAATCCTTTTCCAAATACCAGAAATCCTTCCCTAGAGCAAAGTTGAGAACTCACAGCAGGAAAGGCAGGGATGAGCTGAGACTTAAAGACACAGTTCTGTCACTCTTTACTGCTGACTGCTGTTGTCGCCAGGAGAGTGATCTGTCCAGTGCTCTCTCTACATGCTCTCACTGACATCTCAACTAACAGATTCACCCATAACCAAGAGAGTCACTTGATGCTGCATTTCCTGCATCCAAACTTCCATCTCATCTCTTTGCAAACAATATGCAGATAATTTTCCCACTGAGTAAAGGAAATCCTGAAATATAAGACAACATAGATGAACCCGAGACCATTCTGCTAAGTAAAATAAGCTAGCTATGCCAGGAGAAAAGTACAAAATAACATGTAAAAGATTTAGCTAAAATCGAGTCATAGAAGTAAAGAAGAGAATGGTAGTTGTCAAGAAGAGTTCAAGGCCAGCCTGGTCTAAAAAAAAAAAAAAGAGGAAGAAGAATGGAAACTGGGAAAGGAAGAAATTGCTCGCCACTGGGCACAAAAGTTTAGTTTTGAAAGAATAATAATTTCTAGGGACCTGCTAACCAACACTATGTTTATGGAACATAAAACTCTGTTCTTTACTTAAATATATACTTAGAGAGGAAATCTCATTTTACGTTTCCTTACAATTAATAGTATGTTAATAATATGGCATACTAAGACATAAAATATGTGAAATTACGATGGGGCCCTATAGATTATATACTAATAACAAAAGGAAATATCGTCTGACCACCGTTGAAACACAGATGAACACTACTTTGGAAGGACATCATTAATAAAGAAGTTACTACTCTGTACTTTATTATATAAATCACTGAGAAGGGAACAATGATAAGTCATCAGCCATGGGTAGGTGACAGTATGACTTAAACTATGACAAGGCATTCAAAGGAGAGGTCTTAGGGGGCACACGCCATGGAGTTCTTAGTGACTCTGACACCCTCTCCTGGAAAGCAGTGGCATGTGTCATATCTCTAGTCCCATTCTACTCTGGGGCATGGAAAAGGTATCCCTGTCATTGGGCCCTGTCCTCAGGCCACTCATTAGACAACTTCTGAACAGCAAAAGAAGTATGGGATGTGACCAGAAGTGGGATCAGGGCGCCTGTACCCAATCTCTAGCTCAATTCTGATGTCCCCCTCCTTTTATAGACTGACCTCCCCTATCTTGAGATTCTTCAGGGGGTTGCTGGCCCCAGAGGACACTATGTAAAGTAGGAAAAATGTTTAACTCATGACATTTCCCAATGATCTGTCAAAAAATAAAAATAAAAAACCCACCAGAATAATGCTTTAAGCGTTGGCTTGATTAGAAAGTGTATCCACTTGCTTTTGCACAAAGCAGAACTGGTACATTTACAAGACAATACCTTAGGCCTATCCCTTCATTAACATCAGATAGCCCTCATTCCACTGATATATTTTTTTGGAGGGGGGACACTTAGGTCTTTTTTTCCTCCCCTCGAGAGTCCTTCTCTCGATCCCTTGTCTTTCCTTTACAAGGAATCTATCCTTGGTGATTTAGAAGTTGAAAGGGAGCTGGGAGCAATCACACATTAATTCACACTAAATAATTCTGATAACACTCACCCTAAAAAGTGCCTGCGAACTCTTCCAAAGGCATGCTGCACTGTTATGGTGGACAGGCTTCTTTTGGCCTCTCTAGCTTCAGGGAGAAGTAATAACTTCTCAGTTAAGTGTTATTGGAAGGATTATTGCTTTCCTTTTCCCAGAGGCCTTCAGAGTAGATTAGCTTCTAGGGTGGCTACATAGCACCCTATCTTCCCTCTTCTAAGGTATTTTCCCACCCTCTGTTAGGTTTTTTTTTTTTTTTTTCTGAAATGCTTGTTGGGAAAGAAAGTTATAGAAACACACACACACACACACACACACACACACACACACACACACACACACACATTCCTTATGCTTTCATTATAAAGCATCTACACATAAACTGGCTACTGTATGTGAACAGGATTCACAATTCTTGTAATCACTAGCAGCAGTATGGGAAAACTTGTTACTGGTACAAACTCTTGCTCTACTCCACAGTCGGGAATGTTATGTGTTCAGAGTGGGGCTGACCAATCACCATGCTTGAGTGACTCCAGGTGACCCTGACACTCATTAGAGATGGAATAATCATTCTAAATTGTAGGCCAGAATGAGCCATATCACAGTAAAAACTAATTCTCCCCTGCAGCAACTGATGAGTCTGGCTAGTCGGATACCTCTGCTTTAATTACCTGTGGAGGTAATTCTCAGGTTCTGCTAAATCTCTAAAGTCTCCATGAATGGCTCAGTATGCTCTTTTTTTTTTATTCTCAGATGGTATATTTTTTAAAGAAATTTTTTTTATTTATTTTACATACCAACCACAGATCCCCCTCTCACCCCTCCTCCCGCTCCCCCCACCTCTTCCACCCAGCCTTCATCCCCTCCTCCAAAAGGGTAAGGGCTCCTATAGGGAGCCAGCAAAGCCTGGTACATTCAGTTGAGGCAGGACCAAGCCCCCTCCCCTTGCATCAAGGCTGAGCCATGCATCCCACCATAGGGAATGGGCTCCAAAAGCCAGCTCATGCACTAGGGATAGATTCTTATCCCACTACCAGGGGCCCCTCAAACAGACCAAGCTGCACAACTGTCTCCCATATGCCAAGGGTCTAGTCTGGTCCCATGCAGGTTCCATAGCTGTAGGTCTAAAGTTCACAAGTTCCTATGAACTTGGTTCGGTTGTCTCTGTAGATTTCCCCATTATGATCTTGACCATCCTTGCTCATATAATCCCTCTTCCCTCTCTTTGACTGGACTCCCAGAGTTTGGTGTGGTACTTGGCTGTGGATCTCTGCATCTGCTTCCATCAGTTACTGGATGAAAGCTCTATGATGACAGTTAGAGTATTAACCAATCTGACTACCAGGGTAGGCCAGTTCAGCAGCCTACAGAATGGGAAAAGATCTTCACCAACCTCACATCTGACAGAGGGCTAATCTCCAAAATATGTAAAGAATTCAAGAAACTAGACAGCAAAATACTAAACAATCCAATTTTAGAAAATGGGCTATAGATCTAAAAAGAGAATTCTCAACAGAAGAATCTCAAATGGCCAAAAGATATTTAAGGAATTGCTCGACATCCTTAGTATTAAGGGAAACGCAAATCAAAATGACTGAGATACCATCTTACACCTGTCAGAATGACTAAGACCAAAAGCACTGATGGCAGCTTGTGTTGGAGAGGATGTGGAGCAAGGGAAACACTCCTCCACCGTTGATGGGAGTGCAAACTTACACAGCCACTTTGGAAATCAGTATGGCCGGTTTCTCAGAAAATTGGGAATCAACCTACCTCAAGACCCAACGATAACACTCTTAGGCATATACCAAAGGCATGCTCAATCATACCACAAGGACACTTTCTCAACTATGTTCATAGCAGCATTATTCATAATAGCCAGAACCTGGAAACAACCTAGATGCCCCTCGACCGAAGAATGGATAAAGAAAATGTGGTACATATACACAGTGGAGTACTACTCAGCTGTAAAAAATCAATGACATCATTATGCTCTTGCAACCGCCAAAGCAACTTTTTTGGTTTTTACATAAAGTCAGGAACGTTTCCCTAAAAGGTGATTTGGGGCACAATGCATCCATTTTCTACAGGTCCTGCCTCCTGAAATTTGACCCTGATTCTCATACTCCTATTATTTACTTCAGTGCACGTGGCTTTAAGAGCGCCAGCCTCTAACGTATCTCAGAGTTGCTGTTCTGGGAAATGATGCCTCCAACACCTTGTGCCAGCTTGAAATGGTTTGGGTCTGCATCCCCAAACTCAGTGCTCTAACTAGATTCTGCTCTTCTGCCCATCCCCCACCGCATACTATTCCTTATTTAATATCATTTCACTCCATTCCACCCGGCAGGTGGCCATATACACTGAATGTGGTGACTGGTCTGCCTTTCCTAAGATCCAGCTACAAATCCAAACATAAGTCTATTAAAGCAAAGGTTATCAATGACCATTATTATGAAATTAATGGTGCCCCCCCCAAAAAAAATCCTCATACATTGAATTGTATTTAGAGACAGAGCCTTCTAATAGATAATTAAGGTTCAGTTAGGCCATAAGAGGAATGCCTATTCAGACAGGGGTGGAGTTCTCACAAGAAGAAGAGACAGCCAAAAGTTCTTTCTGTACGTACTATCACAGAAGAAAGGCCTCACGAGGGTGCAGTCAGGTGAGGGGAGCAATTGACAAGCCTGAACTAGAACCAGAAGCCAGCCCTGATGGCACAGTGGCCTTAGAGATCTCTCTCTAGAACTTTGAGCAATGATTCTCTGTTCTTGAGGACACTCAGTCTGTTGCATTTTGTCATGGCAACCTAAGAAGACTGCTACATCATTCTGACCCAGAATCATTGGGGAAGGTTTTTAAAACTACAAACCTCTTAGATGATTGGCTTTGCCTGAGCTATGGCTCCTCTATTAACATTTTTCAGAGGCTCCTTGGATTATTCTGTGTGGAGTCAAGGTTTAGAAGCAGGGAGACTATTTCTGATTTGGAGAATTCAATTCCTAGACCTGTTTTCTATTCACTAGTATAACTTCAGAGAGAATCTTTAAACTTAGATGAATCTATTTTTCTATTCCAAGGAATCCCCAAATAGATAAAGAAGACATGATTATAGCTTGCCAACTTGAGCAACAGAATATACTGAGCTTTAAATTAAAATAACCTAAGAATAAATTAGTTCCGCATTTTAAGGTAATGCTTTATTAAAGAGCTCTTTGTTTTTCTGTTAAAAGTAACTTTCTAAGAAAGAAGCAAAATGAGTGAAGTAATCATTATCAGCCCTATGACTGTAAATAAGACAAAGTCCAAACCTTAAAGTACATTTGAGATACAATGTCTAAATTTAGTCAAAATTAAAGGAGTTGGAAATGGGCTGTATAATTCAGCGGCTCAAGAACATAGTGCAGGGTAATTAGAAGTAAGTGGAAATTTTGTTGAGAAAGCATGCCACTAATATCTCCAAATTGGATGAAAGGTGTATTGGACAGGGATCAATTGCAGAAAATAAGATCTACCAAGGTGTTACTCAAAGCAAAACAGGATCTAATGTAGGAAATTGTGTGCTCACAAAATTGCGGAGAGTCCAGGAAGGGCAGAATAGAATCTGAACAGCTCTTAGAAACACATAGCCTCTTCTAGGGAAGCCAGTTCTATATGAGCCTGCTGAACTTGGAGCCACATTCTAAGTACCTAGCAGATACACCCAGCACCGCACAGCCTAATAAGCAAGCTGGTGTGCCCACTCCCTAAAAAGCACCCATGTGACTCAATTACTAATCAAAGTATGACAAACCCCCTCAGATTGGTGTACTCTCCACCATGTCCAGAGCTCTAGCTATTGGGGGGGGGTCTGGAAACTATGGTTTAAATTGTTTCTTTTTGTTTGTTTGTGTCAGCCTCTCATTCTAGAAAAAAATATAAAGTCCCGTTCTGTCTACTGAAATCCATCCACATCTTTCCTTGCGGCAAAGCAGCCTTCAAAATGAACAAATCGACTTCATTCTTCTACCGGCAGGCAGTCTGAAACATCCACAGAATTAATTGTGTCTTAAAAACATGCTTATTTCTGTTTCCCCATCATATTTATGATCAATTTTTCCATCAACACAGGATTGGTCTTCTTCACCTAAAATGGCCATTTAATAGTCTTATTATATTGGTTTTGTATGAGTATGTGATACTGAGCCGGGGCCTCACTCATGTTGAGCAAATGCTATATCCCTACACTTCCTACTAAACTTTTTATCCCCTGGAGAATGCAAACTTCTCTTACAATCTTAAGCCTCAGAAGCAGCAGAGCCTATAATTTCAGCAAGAGGAGGCAAGATTTTATAAGTAGACTATTTGGCATAATAATAAGATACCATTCCCAGGCCTCTCACTTTGTTTTCAGGGTCCATGAATTCCAACTATGGGAAAAATATGTTGGAGAATGGTTCCAAGTAAATACCATATCTGTAAGCCAGGACCTCAGTCTCACAAGGTGTTTCTTATATACTGCCGTAACTGAGTCTTCAATAGGCCGTTCCATCATTGGGCATGGGCAATTGCTTCTAGAAGGATATTACCAGTGAATCCCATAAGTACCAACCTAATGCCTCATTTCTTCTGCTATAAAATTAGTTTCTTTGGTCAAAAAAAGTATTGTGTGGAATACTGTGGGTAAGCTATTTAGAAGTCCTCAAATGTTCTCTGGCAAAAAGCATTGCATGCAGGGTAAGCAAATCCAAAACTAGACCGAATGAGCCATTTCTAGCAGAGAAGATGGCTGTCTTCTCTGTGATAGAAGCGACTTCATAAACTCTATCTAACCACTGAGCCATCTCACTTCATTTCTGGCATTTTGGGCACTCGATTGACATGTGACTGTATTGAATATGGTAGGAGAAAATCCACATTATTAAATCAACCTAGAACCTCTACCTGTTCTACCACATGCATGTTGTCCATTAATTTAATGAGAAGACACACAGAGCCAGAGTTTTCTTCCTTGTCCATCAAGTTATGTTTATTGGATTTTGAGATACCCATCTCAGAATACGACTTTTTGAGTAATAGTGATAAATGATGCATGACTCAGCCTCAGAACTCAGCATGAACTCAGCCCCATCAAAAAGTTTCTTCCTCAAACCTGTTAGTCACTAGTCCTCAGAATTCATATATTCCAACCCATAAACTACCAGCTATTGGTGTTGGTTATGTATTTGTGTATATATATATATATATGTATGTATGTATATGTGTGTATGTATTCATCTGTCTTTGATTCTATGAAAAAGAGAGCATTAGCTGCAGTATTGTTTGTTCTACTCAACAGGGGGATTTTCCTTTTCCCCTTTAACCAAAAGCCTTGAGTGGATCTGCAAAGCTTTAGTGGTAGATACACCTCCAATTCACACCATCTATTATGCAGAGCCATCTATACATAGATATGTATCTTGTTTGTTTGCTTGCTTGTTTTTCATGTCATGTGTATCTTCCCATCCTGCCTGTGGTGAGTTGAGGAAAAATTTCAATTCACTAGAACATAATGAGTCTTCTGGCATGTGTTATATTTCCACTTAAGGATGAAGTGCTACTGGATACCCCTGAATATATGTCCCAATGAAATAACCACCACCTGTAGCAGGAATCTGAAAAGGTCTTATTAATTAAATCAAACCTGAGGCCAGTTATTGGGGTGAATACTGGAAGATCAGAGAGAGAGAACAAGCCACAGCTAACCTCACCTGGCTAACTTCTCAGCTGATCTTGTTTTCCTCAGACTGGATGCCTCTGAGTCCTCATCCAGAATGAATCTCAGCTGAACTGTGCTGCTCGAAAGCCTGAAAGCTTAACCAGCCAAATGCCTAACCAGCCAAATGCTTCTAGTTTCTGGTCCTCACGCCTTATATACCTTTCTGCTTTCTACCATCACTCCCTGGGATTAAAAGCTCACTTTCTGGGATTAAAGGCATGAGTCACCATGCCTGGCTGTATCCTTGAACAGATGGATTTCTGCCTCTGGAATGCTAGGATTAAAGGCGTGTGCTACCACTGCCTATCCTAAGTATCTAGTGGCTTTTCTGTTCTCTGACCCCAGATAAGTTTATTAGGGTACACAATATTTTGGGGAACACAATACTACCACAACCACCTGCTTCATGAGAAATAGGTCAGATAGCTGGGGGTTCTATTGTTAACTACTTAGTGTCTGCCAGAGTCTAGAGCAGCCCACCCAAAGGGGGATCTCAAAGGGAAAAATTATTATATATGATAAAGCAAGGCATGTGTACATTCTGTTGGCTCCTGATACTCAAGAACTGCAGGAATTGGTCAGGTGGTGATGACACATGCCTTTAATCCCAGTACTCTGGAGGCAGAGCCAGGCAGATCTCTGTGAGTTTGAGGCCAGCCTGGTCTACAGAGTGAGTTCCAGGACAGGAACCAAAAACTATGCAGAGAAACCTTGTCTCAAAAAAAAAAAAAAAGAATTGCAGGAATTGGTGTGTGTGTGTGTGTGTGTGTGTGTGTGTGTGTGTGTGTCTGTCTGTCTGTCTGTCTGTCTGTCTGTCTGTCCTTAAAAATATACTGAGATATTCAAGATCCCAAACTACATTTGTCACTATAACCTTAAGCCAGACACACACATAAATAGGTGACCAGAGCAGTAGCTCGATCTCCAAGGATTACTGTTATCTCAAAACCATTATCAATAATTACAAAAAAAAAAGCCTAATTATGTTCCATAACCCCATACATTATCTTCTTGGCAGAAGTGCAAGTACAGTATGCTCGTGTGATATTTGGTAGAGTCTTTCATCAAGAATCATTCATTGTGAAAGAAAAGTTAATTGGTCTAATAAAGAAATAACTCATTATCATGGAGAGAAAGAGAAAAAAGAAAACAATGATTCTTAGAGGCCCTGGGCCTGTGCATCACTGGTAAGCTTGGAATTGGTAGTAAAGTCGGGATTATCTATAGACCTTGGAGTGTAAGTGAATGCTCATCTGTGTCACCCCAAGAGCCCCATGATCCATAAGCCACCACTCAGCATTACTGCTATTGTTCCTCCCCTGGAAATCGCTGTGCAGTCTTTGTGCTGATGTTAGTGCCCCATTTGGCCTTACTGCATAGTTTCATCATTCCCCTGAAGCTTTAGTGTTACCTCATGAGCATCGTGTTCTGCTTGCACCTCCAGCCTGTGCCAGACACCCATGCCCACCAAAATAAGTGCCTTAACCAGTGTATTCACCAAAGACTTTGGGTGCTCTCGTGAGACATAGGATGATTGAGCTGATCTGCATGCCAAGCCCCTTCTATCATTTTTAATTCCCTAAAACTGGTGATTCTCCTTTTCTAAAATACTATAGAATTTCTAGTATCCCAATTCCTTCTAGCTCAATCAAACATTATGTCTGGGAGTCAATCAGCCAGAAAACCAAACATAAATATACTCAAGTGTTAAGACTATACATGGAATGCCAAATCTTGGTAGTTTTGTCCATATCAATGACTTTGGCCATAACCTTTGATCTAGTGTCTTCAAACTCACTTCTCACACTTAGTCTCCCACTTTCTCCTATGATAAATTTATTACCAACAGCATTTAGCTCCTTTCATTATAGACCTTTTTCTCTGAGTCTTGACACTGCAAATGTTTCCTGGGATACATGAGGACCTGACTATGACTATGGTATGGAAGCAGTAAGAGTAGCAAATTTGCAAGTATATGTTTCAGGCAAGCCGAGATTTTAAAGAGTCTTCAACTACATCAGATACATGAAAACTGCTTCAGCTAGAGAAGGAGACTTGGCAAGGTTCAAGAGTATATCATATTGCACCTTTATCCAAATCCTCCTAAGTGACATTGTCCATGATGAAGGTCTAGCTGTTTGTGAAGCAATGCTTTTGATTTTTCAAAAACAAAAAATAATAAATGACAAAACTATAAATTCAGCATCCTGTAGCATCATACTTTGCTTCTGATTTCCATCTAAAATAATTATTGAAGCTACAGAACAGAGGAGAATCTTCAAGGGCAGTTGAAGAAATTACTGGTTCTCAGACAGTTCCTACACCTGAAACTTCAAAATAGTGAGTTTTCTTACTTGCTGTTCGCTTGTTCAATTTGAAAAAAGTGCAACCCAATTTGGCGTCCTCTTCTTCCTAGAATTCTCCAGAAGGGTCTATTTTAGTCATTTTCTATTCTGAACTCTTGTCTTCAGCAGGTAATAATATTTCAGATGACCAGACAGGTAAAATTTTAAGTTGTTGCTCACTCCACGTCATAAGAGCCTTAAAACATAATGGTTTTATCGTTTCTGTTTTCCATTGACAACAAACACTTGTGGTGCTAATTACTTTTGTTACTCAGAGCTCAGTTTCACATAACAGAATCCACTTTAACTAGTTTAAACAGAAAGGATTTTATGTAGGGGATTGTCTTCTTTTATAAACTCCAACAGCTGAAGAAGCAGGCTCCAGGCTACATTTCCAGACCCACTCCCAGGCCTCAGAACCTTTCTAACCTCTGTGACTGAGAAAGCAGGCATCACCACTGCAGAAAGATACACACACACACACACACACACACACACACACACACACACACACGCATTGCCGTGACTGCCAACTACAACGTCACCATAACTCTGACATATCTAGGACACCGCCCTCATTATGACAGAAAGCTATGGATCAGGAAGCCACCACCACGCTAGGATCTCAGCATTTTATATACTGGCTCCAGACCCACAATACCTTCCTAAGACCTGTGCCCTGATACTTCATCTCTCTCATCTAGGTCCTTTTATTTAATCAAAATCTAATGTAACACATCTGATTGATGAAGGCTAAATCGTATCTGAAAATGTCTCATGTCTAAGAACATATTTTAGTTTTCCACAGCTCGCCTACTCGAGATGGATATCAACTTAGCCCATTTCACCCACAGCCCCATTTCCTTGTTTCTTAGACATACTCCTAAGTGATAGGCCGTGAAAGGCCTCCACATCATGTTATATGTTTTCTCTGTCCCACAGATTGTAGAAAGGGGAGTCAAATATACTGAAAGCTGTCACAGGAGCCATGAATCCATACCCATAAATCCTGCCATTACCAAACTGCATTGGCACACTTAGAAAAGCCATGAGTCTTCTAAAATACACAGAAAATTACTCCAGAGATTCTAAATCAAGAGGTTTAGGAATAAAGCCCAAGAATTTGCCATGGATACAACATGGATACACTGTTTAATGTATAAATTTAAACCAGATATACAAAAACAATGAATTGCACATCGAGATAGTAAACATATTCATTAGCCTATGAGCAAAATGGAGAAAAGGAGGGTGAGGAAGATCTGCGAATTTGAAAGTGCCCCAGTGAAGCTCTTTCTTGTATGCTAATCCAAAAAAAGTAAAATTTTTCCAAAATTCCTTTGTAATAAACCCTATAGGTGTTTTTTTTAATTTGACATCATTTCAAATTAACAACTCAATCTTACACATGAGAGCAAACTAAACTTTCCTCTTCCTATGCCCCTGCCAAAAGAAAAAAATCAATTATTTATATTTAGTACAAAATCTCCAAGTCATCCATACCTAGAAAGTCCCCCTTATGTTGGTTCAGAGGCTTAGTTCTCTCCCCACTGACCACAAAAATCAATATGACTAGACACACAATACAAAACTTTGGCTCTTAAATGCGTATAACAGCATCCCCGTGGATTCCTAACACCACAGATGTCCCAGAAAATGCAAATCAATATGAAACAATTTTGTTTGCCACAATTGATAACACATACTATTTGTGCTGATACCAATCAGCAACTAAGATGAGCAAGTCATCCAATGCAGGTGCAATTTGCAGCCAATGAGATGTGACAGGGACCACAAATGGAGAGGCAAGAGGAACTAGAAAGGATTTTGTGTCCACTAAAACAAACCAAAATATTTCCCATATTGTGTATAAGAGAAACGATACCAGGGCAGTAGAGAGTTCTGTTCAGACAGCATATAACACTAAACACTGCCAAGGGACAGACAACAGTGCAATAAGCTTCAAATGCAATACCCCAAAACTCTAGGGTTTAGAAATGTGACGTAAATATAAATAGGACAGCTGCTGGAGAAGGGAACCCATTTAACCCAGTGGTTCTCAGACTTCATATGCTTCATAATTACCTGGAAAACTTTGTAAGATACAGAATGCCGGGGCCCACCTCCAAGACTTGGAGTCAAGATATTTAGGTAGAGCAATTGGGGCGGCGGGGGGGGGGGTGTATTTCCAATACATTTCCGGATAACAGCGATGGATAGAAGCTTACAGAGAAAGAACACTCAAAAGAGAAACAGATGCAGAAAGAGGCAGGCAGACAGCCTTGGTTTAATAATCTCGACCTGACTGACATACAGCCAGAGAGAACTTTCGTCAATGGAGGAATAAATTTCAAAGGCGAAAGGGATAAAAGCATGAATCTTATGTAAAAAAATTTTATCCCTTAAAGAAGAAAAACATTAAGTGTGGTATAAAATTAATAGAACGTAGGAAAAGATAATTCAGACAAGGAAAAACACTTAAGAAAATAACCTGTGTGGCTTTGATTTATTCTGTTAAGTTTGATGCCGTCATGTTTCGAGCATGAATGTTTAGAACTGTGACATCCTCTTGATTGATTTTTGATTGATTTTTCCTATCTAGTGTTCTTTCTTATATCTTCTGATGAGTTTTGATTTGAAGCCTATTTTATCTGATATTAAAATAGCCACACCTGTATATCTCTCCATTTCATTTGCTTGCGGTGTTTTTGTTTTGTTTTGTTTTGTTTTGTTTTGTCTCCAACCTCTTATCTAAGGTGGTGCCTGTCCTTGGTGGTGAGATATGTTTCTTGGAGGCAACAGAAAGTTGGATCCTGTTTTCTAATCCATCCTAGTCTATCTTTTTTATTAAAAGACCACTAATATTGGGGATTATTATTGAACAATGTTTATTAATTCCTGTTATTTTGTTATGATGGTTTGTGTTTTGTTCAACCTCTTTTGGTATTGTTTATTTTTTGTATCCATTTGGGTGTGGTTAACCTTCTCTTTAGACTACAGTCTTTCTTCTAGTGCTTTCCCCAGAGCTGGATTGATGCACGGAAATTAGAGAAATCAAGCACTCTGTAAATCAAAACTGCTTTCCTTTGAGAAGTAAAAGGGCAAGGTGTGTAAGGAGCATTTTTAACGAGATAAAGGTTGACTATCAAAGGAGAGACGGGTCCTGTCAGAAAAGAAGCATCACTGGAGGACTTAACTCACATTTTGAGCAGTGGGAAGAGAAAGAGCAAAATGATGATGTGGAGGACAGGTTAGGAAAAGCACATCCTAACAAGAAAAGGGATAATGAAGAAAATTAAATGTAGGTGAATTTCTAAACAGTCTTATTAAATAAGAAACACAGAGCCAAATACAGAGGTAATAGCCAAAGAGATCAGAGAACTAGTGAAGAGCCTTACCACCTCGTCTCAGAGCTTCTTCCTGTCTGACTTGTGTTTTTATTGCCTTGCTGTTCTGCCTTCTCATTGGCTCTAAACCCAGCCACATGACTTCCTCGTCACTGCCTGTCTATATCGACCTCCAAGTCTCTATGGTTAGTACTGGGATTAAAGGCTCATGTCACCACACTTGGCTGTGTCCTTGACCACACAGAGACTCTGCCTGCCATGTGGTCAGATTAAGGGCATGGGCTACTACCACCGGACTTCTGCTTATGACTCGCTATATGACCTCTGATCTCCAGGCAAACTTTATTTATTAACATATAAACAAAATATCACATTTCAGCACAAATAAAATATCACCACAATTAAAGACAAAATGATGGCTATGAAGTAAAAGTCATTTTCATCCTCCTGTTTTCAGGGCTGAGGCCAAATTCTCAGAAAGTTTTCAGCCCTTCAGAATGACTACAACACTCCCCACTTCTCAGCCCTTCAGAATGACTACCACTGCATTCTAGTTAATTGCTCTCTGAAAATTGTGGTTGCTTTAGGAAAGTTAAAGTTCTTTAACTGTCAAAACTATATTCTCATGTTACTTATATCTATAATTTCCCACGAGAAGTTAAGCTGCTCATAGGAACCATTTTGCATTCTTGACTCTTCTACAATGATTGATACACACAGTTAGTTTATAAATGCTGAATAAATTAATACAGTTCTTGTAATTAAGGCCACATAATTAGACTTGCAGGGGGGAAAAAAGAATGATCTAATGTTAGGTCAAAGAATGTATAAGGGTTCTGAACATATTAAAATAGCTGTAAAATACAAGAAAGATACCCAGCATCTAGCAAATGGATTGGCTAGTTGGGAAAAAAAATAGCATCCAATCTCTCATGTGAGTGACTTTTGAAGAGACCAAAGAATGGAAAACAAGCTAGCATAGAACAGAAAGAAAAGACCCGGAAGATCAGATGTACATGAAGTCAAGTTGGTGGCAAGAACTCAAAAAGTGTTATGCGATGTCAGCCACCAGGAGAAGTTTGCAAATACCTTAAGAAAGGCTCCCCTGACATGGAAACAGATGTTTACAGCTCTCACTGAGCTCTGAATAGAGCTAACATATGGGTTACATAAGTAATGGGTGCACTGAAGCAAGAACATAAAGAAGAAAGATGAATAGCTTAAATATACAATTGAAGACTCTTGTAATACCACTAATACCAATGGTAAGAGGTTGGCAAGGGCGACTGCTGTAGTGGGTACAGACCAAGCGTGATAAATACATGTGTGAAACTCCACAGAGAAACCCACGAACATGTATGTTTCATGTGCATTAATAATTACATTTTTTATTTTAAAAAAAATAAAAAGAAAGTTAGGTCCTCTCACAGAAACGTGAGATCAGACTGCTAAAATTTGATTTCTACTGTAACAATGAGGTAAAACCATAGCATTCTTTTCCAATGCAGATGTCCATGTGAATAATATAACCTTCTCCAGTTAATTTGAAAATCACTTTTTCATAGAGCAAGATGTCTGGCTTTAAAACTGTTCCCTTTGCTTCTGAGCCATTTATTTAATTCTGTCTCATTTTAACCCAAGTGAAAAGTTGTCACTTATTTGGTAAATGAGTGTTGTTTTTAAAATACAAAATAACGCTCATGAATCAAAGCTGAAAAGTTACTATAGGACACAGAGATAATCACAAACAGATCATAACAAACGATTCTGCTCTCCCACATATATTGTGTATGTAATCACAGACATGAAATATTTTGAAATTGTGCTTTTACCCATCAGATTAGCAAAGGATAAAAAGACAATACCCAGAGTTTTCCAGAGCAACAGGAATCTCAAATACTGGTACATGGCTCATTTAGAAATACATGTCATATCAGAAAAGTAATGCTTGGTCTGACAATTTAATGTTAAAGAATTCTCCTGAAAAGATAGCATGTAATTGCGCTCTCAAATTAAGCATGTCAAAACCAAAATTATTATATCTCAAAAAAAAAACTCATTTATCTTCCCATTTTCTCCCTATTTTACTAAATTATGTCACCAGATACTTAATTGCCCCCTAGAGAAATTTGGTCAACTCTGCAACCTTTTTCTCTTGTCTGTACTTTCCCCCTCAACTCTACCTCCAAATCTATTTTGAATTTATTCTCTTTTCTCTCCATAGTTCACAGTACTATTGAAACTGCTATTAGATTTTTCTATGTATTCTTATAATAGCTCCTTAAATTAATCTGGTTTCCATACTCATTCTATGAGAACTGATCACAGCCACAGCGACAAAGTCAAAACCAAGACCTTTAACCACAAAGGTTTACGTTTTAAAATGAATGCCTAAATGGGCTCTCAAAAAAAATACTATCAGGGATTGTGTGATGGCTATTCTTGGTTGACAACGTGTCAACAAATTCTAGGGCATAAAACATGGTTAACATGAGACTACTGTGCCATAGATATCTGGTGAATTACACACTTAATAACACGTGCTTCTTTTGTGTTTTCACCAAAAACCAGTACCTCGACACCTTTATACATCTTTCTGTCACTGTGATGAAACACTGATCAAAAGCACCTTTGCTGGAGGAAGAGGTTTATTTGGCTTCTAGGGTACACATTCCATCATTGAGGGAAGCCAAGACAGGACCTGGAGGCAGGAACTGTGGTAACAACCAACCATGTAGGAATGCTGCTTATGGGCTTGTTCTCCGTGACTTGCTTAACCTACTTTCTTACACAACCCAAATAACTTGCCCAGGGTTGGCAGTTCCCACAGTGGGTTCCTCATACTTTAATCACTATTCAAGAAAATGTCCCGAATAATCACGGGCCAGTCTGATGGAAGCAATTGTTCAATTGAGGTTCCCTCCTTGACCCAAAATTGTGTCAAGCTGACAAAAATCTAGCCAGCACAACATCTAAATTGCTCAGATAGCATTTCGAACTTGAGAAAAATATTCCCCTTAGAATAAAATCTAACTTTTATTCATGAATCCATGAATGTCCACGAAATCAAAATCTGCATGCTTTTCCATCACTGACTTCATCTTCCTACACCCTTCCCTGCAACTTACCACCCTTAAGCAACACCATCCATCTTGCTCCTTCTTCAACACGACAAAGTCACCCCAAGTCAGAGCTGAGACAACTACTTAGAAAATTCTCTTTCTAGATCACATTTCTGCTAAAATCTCTTTTCCTGGGAAAGGGCCTTTTGAAGGAGTTGGATGACTTTCTGAGGAGAAATGAACAAATTTCCTTTCACCTCAGATAAAACACCAACCACAGACCACAGAAATGATTCTACCCAAGTCTATCTTGATACATCAGTGAGTTTATTGGAGCATGTGTGATGTGACTCTAGGGCAGCTGCACGCTGCTCCTAGCATCCTGTATCCTATGCCTGGAGTCTGTGCAAATTTCAGGTAGCACCAAAAGAGAGCCTCCTTTCCCCCAACAATTGCTTGTATTTGTACAGCCTTAGAGAGAAGCCTTGTGTATCTTGTGGTGTTTCTAGGATCTCTGAGTTTTGTATGTTTTGGGGTTCAATGTTTCACAAATTTCCTGGGTCTGATAAGCTACCATCCAGGAATGAATGATTCTTAGTTTCTTTTCCTGGTACTGTAAATAAAATACCCTGGATAAAGCAACTTAAAGGACTAGGATTTATTTTAGTTCACAATCCAAGGGGAAATTCCATCATGATAGGAAAGTCAGCCAAGGCAGCATAGATTTAAAGCAGCTAGTCATTCCACAACCATAATCAGAAACAGAGCAATGATTGTGTGCTGATGCTCAGTGCCCTTTCTCTACTTATATAGTCTGAGATCCCAGCCAGGAAATGATGTCATCCTCAGTAGATGGGTTTCTCACACCTCAAGTAATTGATCAGTCAAGACAATTTTCCACAGGCATGTAGAGAGGCCCATCTACCACATGATTCTAGATTCTACGAAGTTGACAATTAAACTATCACAATTATACAACGTAAGACTAACAGTTAATGTTACCTAATGTTCTTGTTCAGTTACCATCACATTTACCTCCTTTGTCTTTTTCAAGCACATAATATTTTGTTATTATCTAGGTTATTTATTTGACTTCTTCTCAAGAATCTAAGGTCAGGGCTAGAAAGATGACTCAGTGGTTGAGAGCACTGGCTATTCTCCCAGATGACCCGTGTTCAATTTTTTAAAGAATGTAAAGTCCATAAAAGCAAAGGCCTTAAATGTCTCATTCACTGCTACATCACCAATTCCTGGAATAATATCTCACATAGAAAATATAAAGTTGTTGAATAAAATATACATGGATTCATATATGTTTTGTCTATGAACCTATGTTATTCTTTTTTTGTTTGTTTGTTTTTGAGACAGGGTTTCTCTGTGTAGTTTTGTGCCTTTCCTGGATCTCGCTCTGTAGACCAGGCTGGCCTCGAACGCACAAAGATCCGCCTGCCTTTGCCTCCTGAGTGCTGGGATTAAAGGCGTGTGCCACCACCGCCCAGCGACCTATGTTATTCTTAAAGGTTTAAAACAGAAAATAATTTAAATTTTATTAAAGTACTTATGAAGTATCTATATATCAAAACTCTTAACCAGTATAGTAATACAAAAATCTTTATTTATTAGTAATAAATAAAGTAGTCATAACAATGACTACAATATTTTAATGAATAAAAAAAGGATTACATATTTTTATCCAATTTTATTAAATATGCTTGTGAATGTATAATTAGATGTCTGGTAAAAAGTATTTGCCAAAATCTTAGCAATTGTTCTCCATAGCGAGTAATGTACATATAGTTTGAGATCATTGGTTATTTATAAATCAATATTATTTATAATTAGTTGCTGTTATTCTGAAGGAAGAAAAACATGGACATTCTTCTTCATGTATGGTCAAAACAACTCTAATCTTACTTTGAAATAACTTACCAATAGCAAGCTAGCTGACTTTGACTTTTAGAAACAAAAGAAATTCTAAAACATGTACTATGTTCTATTTTAAATTACATTGGCTTTTAAATTAAATAATTATTGAACAAACCATGTGTAATTCCTTTTTCCTAATTTATTTTAAATGAAGCATAGAATAACTTTATCATGGCAGTCTTTCGTCTTAGTCTTGCTATGTGAGAAAAAGAACTGTGAAGACTTCTCACCAGCCTTGAATGTTTTTACCTACTGTACATCTTATCATATACATAGTACCAAGAAGATTCAAAATGACTTTGGGAACAAACATTGTCCATTAGCCTCCTTCAGCCAAGACTACAGTCTAGTAAAATGTCACAGTAGTTATCTGTTTGATTTACGATTTTCAAGAAAGTTTTTAAAAAAAACCTAAGTAATCAAATGCTGCTTCTGCTCAAACACTCAATAACAACCATGTAATTACAAAAGCGTTTTAGAAAACTCGGGAAATTTGGGTGAGGCTCTTCTTCTGAAAAGTCATTTGCCCATACACACTGGAATATATAGAGTTGTCTGTTCATCACAGCAGCGACGGAAACCCCTATAAATCATACTGACACACTTTGTTCTCGTCCAGCTCACGAGATAGCTGCTTTCACAAACATCCTCAAATCACAAAATGAGTTGCAGCATGTAGTCAAATTACTTTCCTGACAAACAAAAACAGCATAAAAGAAACCTGCAAGGACAAATTCATGTGAGATTAAAACGTGCTTAGCAGATCAAGAACTGAGAGACCACTGTGATTCCAGGGGGCGCCGGAATATGCCAAATTTGTTTTATGACACTTAGCCATAATTACAGCTAACCACACTGTTGGGGCTCCTATCTTGGCAGGATCAGAGGCAATGAATACGCATGTGTATTTGTGTGTATGTATAAATTAATTTCCTTCTGAAGATATGATTGCTCCACCTGTTATAGTCTGTCTACATCTTAAATTTTCATCCAATATTGCCAATTAGTTCACAAAACAGAACTGAAGGGTGAAAATTAAGGTGCAAAATGCCTGACTTATGGATAAAATTGGCTATGCCCAATTATGTGTTACCGCTTTAAATATTCTGTTATCAAATTGATTAAATAATTAAAGCTGTTACAAACATGTCAGATGGAATTTCACATCAAATTTCAACTAGTGCTTTAGAAATGTCACATATTTTCTAACACTGTGGGATTCTTTCCATTTCAGGAAGGTCACTTGGGGTTCTCACCTTCATTCAAGGAACAGTTGTAGCAGGATGAAAGAATTATAAGAGTTAGAAGTCTTGAGTTTTGTAATTTATAAGTATCATGATCCTGAATAAGAAGCTCACCTCTCTGAGAGTTTTTTTGTCACATCAAAGAAATGGAAATAAGATTTGTACTGCCCATCTTATAAGATATTTTAAACATGAAGTAAATTAAATCATGTCATTTGGGATGCAGTTTGTATGAGACAAATTTAATGTCATTATTATTTGAGAGGAGTCGCTGAGCCAGGAGCCAGTTTGCAGTAACCAGGAAAGAGCTGCTTAGCATTGTCCATGTCTGCTGAGCAGTCCAGGTACTCTCACTGGAAAGCATCTCATATGTTCAAAGACATCCATAACAGTGTCTTTCTCCAACATGTTTACCCTCTGATGAAGACTGCACACCTAAACTAAAAGTATAACAACAATAATAATAATAATGCATACATATGTACATACATAGCAACAAATAAAGTCAGATGATGGACCCTGATGCATAGTTTGGGAGTCAGATTTCACCATGACCTTCAATGGTAACAGAAGTCTTGAGCCTCAGTGGACAGAAATTTTACTTTTTGTTTGTTTGTTTGTTTGTTTGATTGATTTCTTAAGTTTGGGACTCATGTTTTATAGAGTGATAAATGTTTGTGTTTTTCCTTACTCTATGTTGAAAACCAACTAACAAGTACAAGTTGTGTTTAAAGATATGCAGGTTTTAAATGAGTTTTATTGAAAACAAAACTAGATTTTACAATGAAGCAGAGCCTGTTGCCGCCATCATATTCAACTGAGCAAAGTTAGCATTCAACAATATAAATTTAAACAACTGCTGCCTGTAGCTTGAGTTTTCCTGCCTGGCCCACAGTCAGGACAAATCTCTCTCACCTGCCAGTCCCACAGCCACTCAGACCCAACCAAGCAAACACAGAGACTTACATTGCTTACAAACTGTATGGCCGTGGCAGGCTTCTTGCTAACTGTTCTTATAGCTTAAATTAATCCATTTCCATTAATCTATGCCTTGCCACATGGCTTGTGGCTTACCGGCATCTTCACATGCTGTTTGTCATCGTGGCGGCTGGCAGTGTCTCTCTAACTCAGCCTTCCACTTCCCAGCTTTATTCTCCTCCTTGTCCCGCCTACACTTCCTGCCTAGCCAATGGCCAATCAGTATTTTATTTATTGACTAATCAGCAACACATGTGACATACAGAACATCCCACAGCACTTCCCCCCCCCCTTTTTTTTTTCAAAAAGGAAGGTTTTAACCTTAACAAAGTAAAATTACATATAATTTGGGATTTGGTCGTAGCTTCTCTTACTACTTCCTGCTGGAGGGGGGAGCTGTATTTCATGGGGAAACAAAAAAAATTTTAGAATTATGTAGTAGTCCATGAGGGTGTATCGTCTGAGCCAGTTGCCTTGAAACCATTCTGGATGTTGGATCATCTGGGCCATGGTGTCATCGGAGACCTTCAGGGGGTCTTGGTTGGTCAAACCTGATGTATCTTAATCTTGAACAAATCCATAGCCTTTGGCTTTCTGTGGGAACAAAAGCAGAATCTCCTTTCCAAAGCAACATATCCTTACATCCAAATTTTGAAGTCAAGATATCTTTAAAATATGCATATTGGTTTAACTCAGCTTCCTTTACAATCAAATATCTCTCTGAAGTTAAGAATCCCAAAGACAACACAATCCAGATTCTCCGTGTAATATTCATCTTTATGTGGCTTATTTTATATATTAATTTTACTGTCTCTTCAAAGACTTTATTTTTTTAAAACTATATATTTGTTTCTATAACTGTATATATCACCTTTTTTGTCTCTTTCAAGCCTACGTATCTTTTACACACATTGTAAACTATTACATCTGAATCTGTCTTATTGTGAATCTACTCCTTTAAACTGCAGCAGCTGTGGCTGCTGGCTCCACCCACCTCAGCTTCCCAACATGGCGGTGTTACGTTTTCCACCAGCTCTGGGAGCTATCGTGGGTCTATGCCTTTATCCAAGAAGTGTGCAGCCCAGAAACCTCCCCTTTTGCTCTGCACCAGCAAAGGCTAAATCCACCACGCAGCTCAAAGTGCCACTTGCAGAGGCCTCATTCCCGCCATACTGCAGGTCAAGCATGCACGCCAGGAACCCGCCAGTAGCTCAAACCAGCAGCTGCCGCTCATTTGAGAGAGACAATTAGGAAGCTGTTTTTAGCTCTGTTTTAGAATCTTTTTTACTCAGGTTTTAGGTGGAAACTCTTGCCAACACGTTGGGTGCCATTTGTAGCTTGAGTTTTCCTGCCTGGCCCACAGTCAGGACAAATCTCTCTCACCTGCCAGTCCCACAGCCACTCAGACCCAACCAAGCAAACACAGAGACTTACATTGCTTACAAACTGTATGGCCATGGCAGGCTTCTTGCTAACTGTTCTTATAGCTTAAATTAATCCATTTCCATTAATCTATACCTTGCCACATGGCTTGTGGCTTACCGGCATCTTCACATGCTGTTTGTCATCGTGGCGGCTGGCAGTGTCTCTCTAACTCAGCCTTCCACTTCCCAGCTTTATTCTCCTCCTTGTCCCGCCTACACTTCCTGCCTAGCCAATGGCCAATCATTATTTTATTTATTGACTAATCAGCAACACATGTGACATACAGAACATCCCACAGCAGCTGCCACCCTTTTCATGTATTTATTATGGGAGGAATGACATGGATACATGCCAGAGCACACATGTGGCAGTCAGAAGACAAGTTACAGGAGTCAGTTCTCTCCTTCCCCTATGTGGGTCCCAGGGATTGAACTCAAGTCACCAAGCTTGATGGCAAGTGCCTTGACCTGCTGAGCCATCTCACTAGTTAAGAAAATTGATTTCAAAGAGAAATTCTAGAACCAAAAGACTAAAAAGGTCTGATGAATTACTAGGTTGAAACTTTGAACCTTTGCTACTCGAATGATCTCAACTAAAAGACTCTTTGAGGAGGGACATTGAATAAAATGGATTATACAGGAAGAAAGGGCCTTAGTCTTTGACCTCAGTAAAGTAGATATGGAACTTAACATTTATAATACAGAACTGATTTCATGAAAACAGAATTTGAGAAAGTTGATATTTTAGCACCAAGCCCTTGTAGAATAAGCCCTTAGTGAGAATCCAGCCAAGCAATAAGTAAGAATCCTAAGTAAGAATCATCTATCCACAAAATACATACCGTCTACAAAAGAGCACATCCCCGGAAAGTATTTAAGGATATGTAAAAGTAAGATGTACTGGTGACAAATGTAGCATATTTATAGGATTGTAGAAATTAAGATCCTCACAATGAAAACAAAGACTGAACTGTACTCATCTTGGAGCTGCAACTGATGACACATTTTTTAATAAAATACTACTTAGTGGTAGTATACAGATCTCTTTCTCCAGCAAAACAATCATCACTGGGGAATATTACATTTCTAGAAATAGCAATAACAACAGTTTAAAGCCACTGGAAGATAGGCATATAGAAGGTGGAGGGATATTTATTCAAGAAAACACTTAAGAACAGCTTGGTGTGGTAGATGCTCTACTCCAAGCAGGTGCAGCAAGGTGACAAAACCCATCATTTCTCTAACTCCCAGGCCAGGATGATGGCTTCTCCCTGGCAGGAGTCTACCAGTACTGTTCATGCCTACCTTAACTACTGTTACAGAAGCTCTATTCCAACCAAGACTGGAACATATGGTGTCCGATGCCTGTAGCCGAGAAGTCTCTTACTATAGTAGATGACAATGAATGGAGAGGCACTAGCTGGCCACAGTGCTAAAAATAAGTGATGGCAGAGTGCTTGGTCCTCAGGAGGACAGCTGTATGACCCCTTCCAAGGTTCTGAAAACATCAAAAAGGATCAGAAAGAGCAAGTGTAAGAGCCAGAGTAGGAAGAATGTGCAGCTCAAAGACGGCTTCTGAGTATGACATAGTTGTTGCCCTCATGACTCACTGTAGTTGTGGTTTTCTGCACAAGATTGGGCACAAAGCATGGCGAGAGAAGGACCTATGAGACTCTACCTCTCCCAAACCAGTGAGATGGCTCAGCAGGTCAAGGCACTTGCCATCAAGCTTGGGTGCATTGGCAGTTAATGGTCTCTGGGAAAGGAGTATCATTTTCTTTCAGTGGCCTAGCCTTTGATATGTTGCTCTTGCTCCAGTGAACAACCTCCCACCCATTCTTGTTCAAGAAACCTAAATAAACTCAGTGGAACACACACACACACACACACACACACACACACATACACACACATAAATAAGGCATGAAAAGAGAAGGGAGACTTCTTGGGAAGAAATGCTCCAGCAAGAAAGGGAGAGGGGAAGGAATAATAGAGAAAAAAGGGAAATACAAACAACTGAAATTCATTTTATACACACACACACACACACACACACACACACACACACACACATATATATATATATATATATATACATATACATATATGAACAGTAGATTATCGGGCTAGAGAGCAGCTGAGGGAAGAAGAGAGTCAAACACTGGGTCCTGGTTTGTTGGCACTGTTTGGGGAGACTGTGGGACCTTAAGGAGGTGACTCTTTGCTGGGGGAAGCACGTTCTGAGGGCAGATTTGGGGAGTTCATACCCTGGTCCCCACTTTCAGTGCCTGCTCTTTGCTTCGGTTTACAACTGAATATGTGATCTCACAGATTTCTACCCTGACCACCTGCTGCCATGCTTTCCTCCAACACTTCTGGACTCTCCCTCTGGAACCCTAAGCCAAAATAAACTTTTTCTTCCATAAGTCACTCGCCATCATGGTGTTCATCATAGCAACAGAAAAAGTAACTAATATAGGTTAGTTCGTATGAGTTTCTTCCAAGTGTTGAATGAGGTATGCTTTCAAAAGATTATTTATCTAAAAAGGGTTGTTTTTCCTGTAAGAGTCTAATTTAACATGAAACCCTGTGCTCTTCTTTGGAGGAAGGAGAAAACCTTTCGAAAAGAACATTATACACTACTACAACATAGGAATTTGCTGATTGATTTTGGCTTAGCTCCTTATATGAGCAGTTAGTTCTTCATTCTCTTCTTGGCTGGTTTCGTTTGCTTGAGAACAGTATTCCAGCTGGTGATTTACAACTCTTTTTTTATTGACTATTCTGTCAAAACCCCATGACAACCATTGAAATACTTCCTCAGCACATCACTGAGAAAGCTGATGCCCAAGAAAGGTGGACAGCAAAGGTGATTCCAGAGCCAGCCAGCTCCTTAACACACTCAGTCATTTGCATTATGGCTGTGACTAGTTACAATAAAAATAATTATATTCTCATTAAATCAGACTATTTCTCATAATAGCATAATTTGATTCAAATAAGGAACTGATCCAGCAGGGCCTTGGAAGGCCTGATGCTGTTTCTCTCAATGGCAGCTGACTTGGCAGAAGGTCCATGGGAATTTATTTTTGTGTTCCAAGCGAAATCACCACCTGTGACATTCCTAAGATTTCTTTTGGTAAAAATTAAATCTCCTGCACTGGCTGGAAACATTTCTACTCATAATGACTTCATATGGACACTGAGGTGGATTCAATAATCTCCAGTTTTTCCCCTAGTTAGCTTTTCTGTCTTTCTTTTGACATATTTTATATGAAACACACACCTTGGTGGGGTTTTTTCATTTAATTAACATTGAAGTCATGCAAGTAGGACTATTATGATCTTTCTAAGCTTTTTATTTATTTGTAAATTTTTTAGAAACAATGTTTTCTGGGAAAAGAAGTATTTTAATTTATACATAAAAGCCATTTTAGCACATTTTAAAAAAAAATCAGTTCTGCCATTTAAAATTTGATGGTAAAAAAGTTAAAATCTTGTGCACATCTTCATTTGTATTTTTCCTTTAACAGTTAAGTCTACTAATTATAATTTTAAATGTTCATTTTATTTGAAAAAAAAAAGATACTTCAATTTTACCTAACTGGCAAGTTAAACCCTAATGTATACTCAGGTACTTCAAGTATTGTTTCAAAGATCTCCATGGTAACCTCTTGCTAGAAGAGGTTGTGCTCACACAATTCACCTTCTTTGTAAAGTAAAGCCAATGCCCATCATTTGATTTTTTTTTTAGCTAAACCTTCTTCATATAAGCCTTCTTCATATAAAAAGGAATGACTTTCAAAGGAGTCAAGTCCCTTCTGTCTCCTGCCAAGTTCAGATGTTCCATTTTGTGAAACATTGTTCTTCAAGATGTTAAGGGCACTTTCCCTCCGTTTGATGGCTATTGAAAATGGTAATGTCCCCTAAGACAGTTTAAACAAGATACTGCACTCTCCTGGCACAGATCTGTTCCATTTCCACTGGTCAATTCTGGATGACATACAAGTGCAGGACTACAGAATGTCCTCCCCAGAGAATGTGGAACATGGCCCATTTGAGTCCTCCTAGTCATGTAAACAAATGATGATGTCATTGGCCTCAACTCTGTGGCGATATTTTATTTGTGCTGAAATGTGATTTTATTTGTACTTTAATAAATAAAGTTTGCCTGGAGATCAGAGGTCATATAGCGAGCCATAAGCAGAAGTCCGGTGGTGGTAGCACATGCCCTTAATCTGACCACATGGCAGGCAGAGTCTCTGTGTAGTCAAGGACACAGCCAAGTGTGGTGACATGAGCCTTTAATCCCAGTACCAAGCATAGAGACCAGGAGATCTGTATAGACAGGCAATGACAAGGAGGTCATGTGGCTAGACTTAGAGCCAATGAAAAGGCAAAACAAAAAGGCAATAAAAACACAAGTCAGACAGGAAGAAGTTCTCTCTGGGGACACTACTGCTGTTGGTAAGCTAAAGCTAGTTGTGGCTCTTGCTCTGATCTCTTTGGCTATTAACTCTGTATTTGCCTCTGTGTTCCTTATTTAATAAGACTGTTTAGAAATTCATCTACACAACTCTTTCACTGCTAGTAATGTCATCAATAGATGGGGTTAGACCATTTTAAAACTAGAAACAGCCTCCTCATGAGGAATATCCAGACCTTTTTATCTTAATGCTAAACTCCATCTCCACATACCCGCCTCTTCTCCTCTTGCTTCCCACATCTAAATGGTTGAGTTTTCCCAGTTGCAATTTTCCCAGTCTTTTGTGCACATTAGGAAAGTCAAGGAGTTCTGTTGGCTTCGTTGGAGTTTTACTTGTTTTTTAGTTTTTAGAGCTGGTGCCCAGTGACCTTCCTCCTGGATTCTGTTTCAGTTGGCCAGGAGTAAAGCCTGGGTACCTGCGTTTAAACAGCTTCCCCGTGTGATTCTACTGTGTGCTGGTGTTCAGAAACACAGCCACTTTCTCATCTATAGCTCTAGCTCAGACTGTATGTCAAGCTCTCTTCGAGGTCCTCTCTTTAAATCTCCAGATGCCTGTGTTAGTTTTCCAGAAGTCACCTCTTGAAACTAAATAGATTTAACTTTCACAACAACCATTTCTCACATGGATTTCAAGGCCTGGTTATGGAAGTCACAACGGCAACACTGGGTATGCTTTTCTTTGTCTCTGCCTTCCTGATACCACCATCCTAATTCTCCTGTAGGTGAATAACTCTGACTTATCTAGAAACATATATCATCAAGTGGGAGGGGGCCTCAAAGATTCAATATACAACATCATCCCTCCTGTTTCCTGCCTCCTCCCTTTGAGCTCATTTTTTGTTGAGATCAGAATCTCTTGTTGCTATTCTTCCCAGGAAGAGGTTAGGAGCACAGTTATGGTTCTCTACAAAGGACAAATGAAATGGCAGGTGTATAGGGACTGTCTGGGACCTTGTGCTTACAGCTTGTTAGATTCTACACGGATACTGCAAAAAGAAAATAAAGACCTTATTACCAGCACAGAGTTAATCCTACCCCAAAAGTGATCTCATCTACTCCGTGGCACATGGTGAGGATAATTATGAACAGGATGCCTCTCAGACACGGATGTGTTTACAATGCCGTGTCCCATGTTCAGTGTTCAAAACAAACAAGTTCTCCTAGAACAAACAACTTAAATGATTTAGAGTCCTCAATTTGTTACCTTAGGAATATCTTCCCATGATGAACCTCAAATCATTATGGAGATTCTTCTCATGGGGCAGAGATCTCAGAAAGAAAATAGACAATCGGCTCATTCATTCATGGTGGCTGTTATGTTGCCCAATGATGTCACAGTAGAGAACAGGGGCTTCAAAAACTTTGACAGGGAGCAAAGTGTACTCTGCTGTCTGGAGCATGGCAGTACACTCTTGAACTTCCCACAGGTGTTATCATCAGCAATAACCAAGCCAGAAAACACCCCACAGCATCAAATGCCGTAAAACAAGATAGTTGACAACTTTCTCCTCCAAAGAACTAGCCTTCCCATCCCCCACTTATCAAGGAACCATCGTTTTATGTTGTTTGTGATGTGGCTTCAAATTAAACAATTGGTCAATTGGTTATCACCAACACGTGAGTACCATTTACTATACTTTTATGAATATCTTGCCATGCTGGTCATTGTGATTTATAGGTGTCACAGGTAGGTAGAACTATCAATTGACTTCCTCCTTTGGCAATTTGCCTTATTTTCTGGTACTATGGAAGCTATATGGGGACCCACAGAGACTCCATAGTGTGGCCTTATTCCATCTTGACTCAAGGTCAGAGAGTCTGAGCTTGTTTTGCCCCACAAGTATGCATAATAGGATGTTTTGGCTAAAGACATACCAGGTGTCTTATACTTCAAGGCCTAATTACAGAGTGTTTTGCCATAAAGCATGGCTACTAGATGTTTTCAGAATTAAGGAGGTGTTTTGTAATATGAATCTTAAAAGGTCTTATAATAAAAATCTCAGAGCCAGATATTGGAGTGAAAGCTGAAACATCAGAGAAGCAGAACAGCCAGCCACTAGCTTACCTCTACAAAATCCTCAGCCTCAAGAGAGTGAGTTCCTGTTTCCTCACACCTTATATACCTTTCTGTGTCCTGACATATTACTTCCTGGGATTAAAAACATGTGTCACCACTGCCTGGTTCTGTTTCTCTCATGTAGCCCATTGTGGCCTTGAACTCATAGAGATCCAGATGGATCTCTGCCTCCTGAGTGATAGGATTAAAGGTGTGTGCCACCATTGCCTGATCTCTATGTCTAATTTAGTAGCTGGCTCTGTCCTTTGATTCCCCAGGTAAGCTTTATTATTTATTGGGGTGCACAATAGATCACCACAGTGTTTACACTTGTTTGTATTTTGAACCATTGTGTCCTTGAGACAGGGAGGTCTTTTGCCTCTCCCTTTGCTGGTGTATAAAATGCTCATGAGGCATAAACTCGGGATGACTGCAGTATTGACCCAGAGCCCTCCAATGCTATTCTGTGTCTCTGTCTCTTTTCTTTTACGTCTCTATTTTTCATAGCTATTGTTTCTTAATCCTTACTCCTCCCTTCAAGGACTGTTTGATAGTCAGGTGGGACCCGGCAAAGCTAGACCTTAGGAAGGAGGCTTTCAGGTTAGATCCAACTCAAATCAACTAAGTCCTGTGTCATGAGTATGTGACATCTTCAGAAATAGGAGCTTACCCACAACCCTTTCCTCCTTGAGAGGCAACCAAGGGCTACATCAATAGTCCAATAGTCTATATTGTTTGGGGAGTCACTGAACTACCCTGATCAACCATTTGAAACAGGGCTTCTTGTGCCTCTGGGTCACATTGTCAGCCCAAGTATCATAACTTGTGTGTGTGTGTATGAGTGTTTATGTGTGTATATACTTGTAAGTATTGTCTATAATTTTGGGTAAATATAAAATAATATGATTCCTTGAGACTTTATCAAATAGCCTTAATGTTATTTGTCCCGTATCCCTCCTCCTTTTATATTGACCACCCTCTCTCCTCCCCAGTTGAAGTGCCATCCATGTTTTTCCATTTCTCACATCGTATCACCTGTATTCTACTATTCCCCTCCCAAGACCCACCTATGGTCTCTTTATACTTTCCTGGTTTCTGTAATTACTCCATGTTGTATATTCACATCTGAAGATTCAGAGCTAGCTAGGAGCCACAGATAACAGAGAAAATTCAACATTTGTCTTTCTGGGTCTGGGTTACCTCACTCAGTATAATCTTTTCTGGTCTACCCATTTACCCATGAACTTCATTTTTCTTTACAGTTTAATAGTGCTCCATTGTATATATGTACCACAGTTTCATTATCAATTCAACTATGGAAAGACATTCAGGTTAGCCTTTCACTGGGATGAGCCCCCTTTTTGTTATCCAATACAAAGTGGTCAACCCTGATACTATATATATATTATATACTATATATAATATATACTATTGATATATATATAATATATACTATTGATATATATATCAAAAACAAACTCAGAAGATTGTATTTGTAGAGTTATGTGTGTATGTGTGTGTGTGTGTATATATATATATATGTGTGTGTGTGTGTGTGTGTGTGTGTGTGTGTAACAATAATAATCAAAGAAAAAGAAGCTATCCGTTTGAGGGTAGGAGGATGGAGTGTGAAGATTTATAGGGAGAATACCTGGGAGGGACTGGAGGAAGATAGGGAGGGGAGGAAACAATGTAATTCTGTTTTAATTAAAATGTATTTTTTAAAAAATTAAAAATAGCCAGGCGGTGGTGGCGCAGGCCTTTAATCCCAGCTCTCGGGAGGCAGAGCCAGGCAGATCTTTGTGAGTTCGAGGCCAGCCTGGTCTACAGAGCGAGATCCAGGAAAGGCCCAAAACTACACAGAGAAACCCTGTCTCGAAAAACAAAAATTTTTTTTTTTTTAAATAAATAAATAAAACACACAAGGGGCTGTTTCCTTAGTATAAAGCCATAGCGCAGAGCACTAGGTCAGAATCAGAAGACCCTTTGTACTTCATGTGCTGCAGATACTCCCACAGCCTCATCCAGACTCCCACAGCCTCAGAGAAGGCTCTGTGCCATCCCTGGGAATAAAGAGAGATTCTCTCTGAACTGTCTCAATTCCTCCTCCACTGGTATCCAGCAGCGGAAAACTCAATAACACTAGTGATGACATTCACCCCAGATCAGCCTTAAGAGGTCTTGCTTCCCCCAAATGTCTGCCTCGTCGATACCCGAATCATGTCCCTAGCCCCAGAGCCGCTGCTACCCATCACCCTCCCCGCAGCCATTCTGAGTTTTGGCCCCGGAACGATGAAACTCGTTATAACAAGACCTCAACAAAGAATCATCACAAACATCTGTTTCGTTTCACGAGATCCACGCTAGTAAATTACCCATGGCTATTATCTCAATGTGTGTCCCATTAATGATCCCATAACATGAAGAATGGGGAGAAATAGGGGTTTTGTTCAACCCCCTTTAAAATGTAGAAAACTGGCGCTCGGGACTCTATAACAGTGCATGAAAATTCACTCAACTAAATGTCATTCCTCATCTAAATATAGAACTACATGTCTGGAAGAACATTTTCCTTCACACGGACATCCCCTCACATTAGAATGTGGAGGGACCGAAAGTCTTACTGCTATAACCAAGGTTTGCTTGGCTGGAGCACACTGAATGTTAACCTGGGAAACTTTCCCACAGGCCTGAAGTATGACTAACAGTATTTGTACCACGACTGATTGGTCATGTGCAAGGCGCACAATCCATGAAATCATTTTCTTTCTTTCTTTTCAGTTTTCATCCTCTTAGGGGTCAGTGAACAGAAGAATCACTCACTTCATTCTGTTACTTTGGACATGCCTACCTCTACTTCTTATCATTTCAAAGGAGCCTATTTAATTGTAAATTACGGGTTCTATGAAGAGAGCTTTATTGCATTTCCCATTTGCAGTTGTTTACACTTTGCTATCAATATTTTCCCACCAATATGCAATTCGGAGGCTGTTACGCTGACACTAATGTTAATGGTTATATTCTGCTTCTGTTCCACTACAGTGCACGTTTTTTAAAAAGCATAAAGAGCCCATTTTGCAGATGTTCATATAGCCTCACAGCACAGAGATGCTCATATTCTGCACCGAAAAGAAGCCTCCTCGGCATCCTGTCTCCCGAAGCCAGTTGCAATCCAGAATTATCTGAATTAATTGAAACCTGACTCCATCAGTACATATTCATGATCCAGATGAAGGATGAGCTCTGGTAGTCCTGTCCATGCAAATGAGCAGCATGCTCACAGCATTGCCCAACCAAGGAGCAAAAGCAGAAGAGCAGATGTCTCCAGAAAGAATGAGCCCCAAGATCACCATTACTGAACTGCCCAGTGTCGACATGTCAGTGGTGATCACAAAGAAGGGGTTGTAAAAAAGTCACAGCCACAGGGGCCGCACATCTGTCCCAGTAGCATAACTCAGCCTGAGACCTGAATGGGAGTGTGGCAGCTTGCTCCTAAAGGGAGAAGAATCCTCAGTGGAGGCAGAACAAACTTAATCTCCTTGGAGTTCAAGCGCGCTAAGTCTAGAGAACACTACTTATTGATCTCATCCCACAACAAGGCACTTGTATTTTATCACCAGTCAATAGCCCTTGTGAGTCTTCTCAGGATTCGAGGCAGCTAAGATAAGAACACATTTTCCTCAGCTCTTTTCACTTAAAAATAATTTGCAGGTGGAAAAAATACACATTGTGAGGAAACCACAAAAGCAGAGTGTCTGGGAAGCCAGGTACAGGGCTAGCAAGTCTGCCAACCATGGCTGAGCCTTGTCCCTGGCATTGATCGAATATGAGACCTAAGGCCAGCTTCATCTCATTCTCTATCAGTGTCACCCAGGGAGAGGAGAGAGCAGGCGGAGGAAGCTGACCTCATACCCCATGGGGGTCCTGCAGAACTCATAATGAACGGAAGTGTGCTTCGAACAAGAGGACTGTGCTGAAATGCTGCAAACAACATGACAATTTAATAATAAACAGAACAGAATCAACAAAGCTGAAGAGCCTACGGAGACCTGGCCTCTCTGATTATGCCTCTGGAAAATGACACTCCGGTGCCAATTTCAAGTGGCTGAAGTAAGGTCCAAAACCCCACAAGCCTTGGGCAAGCTGCCAGCTTTCCTGTTTTTATGAGGGGCTTGGTGCACTTTTGCATTCATACACCCTTAATTTTTTTTCTTTTCCTTTTTAGACTGTTTTACATATTGTGGTGACTAATTTTAAAGCTCACATATATATCCAAAATAGAGCAAGCATAGCCATGTAGCATCAAATGACACATCTCTATTTTGTTGGCCTCAAATAATTAAGGCAGCATCACAATAACTAGGAGTCATTGTTTTCCTCATTTGTTTATTCAGAATCATGCAAATCATGGAACAGAACTGGCAAGCTGAAACCAGTCTCCCACCCTCTCCTCCACACCCAACCCCTCCGCCCCAAACTTCCCTGCTTTGAAGATAGCTGAATTTAGAATTGCAGGGTGTCAATGAGCCAGACAAAAACCAACGCTGAGCAGAAAGGGAAGACAAAAATCTTCATATTAGAGTTTTTCTTTCTTTTCTATTTTATGAACACAAGAATAGAACCAGGATTTGTGGAGTCTACAGCTTAGACAACTTGGGAGCCCCTTTGAGAAGAAAAATAAACTTTTCCCAGAATATATATTCAAGGCATCACTTTGCTAGGTAGAGCCCCTCTCAGAACTTGGGTGGAGCCCTTGAAAGTAAGAAGACATGACAGACACTTAGCCTATATGATGAGGCTGCCACAATTGTTTGTTCCTATCTCTTTTTCCTCATAGGGTCCTCAGTCTGTTTCCCACAGTCCTCTAATGCTTTGGTATCCATGATCTTTTCCGTCTCCTCCTTCTTTCTTAAGCCCAGACTGTACATAAACTCAGGAAATATCTCAGTACACACAGTTTCTGTGGCATTTCTAACGGGAATTAGTCCTCTCCAGAATATTCAAAGATACACATTTCAGAGGAAAAAGACCAAGGACAATGAAATTATTTCCTTGGATTGAATTCCCCAATTAGTCTTATTCTTCCAGTCCTACAGGGAGGAAAATCAGAGCTCAGCAGGCCCAGTAACAGAGAAAGCTGTCCGTCCCATCACAAGATATTCACGTTCATCCCCAAGAAAGACCTGACCAAGGACCTAACAAACTCTGACTTTAATTAGAGCGAGGGGTGAATTAACAACTCCAGCTGCCAGCACAAACAAAGGCCCAGAGAAGCCTCACTCACTCTCACATCCAGCAACATCGCCCACCTCCAGTGTGTGCTATCTCTCTGCATATAGAGCAGACACCCAGGGAATGTGGAGGTGGAGGTGAAGCTAGGCACGATACCTGTGAGGAAAAGGATGCTGCACTCTTTTGCAGTCGGAGCAGTATCCTAGGCCAGGGCCAACCATGACAGGAAGGCACTTCAATACTCTGTAAAATAAATATTAAACCTACACTTATAAGTTTTTGGTTAAAAAAAAAAAGACTACACTTATTACAGTATAGGTGAGGAGATGCCAGCTTTTGGAATGTAGCAAGGGGGCACCTAAGTGACTCAGTCTGGACTTCTCTGTAACAGCATCTGCATCACAAGCTCAGCACAAAAACTATGATGTCGATATAATTTTAGTCCACATTAAAATTCAACCAACAGATGCTAAAATAACCTAGTATAATGGGAAACTGGGGGGTTGTTGGAGGTTTCAGCCCAAGTAGCCTAGATTATCACTCCTGGGATCCCATCATCTTCCTCGTCTTCCCCTTTTCTGAGCCTGCTAACCAATAGCACCACCCATGATTGATTCCTGCTTGCTCCCCACACCCAAATTGTCAAGCCATGTCAGTTCTACCTCTGAAATTCCCTTAAATCTGTCCCTGATTTCCTACTTACATGATACTGCTTTCATGGGGACTCACCACTGTATGTCATTAGCTCCCACTGGCTTCACAATGTCCACACTCCCTTCTCTAACCCTTCTTCAAATTGTCAAGATCTATTTCTTGAAGTACAAATCTCTTCTCTTTGCGACTATATATACATTACAAAAGCTTTCAAAAATCTCTCCATTCCATAAAAATCCGCTCTGTTCATCACGGTCCCAATCTCCCATGGAGACGCATCTTATACAAATGCCATCTTTGGTCCCCTATTCTCCAACCACATGAGGCTCTTTGCTGTTTTCCTCAGACCCTTGCCCATGTGCTCTCTGCTTAGGATCATTTCCTTGTCATCAAGATCAAATTCAAGAGGTTGAGGGTATATATAGTTCAGTTGGTCAAATGCTTGCCTGACATGCACCACTAATACCAAGTGTGCTGGTGAATACCTATAAGCCCAGCACTAGAGAGTTAGAAGTGGGAAGATCAGAAGTTCAATATAAACCTCATTGAGGCCAGCCTGGGATATGTTGAGACCCTATCTCAAAAAGAAAAGAAGGAAGGAGGGAGTGGGGGAGCAAGAAAGGGTGAGGAGGAGGGAGGGAGGGAGCAAGAAAGGGTGGGGAGGAGGGAGGGAGGGAGCAAGAAAGGGTGGGGAGGAGGGAGGGAGGGAGGAAGGGAGGGAGGGCAGAAGAAGAAAGGAAGGAAAAAAGATCCAGTTCAGATGCCATTTTTCCTATGAAATTTCCTCTTACCCTCCTCTAGGCTGAATGGCTATATCCTTCTTCTGGACTCTCTTATGATAACTCTCAGTCTCCTTAAAATAAAATTATCTATGTCCTCATCCCAGCTCATTAAGTTCTATTCATCTTGGTATCTCTAGCACCCAGCACAGATCCAACATGCCAACTCATTTTACTAAAATTGGAAATAAAGAATCCGCCTAACATGAAATATTAGAGCAAGGGTAGACTTAGAGCTAAGAACTGTTACTTATTTTTCCAACCCCAACTACTTTTAGAATACTGATTGGCTTGCAAGGGTACTGTGGGAAGGTCAGATGCACACATAAACTTTCCAGAGCCCTAGAAAAGGGAAGTGTTTGTCTCCTGGATTCAGTGGTTATTTTGTTTGTCGGGGGTTGGGGAGGTTGTTTTAGTCCTGAGTGTGCCTGACTTCACTTTTTTGTGTTGTCCCTGTCGGACATACAAAATTTCTAAAACACAATGTCTCCTAGAACAGGGAGGACGCTGTTGTCTCTTAACGTTGTTAGATGCTTTCAAGCCTTCAGCCCCCTTGTTGGCTCTGCAATGCTAGCTCTTCCCTTCGGGATTTATTAATTACCAGGACTGCTACAGACCGGCAGCAAGCTGCACCAGCCTCCAGCAGGCAAACCAGCAGGTTTACCATATTTCCCCTTTCAATTAAACCATTCCAGTTAGCTGCAGGCTGCAAGCTCCAAAAGTTAGCACAGAATACTTTCCCAAGGATTATTCTTATTGTTCAACTACGCTTCCCTGAGACACTGATTCTATTGCCAATATCATCATCATAGGGCAAGAATAAAAGGATTTATACAAAAAAATGATCTGCAAATAAGCCCTGTAGTAGGCTGTATTCTTGTCCTTGATCACCCATGACTGTATTCCCAGAGAGAGGATTATCCATTCCCACCCACTTACATTTCACTTGTTGAGCATACTGCAGGGATAGGGTATTTCCTGGCTTGGCTTGGCTTATGATATGCGAAAAGCTTTAAAAGTCACTATATATTTTCATGAGACCTCTTGATTTTTTACCATTCACACACAAACCATGTCCTGGAGTGGGGCTGCTCCCTTGGATTGGGATCCTGGAATAATTAGAACAAAATGTAGCAAATTCCAGGAGAGCTGCTACTAACAGCCAACATATAACTGATATTTGAGGGTCATTTGTCACGGTAACATGCATGATTGATGCAAAAGCAACCTAAATATTTTTAATACAAATGTATGAAGAACACTTTTTATGTGTAAGACAATTTGAATCAGTAAGAGGGAGAGGCTATGTTCCCACGAGATATATATTGGCAAAGGGGAAAATAACTTACAAAAGAGGAACTCTAGTAGTAACTAATAAGTTATAAAAATATTCAGCTTTGCTATCAATTTAAACATTAAGTAAGTATAATAATAATTTTAGCAAATTTAAAACATATATATTAAATAGTAGAAGGGATAGTACATAAAGCAGTGGACTTTGGAGAGAACAATTTGGTGGTGAGTATAAAAAGCTATAGATTTTGTGTGTGTGTGTGTGTGTGTGTGTGTGTGTGTGTGTGTGTATCTGTCTGTCTCCATCTCTGTCATCTGCCTGCCTGTGTCTGCATGTGTTGCATGCATGGGAGTGTGCAAATATATTCATCCATGGACATGTATGTTGAAGCCAAAAGAGAACATCAAGGGACTTCTGTCATTCTTGACCTTATTACTCTGAGACAGGGTCTCTCGCTGAATTGAAAGCTCACCATTTCAGCTAGGCTGGATGGCCCACAAGCTCCAGGATCTGCCTTCCTCTCATCCCAATGCTGGGTACTAGGAAATCAAACTCAGGTACTCACACTTGCACAGCAAGCTCACTTACTCTGAGACATCTCCTACATGCCGTAGGGTCTTGTTTTTGCCACCATGCTTTCCAAAAGGACTTCTCCGATTGATGAGCCCCAAGCAGTGCATAAAGGCTCCACTCTCTCCTCACCTTTTGCAGAAGTTGTCTTTGTCTCGCTCTCTATGTTTTTGTCTAGTGGCATTAAGTTGCTCTCATATGATTTATGCTCTTCAGTTAATAGGGACATTGAAATATTTTATATACTTACCAATAAATGCTCTGTCCATTTTGCCATAGCATTTCTCAAGCTTTTTTGCATTATTTCATAAATAGTTTCTCCTCAGTCTGTCACCCAGCTATTATTAACTTTTTGGTGCTGTTCAATAGATGGAGAACTGGTTATGACGGAGACAAAGTTATTGGGACTGCTTGTGGTGATTGTTTTTGTTTGTTGGTTTGTTTTTTCTTTGTCTCATTTAGCAAATCCAGATTCCATGTTTTTCTTGTTTTGTTTGTTTGTTTGTTTCATCTACCTGGAAATTTTATGCTAAATAATCATTGTCCCTTTTCATATTAGCCTATTTGCGGGTCTCAATGTCAGTACCACACTGTAGTTGTAAAAATGACTTTGCAGTATGTGTTACTATTCAGTGATATCTACCATACCTACTATTTTTCAGAACTACCATTGGATTCACAATTTGAAGTAAAGCTTACTTTTTAATATGACTTTTTACTCCAACAATAACTATGACATATCTCTGCATTTGTTATTATTTTAATTCCCTTAACACATTTCTCCACTAAAGCCATATGTTCACTTTATCTGCAATTTATTAACTACTTTATAATCTTTTTTATTTAAAAGCTTTCCAGTTTACATACCAACCACAGTTCCCCCTCCCTCCCCTCCTCCAGCTCACCCTCCACCTTCTCCCCACCCCACCCCCCATACTTTATAATCTTTGTTCCATTGTGAATAATATCTATTTTAATTGATTCCTACAGTCTACATGGAAATACTATTGAATTTTTTATCACTCAGTCTTATAGGCCTCTCCTAGGCTTCATATAATTATTTTGTCTGTAAACAATAAAACTTTTACCTATTTAAAAAGCATATTCACCAGTTCCTTATTTCCAATATATAGGACCTGTGATACTATATTGGCCATTAACTGTCACAGTGGTCCTTCCTGTCTTGTCTTAAATCAAAAGAAGAATACAATCAAAGTATCTTTCTGAAATATTATAGTATATAATATTTATTATATATTATATAGTATATATAATATGGATATATAGTATATTATAATCTTGGGAGATGTTTTGTCATACAGATATATTCTTTCAATGTCAGTTGGACAATAAGTATCTATCCTTGGGAAATACTGCACAGATGCACAAGAGGACACAAGGAGGGTTTTCCAAATTTCTGTTGTTGGTAGTGTGCTGGAGCTCATACAGGAACTCACCACTGGCTGTGAATATGTAAGCATGGCTCAACAGTGTTTAATAACAATGCTCATATCTGCCACGCCACTCTCCCCAGTGCTCTCCATTTCTTCTTCTATATCTATATTTCCATCTGTTGTCATTTCCTTCTGCCTGAAGAAATTCCTTCAACATGTCACTTACTGCAGGTGTGCTAGCGGATAAATCTTTCCAGGTTTGTCTGTCTGCAACAGACTTCCATTTGTTTGGAAGAGTCATGTTTGCTGGGTATAGAGTGCTAAGTGGACATTTTTTGTTCAGTACTTTAAAGATGTTTCTAAAGACAAATCTGGTGTTACACTTGTCTCCATTCCTCCATATATACTATGACATTTTTCTCTCCCTGCTTTTAATATCTCCTCTTGAACACCTGTTTGGGGCAATGTGGATGTGATGTACCTTGAAGTTGTTTTTCTTTCTCTTCCCATCATAGGTGTTCTTTGAAATTCTGTGGATGGATACTGCATGTTGAGTTTGGAAATTCTTTGCCCATTATTTCTTCAGATATCTCTTCTGTTTCTCCCTGTGTTACTGATTCCAATTACATGCTCATTGGGTTACTTGAAAGTGTCCTGCAGACAGCTGATGCTGTTTTCATTTTTAATCCCCTTTCTTCTATTTTCTTTTGTAGTTTCTATAGTAATGCTTTCAAAATCACTAGTTTTTTTTTTCCTTTGCAATGTCCCGTCTGGCATTAATTCCATGCAGGGAAATTTTTATCTTACATACTTCAGAGTTTTAAACTCCATTTTTTTTCTATATAATCCACACTCTGATTTCTCTGCAGATCATATAAATCTTTTTCCTTTAAAAAGTTATCTACATCTCTACTTAACTTTTAAAACATATGTCATAATTTAATACCTACTTTAAAGTCCCAATGTGGAAATTTATAATCTATGTCGGGTCTTGTCCAGATTTAAGAGAATAATTGTCGATCATATCATTATGCTTCTATGAATGCCTGGTGATCTTCGAGGGCCAGCTCTTTCCTTTTACCTTGTTGAGTCTTCTGTATGCCTATATATGTTGCATTTGTTCTGGAATGCAGAGAAGTCACACTTCAGTTATTTCTACCAACAAGGTGGTAAAACCACTAAGTGATTGCTAGGAAACAATAGGACCATGGTATTTCCAGGGCTATGATTCTCCACTACTGAGAAAAGAGCCTTCTCTGTAATCTTCTCAGTGTGCCATGGATTATGAAGTATTCCGGGTGGGTGGATAGGAACAGACACTGTGTTCAGCCAGGAAAGAGTGCAAAGCATGGGCTCTCCTCCTTATCTCTGAAGGTTCTTTCCCTGAATCCAGCTAGTCTTTCACACTCACATACTGACTACCAGTCCGCTGCATATCATGGAGCTTGCTCCCACACATCAGTGCTTGCTCCTCTCCAGCTGCTCTCCCTGGCTTCTCTTTCCCAGATCCTCAAAGCGTAGTGTTTCTACTGTGGTTCCTGGTGCCTTGTACCCTGGAAAGTTGAGGAAATGTTAGGGATCATCTCATTTGTTTCCTATCTCTCCAGGGCCAGCCTAGTCTTATCTGATGCTCACTGTATTGAGAGCCATTGGCTAAATACTTTGTCTGTCTTATTTGTTTCCAGCCATTACTCCTGAAACTCTATCTAGTTCCAGAATCATATATATATATATATATATATATATATATATATATATATATATATATTCTATATAATCTCCAAGCAGAAAAGCATAGTCGCATGTTATTCAACAGCAGAGATGCATTTATCAAGTGACTACCAAAGGGTTGTTACATGAGCCAAGATGACTTTGACATCAGTAGGCAATACAATTGTACATAGCTAGGTCATATACATCACTCATCACTGACTGAAATGTTCCTATGTGGTGCCTGACTGCACATAGATGCACAGACAATGAGTGGAAGATCATAATCAATGCATAGGAATAGATGACAGAGGGGAGGAGAGAATTGGAGACAGTAGATAAAGACCAAGCGATTCTCTGGGTCAAGTACTTCTTTGGTAACACGAACTTGTTTTAATTCCAAGAATGTGATCCAAGAATATGATGGGCTCCTGGTGTCCAGTTTTTATGAGATAAGCATTTAGCTCAAGTAATTAGAGAAGTAACAGGAACAATGGCAAAGTTATAACTAAAAAATAATAATAAATATAATCTGAAAGAAATCTCTTCTACCATAATGAGTTGGAAGATAAGATATTTGTAGAACAAAGTACTTTCAAAACAGTAAAACTATTCCAGAAAACATAAAAATAAAACAAACTACTCATGAATTCATTCTAGAGTGAGGGAGTTACTGCAGTTTCAGTGATAAAAAAAAATGAAGCACTAGAAAATAAATTATATCATTTTAAGATATATAAAGTCCTAAATAAAATATTAACAAATTGAATAGCAGTATTTTAGGAAAAATAATCACCTGAGGAAGACTTATATTAAGCATACCATCATGATTCAACATTTGAAAACCTTAAAAACATAAAAATGCTTATCCTTATTAGGATAATTTTGCTTCCTAATGTCTAACCTATGTAAGTAGGTGGAGTGGTACACTCCAATAATGATAACACTTGGAAGGCAGATGTAGGAGGATCATGGGGTTGAGTTGATCCTACCTACTCCCCTCCAAAAATATAATCCTAAGTAAACATTAGACAATTCAAAATCTGTATAACAGTCACGGCACTGCTATAAATAGCAGTAATTAGAATTTCCCTAAATGTTTCATGATAGTGCTAATAAGAAAAAATATATATATAATTTCTCAGTTGAACGTGACATAGACACATGAGGTTTACATTGGTTTACACTGAAAATGCTGTGATAAATAGATCCATGGCCTGTTCAGATTTTAAATCCCAGGGAGTCCTAACCTGGTGACTCTCTTTAACCTCTCCACCTACGTATATGTATGAATTCTCCTCTCTCTTGATCGGCCGTCCTACCCAGATCTAGTCTTCCTTTTTATGTGTAATCTTCATCTAACAAGCCCAATAACTTGTGTGTTCATCTTCACTGCTTATTATAAACAAAGTTTCTCTTTACAATATGATCTCAGTAAGAAAATGTACAGTTTAGAGTTGTGTGTCAAGTACTTTGAACAAACCCTAGAAACTATTTTATATTTTATATTTCAAATAAATGAGTAAACATTAGCAGTTCTAATTAAATAACCTCCGTGATACAAACCCCGTTAGGTGTGTTTGTAGGTTGATTCACAGGCACTATGTATCAGATGTACTGAAGGTTAATACACACAAGATCTCTACCATCTGAATATCAGTGGTTTGTTATTCTCTGCATGTTTATGGGTAACTTACATGCTGTACAATAGCATACTTTTCTGTGATGAGAAAGAAACAAACCACTGATACATGTAGCATCTTGATGAGTCTCAAATGCATTATGATTACAGAAATATAAATAGACAGAAAGAGGTGTGTGGGAGTGTGTGTGTGTGTGTGTGTGTGTGTGTGTGTGTGTTTCTACCATATGGAATTCCAGAAAAAGTGCACAATGCTATAAAATAAATCAGTGGCTGCTTGGGAAAGAATGGTTGTATCAAGACATAACAAAACTTCGGAGGTGGTAAAAAAAAAATGTTCAGTATCTTGATTTTAATAGTAATTCCACTGGTATGTATGCATATCTCATCAAATGTTTCATGTGATACCTGATAAATACATAATAAATAAGGAATTGGTCATAACAAAACAAGCCCTAAGTAGTCTTAGCAGCTATGAGTTCTGCCTCTGGGACTGAGTTTGAAGTACACAGGACCAATAGTCCAGAAGAAAATGTGGTTGTGAAGTAGAACTTCTGAGGATGAAATGGAGGACAAACTGAAGGTCTCCTTTCTTTCCATCCTTTCCATGTTTGTGGGGTAGGGGTGACATTCACAATATATGAATTCTTCACCATAGAGCCGAAGCTAAGATCAAGAGACTCTACAGAAGGGTAAGGAAAAGAAATGGGAAAGGTGGCGGCTGCCTCGGCATCAACTTGATCCTGTCCCATACCAGCCAGGTCAGATGGCAAGTCATGAGAGAACATCTGTCCTTTCACTAACATCTGGCTACTGCCACACTTCTGCTTTGAAGATCCTGCCAAGTTTCTCTTGTATTAGCCCTGACACTGCAGGAATACGTCATCAAAATAATTCAAAGGAACATAGCCCACCATCAGTAGACTGTTGGGAAATGCGAGCATAGACATACACACCTGGACCCCTTTTCCCTCCTTGCTTCTTAAATTCCTCACTGTCTCCACATTTTGCACTATTTACAGATCTCTGAATTTAATCTATATACATTTAGAATGTTCTTGATGTGCCTATGAAGTATTTGGTAGAAAGCTTAATGTTGGAATCCAGAAAAATACACATAGAGAAAGACTTGGAGGCCTCAACATTGATGAGATCCTTCTCTGTGGACATAACAATGGGCTCTCCCAAGAAGGATACGCACCCTAGAAAAGACCAATGAATCTTAAAGAATAACCTTGTGAGATACATAGGGACAGGAAATGCTCTGTCCTGCAGAATAAAATTTACATCTATATTTGGGGGTTCACTAGGGAATGTGTTCTGGCAGTTGGACCTCATGACATCTCCCTAAGGTGGACAAAAATCATTTCCTACATTTAACAAATGTTTGCAGTGAATGTGAGTACCTGTGGATTCAACTCCCCACCCCAACCCCTAACTCTCAGTTCTTTTAAAAGTACTGTTGTGGATAGGTACAAGGGAGAAAAAAGATGGGATCAACGGTTAGAATCACAACATACTCCATTTTTTGTTCTTCATCCTACAAAACAGTAGCTCCAAGAGTGCCTGTAATAAAACTTGGAAGAAAGCATCACTCCTGACTTCTAACTTCTCCAAATATAAGAGCTACAACTCACCCTGGTATAATAAGCTAACCATGGGGACTGGGAAAGCCAGATGAGATCTTGATCCCAAACCTCAAGGCAGACCTTCTTCACAAACAACAATCTGCTTTGGAATACAGACCTTTAAAGCTCAAAGAATCTGGTGTCAATCATATTCTGAGCAACAACAAAGCACTGTAGTGACTTAGAATCAGCCCAGGTCATTAGAAAGTTGATGCTACCTTTAAAGAAACATGACATCAATCATATAGTACCACAATACAATTAATAACTATGTATTTGGTCTTACTCCTGAGATCACAGCACAGTCTAAATTATAATAAGCCCTGTTCAAATATATCTAAATTATGTTAACTTGGGTAACTCCTGGTTGGCCTCTAAATAGCTTCAGGATGGGGCTGCTTATCAAAGGAATCAACCTTGTGAGTCAAAGGATGAAATTTTTAGCCCCTTCCCTAGCCTCTGGGAATGGGGCAGCAGGAGCTAGAGAATGAGTTATTCATTGGTGGTTAATCATACCTACATAATGGAACCTTTAAAATCCACTAAATGATGAGATAATGGAAGCTTCTAGATTGTCAAACATCTTCCCCACATCTCTAACTTTCATTTCTGGTCTGGTTTTGTTTTCAAACAGGCTTTTGCTCGGTATCCAGGCTGCCCTGGAACTCACCATGTAGTCCTCACACTCACAGCAAAACTCAGACATCCTCAGTGCTGGGATTGGAGGCATGAGCCACTATCCAGCCTAACTTCAAAATCTACCCGATTCAACTTCTCTTTGGAACCAACAAATGAGCCATACAGCTTGGCTTCCTATACCACAATAACCAATTGGGGTTACTGTTTCCCATGAGGTCACGTAGATCAGAAAGCTGATTCAAAGTGCAACGAAGTGGGAAGAGAACACAGAGTTCAGTTAAGAGACACAGGGAACAGGGTCTCTTGAGCAAATCAGCTTCCACACAACACAGTGGGAGCCAAGCAGCCTTTAGTGCGAGGACCAGCTTGCCAAAGAGAAATGAAAACACATTCATTACAATGAATTTCTTACACTGGATTCTTCCAACATTAGCAACATCAAATTAAGTCTGGTACAATGTGAATGAGGGTTTGTTGTTTTTTTTTTTTAAATATCTGTGAGAGTGCATTGCAAGGAATTTACCACCATACAAAACATGAGGACCATTACCAGGAAGTCAAAGCTTTGCTTTTTCTCATTTAATACTACCTACTGTGTGTCAAGCACTGCACTGCTTGGGGAAAGCAGTCACTTTTTGAAATTCCATGGATCCCAATGCTGTGATGCATGTGTCTTTTTAAAGCAATTAAATAATTCCATTTCTTTGTGAATGAAATCTGAATGGCTAATCACAGTTGCTTATCAGCTCCGAAAATCTAAATAGCAAACATGGCCAGTCCTCGTGAGGGGCTGCTATGGAAAACAGCATGCTACAGAAGGCGCATTGCCAATTCGATGAAGTGGTTTACACTGCTTTACATCCTTGTTGAATGGATGCCCTAATACAGCATCAGGAAGCTTGGCTGCTGACAGCAATGTATTTCAAAAGATATTTTAAGACTGAGTTCACAATCCCCTCCTAGCTCCAGAAACTCTGGGCCTTATATATTAGGAGCAAGAGTAGGTATAAGCCGAACAAATGCTTTGGTATACACACACATTCATGCCTTCCAGATTTTTCCTACAGCATTAACATAGGGTTTTCAATCTTTTTTTTTTCCATAACGTTATACTCAGCTCCCCAACACCGTACAAGATTATACTGAACAGCTGCAGTGTACTACCCAGTGGGGTTACTGAAATGACTGTGTAGACACATATTCACACATGTAGAGATAGAAAAATTGTTTAAGAGCCAGGGGACTCACTGGAATGAAAGACGCCGGCTAAGTGCTAAACATTATTATTTCAGCTGAAAAAAGAATGAGGCTGAGAAAAATAATTTCTGGTAAGGCCGAAAATCCCTCAGAAGTATTATGTTAATTATTATCTCAAAAGTTCATCAGCTGCCTCCAAGCTCAGCAAACTTGACCAGAAATCCATTTCCCTTCTGACAACCTTCCAGCCAGGGCTCGCATTCTTGCTTCTAATTACTTAATTAAAAGTGCTTCATAATAAAATGTTGCCATTTCTCTTCCACAGGCTTTAGAGCAATGGAGATAATTGTCAATTGTTCTTTCATGCTCCCAAATGACAGTCCCTTCCCAGGACAGTAAGCTAGATCATTCTGCTTTCTACTTATAAGAAAATACATGTGTAGCTTTTCTGAATCCTGAAGAATTTTTTTGTGTGTTTCCTTTCTCATTAAAGAGTAGGAGAAACTGAGCAGAGACCATTGTGACACAGTAGACTGCCCTTCAGCTTTCCTTCTTTTTTTCACCGATCTGAGAAAGCCATGTGCACAATCGTGTATCTATCATAAGTTGTCAGAGTGTGGAAATTGCATTATCAATAGAGGCAGTCTCCTCGTTCTCTGAGATAGGCTACTTGTTCCTATCACATCTGTAACATGAGTTAACGTTCAACACCCAGGAAACAATTGTTGCCTGGAAAAAGGACTCTGATAACTGGTTTGTGGCTCAGATGCCTCACAGAGGACAGGGAATGGCTGGTAATGACAGGCACTGACTAGTGAAGTTGACTTGGTCAATTACCCTCTGCTGTACTGAGGTCTGCACAAAGCATCCCACAAAAACAGATTGTTCCAGACTGATGGGAAAAGAGACATACTAAAACTTGCCAACATCATAGGACATAGTCTCATTGGAGCAAGTTGGGATTTCACCCTATTCTCAATCATCTCCCCCACTTAAAACAGTGACATAAATCTTTACTGGCCATTTGGGCTCATTTATGGGATATCAGGTCCTATTATAGTTACAGATCACTACTCCTTCCCTCTTTGTATATGCAAATCATTTACACACAGTGCATAGAAAATGTACTATTCTACAACAACAGTGATAACATCCCCTAGAGCCCACATGCGTACTGCTTATCTAAGAGCCCGAGTTACTTAATTAATTATATTTGATAGATGGAGTTCTCAGGTTTTCTTCCAGGGATGGGACTCTTGCCAGACAATTTTAATTTCTCTTCCAGGGACTGCGCTCCTGTCAGAGATAGGCTATCCAGAACTTAACATCAAATAACAAGGAAATTCGGAGTGCATAGAAGACCCCTGACAGCCTCATCCTCAGGTTCAAGTGATCTTAACTTCTGAGTTTGAAAGGAAATGGAGGTCAACGAAAACTAAGATCAGAAGGAACAAGAGTCTAGGTTGCTCAGAAAATCAAAGAGCTGCTGCACTAGCAAAGAAAATTGCTAATTATGTGTATTAAGTCACACACAAACGTGTGTATGTGTGAGTGCATGTATGTGTGTGTGTATGTGTGTGTATGTGTGTGTGTATCAGACATTTGTCAAGTATTATGTTATTTGCAAGCCAAGCATTTGCTTCTTCATAGGTACTTTAACTTTTGATTATCCCTAGAGACCACAAAATGAAATCACCAAAACAGAAACTAAGTCTAAAGGTTGAAAAGTTAAGCTAGTGGGCTTAGGAGATGGCTGAGGAAGAGTGTTACTTTCTGAGCCACTAAAACATCCTGAGTTCAAATCTATAGCACCTATTTATAAGCCAGGTAGGGCTGCACATGCTCTTAATGTTTGCACTGAGGAGTAAAAACAGATGGAACCCAAGAGCTCAGTGAACATCCAGTCTCGTTGAATCAGAGTGTTTCAGGTTCTGGGAGAGACCCTGTCTGAAAATAAACAAGATGAAGTACTTTATATTTTCTAGACCATAACCCTAACTCTTTAATACAGTTTCTCATGTTGTGGTGACCCCCAACCATAAAATTATTTTGTCGATACTTTGTAACTGTAATTTTGCTACTGTTATGAATCATAATGTAAATGTCTGATATACAGGGAGGGTATCTGATGTGCAACCCCAAAGGGGTCATGACCCACAGGTTGAGAACTGCTTGCTCCCCTGTCAGATGGACAGGTGGAAAGATTTTTCCCACTGTATAGGCAGACTCTTATTCAAGTAATGGTGTTCTGTAGTGTGCAGAAACTTGAGATTCATGAGGTCCCATTTATCAGTTGTTTGTCTTTGTGCCCGCTGTGATGAGGTACAATTCAGAAAATCCTTTCCCATGCCTACAAGTTCAAACATACCCTCTGTTTTCCCTGATTCAAGATATCCCATCTTACATAGCGGTCCTTGATCCATTTGAATTTTGCACCAGGGGAGAGATAAAGATTTAGCTTCGTTCTTCTACATGTTAACTCGCTTTCATCAGCACCATTCACCGAGGATATTGTCATTTCTCAAATACGTGTTCAATATGCATAAATAAGCTTTTTGTCAAAAATCAGATAGCTGTAGGAATGAAGGGTTACAGGTGGGTCCTCAATTCTATTCCACTGGTCATTGAATCTGTTCTGTTTTTATGCCAGTAGCATGCTCTTTTTATTACTACAGCTCTGTAGTATATCTTGAAATCTAGCCTGGTAGTATCTCCAGCAGTGTTTTATTACTCAGGATTGGTTTGGCTACCTTGGGTCTTTCACATTTCCAAATAGAAGTTAAGATGTTTTTTTTCAATTTCTTTGAAGAAGTGTGCTCAAATTTCCATGAGTATTGCATCAAATCTGTATGTTGCTTTTAGTAGGATGGCCATTTGTACAACATGACTACTACCAATCCATGAGCATGGGAGATCTTTCCATCTTCAGGTGTCTTGTCAATTTCCGTCTTCACTGTCTTTGGGTATTCATTGAACAAGGTCTTTAACTTCCTTAGTGCGATTATTTCCGAGACTTTTAGGCTATTACAGACGGAACTGTTTCCCTGATTTCTATTTCCATGTGTTTGCCTTGTGTACATAGGCATGCTATTCTGTGTCCTCCTACTTTGCTCAATGTGTTTGTCCACTGTCAATGTTCTGCAGTAGAGTCTTGAGTGTCTTTTATGGATAGAATGTATCAACTGCAAATAAGGATACTTTGACTCTGTCCTTCCTGCTTGCATCCCCTTATTTCCTTCACTTGCAATACTGTCTTAGCTAAGACTTCAAGCCGTGTCCTGAGGGGAGAGAATGAACATCCTTGCAAAGGAAACAAACAACTCAGCTTTAAAAATGGGCCCTGCAACCACACAGAGGGTCCTCAAAAAGACGAAATACAAGTAGCTGAGAAATTCTTCTAAAATATGTTCGACCTCCTTAGTCATCAAGGAAATGTAAATCAAAACTAATTTGAGATTTCAACTTACCCAAGTCAGATGGCCAAGACCAAAACCACAAATGGTAACAGATGCTGGTGTGGATGTGGGGAAAGGAGAACACCTGTTCATTGTTGATGAGAGTATAAATTGGTGCAGCCACTATGGAAATCAGTGTGGCAGTCCCTCAAAACGCCAGAAATACATCTACCTTATGATCCAGCTATACCATTCTTAGGCATATACCCGAAAGACTCTCCAGCCTACTACAGAGACACTTGCTCATCCATGTTCATTGTTGCTCTATTCAAAAATAGAACAAATAGAAATAGAAACAACCTGGATGCACATCGAATGATAAATCAGCAAGAAAAATATGATATATGTTCACAGGGGAATGTTAACCAGCTTAAGAAAAACTAAATTTAAAATGCACAGATAAATGAACAGAGCAGGAAATAATCATGCTGAGTGACGTAACACAGACTCAGAAAGACAAATGCTTTGAATTATTAGATACATGTGTTTCTTTGTAACACACATGGAGGTTAAAAATTAGTAGGAGGCCATGGGAAAGGGGTTATTTCAAGGGACTGAAGATGGAACATGGTAATACAAAGTGGGGAAAGAGAATAGTGGAATAGGAAGGGTTAAATGGGCTGGGATGGGAAGGCAGTGCTAAGGCACTGACAGGGAGGGATAACGAATATTAAAGACTTTCTGAAAATGTCATATGAATAACTACTCCTGCAGAAGCATCCTAAAATAAAACATGTACATAAATAAAAAGTTCAAATTTAGTTATCCTATAACAGGGCTACTAGATACCTCGGGCGAACAAATAAAAAATCCAGTGTCAGGAATGAGCTATTTTTATTGGAATTGTTTGCAGATGATAGCCCACAGCCATCCAACAACACAGGTTATTTGCTGTTGGTTATCCTGTAGAACTTGACAAAAACCTATTATTATCATGACTGCCATGGTGTTCAGCCACGCAATCACCAGAGCAGGTCAGCTCAGGCACTCTTTTGACCATTGCCGGTAGTCTACAGTGGAGGTATCTTTGTGGATTTCTGGGGACCTCCCTAGCACTCTGCTTCTTCCTATTCCCCTGGGGTTTTCATTCTTCATGGTATCTCCTTCTCCATTCTCCCACTCTGCTCCTGATCCAGCTGGGACCTCCCTCTCCCCTAAGCTCTCTTTCCCCCGACCCTTGCCCTCCATTACTCCCCCCAACCCCAGTTTGCTCATGTAGATCTCATCTATTTCTCTGTCATTAGGCAATCCCTGTGTCTTTCTTAGGGTCCTCTTTACTAGGTAGCCTCCCTGGAGTTGTGAGTTGCAGTCTGGTTATCCTTTGCTTTACATCTAGTATCCACTTATGAGTGAGTACATGCCATGTTTGTCTTTCTGAGTCTGGGTTACCTCACTCAGGATGATTTTTTCTAGATCCATCCATTTGCCTGCAAACCTCATGATGTCATTGTTTTTCTCTGCTGAGTAGTACTCCATTGTGTATATGTATCACATTTTATTTATCCACTCTTCAGTTGAAGGGCATCTAGGTTGTTTCCAGGTTCTGATTATTACAAATAATGCTGCTATGAACATAGTTGAGCATGTGTCCTTGTGGTATGATTGAGCATTCCTTGGGTATATGCCCAAGAGTGGAATAGCTGGGTCTTGAGGGAAGTTGATTCCAATTTTCTAAGAAAGCGCTATATTGATTTCCAAAGTAGCTGTATAAGTTTGTATTCCCACCAACAGTGGAGGTGTGTTCCCCTTGCTCCACATCCTCTCCAGCATAAGCTGTCTTCAGTGTTTTTGATCTTAGCCATTCTGACAGGTGTAAGATGGTATCTCAGAGTCGTTTTGATTTGCATTTCCCTGATGACTAATGATGTTGATCAATTCCTTAAATGTCTTTCAGTCATTTGAGCTTCTTCTGTAGAGAATTCTCTGTTTAGCTCAATAGCCCATTTTTTTATTTTGGACTGTTGGGTATTTTGGTGTCTAATTTCTTGAGTTCTTTATATGTTCTGGATATCAGCCCTCTGTCAGATGTGGGGTTGGTGAAGATCTTTTCCCATTCTATAGGCTGTCGCTTTGTCTTGTTGACCATGTCCTTTGCCCTACAAAAGCTTCTCAGTTTCAAGAGATCCCATTTATTAATTGTTTTTCTCAGTGTCTGTGCTACTGGTGTTATATTTAGGAAGTGATCTCCGGTGCCAATGCATTCAAGACTACTTCCTACTTTCTCTTCTATCAGGTTAAGAGTAACTCTCATCCAGGGTCTGATGGAAGTGGATGCAGAGATCCACGGCCAAGCCCCAGGTGGAGTTCCAGGAGTCCAATCGGTAAGAGAGAGGAGGGTTTGTATGCATGAAAGATGTTGAGACCATGGTTGGAGGAAGCACAGGAACAAATAGCCAAACTAGTGGAAGCACATGAACTGTGAACCAGTGGCGGAGGAACCTCCATGGAACTGGACCAGGCCCTCTGGATAAGTGAGACAGTTGATTAGCTTGAACTGTTTGGGAGGCCCCCAGGCAGTGGAGCCAGTACCTGTCCTTGGTGCATGGGCTGGCTTTTTGGAGCCTGAGGCCTAGGCTGAGACACTTTGCTCAGCCTTGGTGTAGGGAGGAGGGGACTGGACCTGCCTCAACTGAATCTACCAGGCTGGGCTGACTCCCCAGGGGAGACCTTGGCTTGGAGGAGGTAGGAGTGGGGGGTGGATTGCGGGGGAGGGCTGTGGGGTATGAGGAGGGAGGACAAGGGAATCTGTGGCTGATATGTGAAATTAAGTTAATTATAAAATAAAAATATTATTAAAAATATGAAAAAAAACAAAGATGAACAAAAACTGAACAAAGATAACATCAACAGACATGCTGACATGAAGTGGGGAAGCTCAGGGAGCCTGGACCTAAGACAAAAAATTTTCAGACAACTAAGGAATGCTGAGAGCGGAAAAAATTGTCTTCCCCGAGGAAGAACATGCTGTGGGATGTTCCCTATGCTGTGAATGTGTTGCTCTGATTGGTTAATAAATAAAGTGCTGATTGGCCAGTAGCCAGGCAGGAAGTATAGGCAGGACAAAGAGAGGAGAATTCTGGGAAGTGAAAGGCTGAGTCAGGAGATGCTGCCAGAGGCTGCCATGAGAAACAGATGTTAAGATACCAGTAAGCCACGAGCCACGCAGCAACTTATAGATTAATAAAAATGGGTTAGTTTAAGATATAAAAACTAGATAACAAAAGCCTGAGCCATTAGGTCAAACAGTTTAAATATAAACATCTGTGTGTTCATTTGGATCTGAGTGGATGCAGGCCCCGGCGGGACTCTGTGTGTGTGTGTGTGTGTGTGTGTGTGTGTGTGTGTGTGTGTGTGTGTGTGTGAACAAATTTAAGAAAAAGAGGCCATGAATTTGAAAGACAGCAAGGTTGAGGGTACATGGGAAAGTTTGGAAGGAGAAAAGGGAAAGGGAAAATGCTTTAATTATGTTATAATATTGCAAAATAAGGAAATCTATTAATAGAGAAATACTAGCTTCAAAGGAAAAATACATTCATTAAAAAAAAAAAAGATGGGACCAAGTTGATCACGATTCCTACACTCAATGGAAACATCTCTGAAAGGGTATGAACTTTATCTTACTTAGATTTCAAGCACATGGCCAAACAGCTGATTCATGAGGGGCAGTTAGGAGTATTTGTTGAACGGCTGCATGAACATCGTGCAATGAGTCATCTCATTTTGTCATGGCTTTCTATTCCTTTGTGTTATGAGGGCTGACAGACCTCTCTGTGAGTGTTCGATGTGGCAATAAAGCCAGAAACAAGAATGGCTTTCTATGCTCCACGATTCTGCTGCAAATAGCACTATACTGTGGGCCCACAACGTAAATGCTTAGCCTCCCCCACTGTCCCAGCTAAAGCTGATTTTTCATTACCTCTCTATTCTTGAAAAGCCCAAGACTGAATGTATGTTTTTCTTCCTGTTGACTGTAGGTTTTGATGTTGTTGCCAGCTCCCTTCTCACACTGTCAAATTTTGTTTTATATTCCCTCATTCTTTCAACCATTTTAGGGGGGGCAGTGCTAATTATCACGGGCCTAATAGCAGTTCTGAACTGCGCCGGAACACGGGGGTCTCACAAATACCTGTCAGCGCAGAAGTCTTCAATTACCATAATTCCATTCCTAATTCAAATTACCATAATTGCCCTCCATTAATGCAACTTTCTTAAAGCAAAAACATCAGAGAAGCCGGCGCTCACATTAGCTGAGTTGACGACTTGCAAAAAAAATAAACAGTGTCTGTCCATTTTGCAAATAGGATGATGGTATAGTCTGGGGGAAAAAATGTGGACCAGTGCTCCGAGTTCATAAGAGCTATCACATTATACGACGATTGTTCTGTAAACACCTGTGCAAAGCCCTCCGTAACCTCCTCCTTCTCTCCTCTGTACTGGATAAAGCATAAGGTCAACTAACTCTTCTGATTGCCATAGCAGAGATCCTTAACTGAAGTTACTGTTACAAATCCATCTATTATAGATGAAACATACTTCTACCAATCAACTCCACTCCACAACTGATTATTTTTAATCAGCATATAAGATATTACGTATCCATATGGCACTTTCAAAGGAAGTGCGTTTTAGTAAAGTCTCTTTTCGCCAGAGTCCTTTCTACCACCATGTTACCTGTGATCTTTTGCCTGCCCACTTCCTCGGTACTTTTTATCTTCTCTTGCTCTGTGGTCTAGTTTTTCAGACCTTACCTCATTTATATCCACATACAGATAGATAGAGACATGGGTAAACATAGACATATTAGAAATGGAATTATGGTCATTGAAAACTTCTGCACTGACAGGTATTCGTGAGACCCCCCATGTTTGGGTGCAGTTTAAGATCCCCAGTAAGCATGTGGTGATGAGCATTTCCCCCAAAAAAATGGTTGAAAGAATGATAGAATATAAGACAAAATTTGACAGTATGGGAAGGGAGCTGGCAACATAATCAAAACCTACTGTCAACAGAAAGAAACACGAACATACACTCAGCCTTGGGTTTTTCAAAAATAGAAGGGTGGGGGGATGTCTGTGTGTGTCTGTGTCTGTGTAGGCTATGCTTATAAGAGAGAACATGCAGTTTTGTCTTTCTAAGTTTGAGCCACGTCGCTTAATATTACACATTCTAGATCCATCTATTTTCCCGAAATTTTTGTAATTTCATTTTTCTTTACAGATGAATAAAATTCCATTGTGTATATGTACCACATTTTCATTATCCATTCATCTGCTCCTGGACCTATAAGTCAATTCCAATTCCTTGCTATTGCGACTAGAACAGCAATAAATCTGGATGTGAATGTATCTCTGTGGTGGGGCTTGAGGTCCTTTGGATATACATCCAGGTGTGGTATAGCTAGATCACGTGGTAGTTCTGTTTTGAATTTTTGAAGAAACCCCCTTAATAATTTAAGAATTAGCTGTGCTAGTCATCAAGGAAATGAAAATCAATTCCATTTCTAATGACTTTTATTTTCCTGAAAAATCATACTTGTTTTTCTGTTACTGACATGGGACAAGACATCTTACCAGAGTCAGACCAACTGAATATTAGTGCTATGCCATCTCTAGACTATGCCTGGCATTTCACCAGGAGGCCATAATTTTGTGATTTGGAATACTGGCACTTCCTTGTACTTGAACTCTGAGACACTGCCAACGGAGAACAGCCAAAATAAAAAGGTCATGTCATTAGTTGAACTATTAAAGTACCTGATTCCAGGTAGTCCTTTAACAAATAAAGCAGCAATACATTTTTCAATAAATTTAAGTCAATTCATAAAATAGATTTCAAAAAAAATTGTTTAAATAGGCCTTGTAACAATAGGTTCCTTTTAGCTTCCTAAAATACGATCAAAGTCATTGGCATGCCTCGGTCCTGCAGAGTCTCTCTGTGGTATGCAAAACTTCAGTCAGTCATTCAAGAGCCACAGCAGCTTTGAAGGTTGAAAATTTGGCATTTTCAAATGCCACAGGCACCTTTAGGATTTAGCTCCAGGCAAAACCAATATAGAAGATAGGAAATGGGGAGGTGCAATTTGTTCCCTCTGGAGGCTTCAGTGAGAGAGCATTCATCTAACTCCTTACATTTAATCAAAAAGATCTAGTCCAGTGAATGAAGACACGGTTACAGTTATACCCTGGGGACTCTCACAATTTCTGTGTTCCTTAGGTGTGTCACTATTTCCTCTGAATTGAAGCATTGCCTATTGGAAGGAAGATGAAGGTTCATAAGACT